>NW_025224987.1:992500-1327023 GCF_016746235.2 Drosophila teissieri
TATACTTTTTTAGCTATTTATAGACCAATTATATTTGGAAAATCAACTTTGCATTTCAGCATTTATTAAAATTTGTGATCGTATTTATAGTGATAATACAACGCAGTATAGTTAAAAAAAACGTTCGAAATGAACTGGTGTAGTTTTATTGTTTTTTTAATAAATGGGCTAGTATGGTCAATACAAGTTTGCCAATTAAATGGCACTGGAATTAAAAACCTAAGCAGAACATGGGACTATTTTAATGCAGTACAAGTACCCAAGCAATTTTATGATGCTATCGAAAAGTCAGATTTCAGTAAGCAAAGTTTGCAAAATAAGTTAGAGCATTTCCTAGAAAAACTTCAAAAAAACTTGACCGTTTCGACAGTATTGAGTAACTCCGAAGATATTGTCACAAGTGAAAAAAACTATGTCTACAGGATGCAAGAACTGTCAATATTCTTTTATGAAGCCGCTTATTCTATCGAACAATTTTCTTCTGACATCAACATTTTGTATGAAACATCAAAAAATTCAAGCTACACATTGTTGCTTAAACTACGCCAAGTCCCAACAGGTCAACCATCTAAGGTTAAGGTTTTACTTACCAACTACTTTGCGGAAATAGAATTCTTTCATGTACTGTTCTCAGAAATTATAGACGAAGCTATGGAATATAGTACTGAATCTTTAAGATCGATTCAAAAACTATTTGTTTATTATGCTGATACTCAAAATATTATTCTAGAAAATTGGAAATTAAAGACTAATCCACAATGCTGCAAACTTTATATAAATTTCTTACAGCATCAGTCTTCGCAGATATTCAAATGTGCTGCTGTGGATAATCTTAATGTAGTATACGATGTGTATTCTGTAACAAAGATTAACATAAAATACATAATAAGACAACTTGAGTTTCGTATCCAATGTATATTTAATTGCTTATTGTATAAAAGCCTTACTCTACAATGTAAACTTCTTAAAAGCGCAGAGCAAGATCTTAGAACTTTATTTATCAATCTCGCCGAGTTAGACATGTTCTTGGATATAAAAACTAAGAAAGGCAGAGCTTTAGCATTAAGATTTCGTCGAGAAAAAACACGGACTAACAATCAAATGAAATTGGAACCGAACCCTGATGAGTGCCTTCCAATTGGCTTTCCAAATACTCAAATGTCAACTGACCTAAAAGAATGTTTTTACTTTTTAAATAATGTAGTGTAAAATGAGCTGCAGTAAATATTGCAATAAATTCAATTATTTTATGAGTTTAATAAGCTTGCATATTAATTATTTTTCATATCACTGCGGGCTGCAGTTAACGAACTGGTAAAATGTACAAGAGACAACAATAATCTACTGTATTTGTCTTAAGACGCCGCCAATAGAAAAGAGAAAGACGTTCGAAAAATTAAGTGGTTAAGGAAAAAAGAATGTAAAAAGTATAAAAGTAAAAATTTTAATAAACTTAATTTAATAATTTATGGTCAGATCGATTTGGCTATTAATTTTTATTAAGTGTATATATACTATATAGGGTATACATTTGTACCTGGTACAATTTTTTGTTCTCTACGAGTAACGAGTATAAAAATAATCTACCAGATAAATGGTTTTATAAATAATAATCCACTCAATTTGTGCAATTTTATTTTAATTTTAATTTAAATTTCAATGGATTTTATTTAACACAAATCCAGTGTAAACATTGCGTTTTTGAGATAAATTGCAAACATGCCTAAGATCCAAAGCGTCACATTTTAAGACAGTTCATAAAGCTGACGCTTACATTTTTTCCGGAAAGTAATGAAAACACAAAAAGTTCAGGTCACTTTCAATTATAATGAAGAAAAAATACAAACCAGTGTAAAATGTTCGGATTTAAGGTGGCTGGCAAACATCCTTAATATTTATAACATCATATTGAGTATTGAAACATCAGGAAACGAATAGGAATTCTGGAAAAGCTAACTACATGTGTTAAATATTATCTTTTATTATAAGCCTGAGAGTAAATTTGAATTTTCTGACCTAAAAAATATTTTGTTGTAAGCCTAATACGAATTGAAAACTTTCCAGCACGTTCAGAAACCGCTTTGGAAAACATAACATATGAATCGGCAGTGTTGGGGAGTACCTAGATACTTGTACCTAGGTATGTACCTAGATACCATTTTTTGGTATATTTGACCTTACCTAGGTATACAAATAGGTACTGATTCTTCTATACCTGGAGAAGCAGGTAAGCTAGGTAATAAGGTACTGAAATATTTTTGTTTTGCTTTAATTATTACTGAAAAGACTTTTCGATTATTTTCCTTTAAACAAAATTATCGAATTCCACAATAATTAAACAAAGCTGATTCCACCATAGAATGTTATTTATCTTTCGATTCGAATTGCACCATTTTCCACGCAAGTGCTGTTCGGCTATTATTAGCTTGAAGCCAACTCATATTTAAAACTATCTTAACAATTTGTGAAAGAACCCAATACAGTAAGATGTCCGGAAAGGAAAATACAAATAAAAAGGAACTACCTTTTATTTTAAATGGTCAATATTTTAAGCCAGATTGAAAATGTGTATTGTGTATAAATAAAACCATAAAATTCGACGAAAATTCGACTGGAAAATTTCTGTGCTTCGGTATATACAAGTTCGTTTATACTTTTTAAATTAAAGAACATTTTGTTGACAAAATCAAATTTTGTAAACTGTTAAAAGTGTATTTCCTCAGAAATAATTTTAAATGTATATTTATGCATACATACATACGCACATAGAAAAAAAGGGTAAAAGGGTATACTAGATTCGTTGAAAAGTATGTAACAGGCAGAAGGAAACGTTTCCGACCATATAAAGTATATATATTCTTGATCAGGATCAGTAGCCGAGTCGATTTGGCCATGTCCGTCTGTCCGTCCGTATGAACGAATGAACGTCAAGATCTCAGGAACTACAAAAGCTAGCAAGTTGAGATTAAGCATACAGACTCCAGGGGCATAGACGCCCAAAACTGCCACGTCCACACTTTTGAAAAATATTTCGATATTTTTTCATTTTTGTATTAGTCTTGTAAATTTCTAACGATTTCCCAAAAAACTATTTGCCACGCTCTCTCTAACGCCCACAAACCGCCAAAAGCTGCCACGCCCACACTTATGTACAATGTTTCGATATTTTTTCATTTTTGTATTAGTTATGTAAATTTCTATCGATTTGCCAAAAAACTTTTTGCCACGCCCACTCTAACGGCCACAAAACCGCCAAAAACTGTATGTGCTGAAGACTCTCCTTCGCACTTCGATTAGCTGAGTAACGGGTAACAGATAGTCGGGGAACTCGACTATAGAGTTCTCTCTTGTTTTCATATGAAAATGCACTCCTAAAATTTGAAAAAGATGATTTTGTCTATAAAAGCGCATTTAATTTAGAAAATTTTAAAAATGGCGCTTTGATGTGTCGACGTTTTCTTATACCAAATCTAATCGGCTCCTTATATTTCATACATATACATATGTATGTGTATATGTATGTGTGCTTATATTGATGTAGCCATTCATTTTTACATACGCAATATCTGGCGCCAAAATTGTTTTTACCTTTACCTAGGTACAGAAAAATGTGAAAACCTTTTACCTTACCTAGGTACTTATTTGTCTAACTACCTTGTACCTAACCTAGGTAAAAATATAGCGTACCTGTCCCAACACTGTGAATCGGTAAGGTTCCAACCAGAGAACTGCAGCAAGCCGCCGGCACTCTAAGTGCACCCGGGTGTCTCAGCACCCGGGTGTTTGTAGACACTCTATTTTCAGCAAAGACAAACACCCGGGTGTTTTCCCACCCGGGTGTCTCTTGTTACTTGCACAAAAACACCCGGGTGTCTGCTGTGCAACAAAGTTTAGGGTGAGTGACGCGCAAGCAACGATCGGCCGCGGGTACTTTTCTGTATGCATAAAATTTGTATGGGTGGAAGCGAGACGGTCTCAGAAATGAAGGGTGAAAGGGAACACCCAAGAAAAAGGTCGGGCACATGTTTTTGCGTTTTGATGTATCTAATATCTTAACAAAAAACAATCTTATATATTATTTAATATAATTTTATTCATTATTAAAACTATTATATTTCTATTGTTTTTTCGCTTGTTTTTTTTTATTATACAATTTTATTTATTATACATTTTTATTATAAAATTGTACATTTATAGAAGCAAATATTAAAAATTTTAACAAAACAAATAATATAATATATAAAAAAGAAAAGTATATTTGTCGTTGTTTAAATTTCTGTAAAAAGAATGCAAAAATTTTTGGGCATAATCTATTTTGTTTTTCAGTAAATTTGTTACCACAGGCACTCGAGTGTCTACCAGACACCCGGGTGTATCCGAGACAAAAATGAGTGTTTTTGCCACTCATCCCTTTTTGGGCACTTGCCTTTTTCTGCCTGTTTGCCTTCTCTACCCTTCGTTATGAGTGGCGAGTGTGATCGGCACCCGGGACGTAGAGTGGCCGCATTGTTCAGGTGGCGCGGACACCACGGTGCTTGCAGACACCCAACTATTTTGAGCGGGTGTTTGTAAGTACCCGCGGTGACCGGTGTGAGTGGCACCCGACACTCAAATTTGTTGAGTGTGAATAGGGTGGCAAAAAATGCCACTCTTGCAGTTCTCTGGTTCAAACCCCAAACTGAACTAAAGCCAAAACAAGAGAGCACGCTGTAGTCGAGATCCCTTACTATTAGATACTGAAAGTGATAGATAGTGAAAGTATGATCCAGACATTTTAACATTTTTCCTGCATACCAATATAAATTGGGAACAAAAATAAAAAAAAAAACATTTTTCAAAAATGTGGGCGAGGCAGTTTGTGCGCGGTAGATCTGCTGCTTAATCTCAACATTCTAGCTATATATATTTTATAAGTTCGGAATCGCTTCATTTATTTCAACAAATTTCGACAAGCCTTATACAACCTTCTACAATCTTTAATTCAGGAAACTTCGATACCGGTAAACGGAAAAAAGGCTACACGTAAAAAAACACACAAGAACAGAAAAAGTTTTGAAAAGTTGTGCGTGAATAAAATTAGGTTTAACGTAACACATAAGACCGTTGAACGCCTTACCTGCTGAAAAATTCCACGCACACTGAAAGAAAGAAAATCGCCATTGAATAAATAAAGCATTACAACTGAGGATAATTTCTATTTAAAAACAAGAGAGAACGCTAAAGTGGAGTTCCCCGACTATCTAATACCCGTTACTCAGCTGGTGGAAGTGCAAAGAAGAAATTTTCACACTGACAGTTTTTGGCGGTTTGTGGGCGTGGCAAAACGTTTTTTGGCAAATTGATACACATTTATAAGACTAATACCAAAATAAAAAAATATCACAAAATTTTTTTAAAAGTGTGGGCGTGGCAGCTTTGGACGGTTGGTGGGCGTTAGAGTGATCAAAACAATTTTTGGAAGTTTTGGGCGTTAGAGTGGGCGTAGCAACAATCGACAAACTTGCGCTGCGTCTATGTCTCTGGAGTCTGTATGCTTAATCTCAACATTCTAGTTTTTATAGTTCCTGAGATCTCGACGTTCATACGGACGGACAGACGGACATGGCCAGATCGACTCGGCTATTGATCCTGATCAAGAATATATATTCTTTATATGGTCGGAAACGCTTCTGCCTGTTACATACTTTTCAACGAATCTAATATACCCTTTTACCCTACGAGTAACGGGTATAAAAAGCAAGAACGGACCATAAATGCAAGACAACGCGCCCTAAAAATTTGTATGTTTTTATATAATTATGGGCGATTTTTTTCGTTAGCACCTATCCGAAAATCAACGGTTAATTGTCATGTATTTGATCATCACTTTCCTAAATCAACGGGTTATTTGTCTGACAACTATGGACATTTGGGCATATGTAAAATAAGCAAAGAAATAATGAAATAGAAAGATGTCTCTCTGGTGCTTCGCTTGATTCTCAAAACAAGAGAAAAAGCTATAGTCGAGTTTCCCGACTATCAAATACCCGTTACTCAAAAGTGCGAAGGAGAAATTTTAACACTGACAGTCTTTGGCGGTTTGTGGACGATAGAGTGGGCGTGGCAAAAAGTTTTTTGGCAAAGCGAGAGAAATTTACAAGTCTAAATAAAAATAGCATATATCAAATAAATAACAAAAATATAAAAAAATATCAAAACATTTTTCAAAAGTGTGGGCGGGGCAGTATTGAGTGATTTGTGGGCGTTAGGGTGGCCGTGGCAAAAAGTTTTTTGGCAAATTGATAGAAAATTACAAAAAAATATCAACGTATTTTTCAAAAGTGTTGGCGTGGCCATTTTGTGCGGTTTGTGGGCGTTAAAGTGGGTGTGGCAACAAGTTTCTTTTTGGACAAATCGATACAAATTTATGAAACTAACAAAAAAATTAAAAAATATATAAATATAAAATATTTCAATAGTGGCAGTTTTGGGCGATTGGTTGTGCGTTAGAGTAGGCGTAGCAGCATGGGTTAACAAACTTGCGCGGCGTGTATGTCCCTGGAGTCTACATGCTGAATCTCAACTTTTAGCTTTTATAACTTCTCAGATCTCAGATCTCAGTATGCGATGATTTGTGACATACATTTTGAGTAACCACAATAACAATTAACATACATAACATAACAGACAAATTTCGGTGGTTGGAAATATTTCAAAAGTTTGTGCGTGACAGTTTTGGGCGGTTTGTGGGCGTTACAGTGGGCGTGGCAAAAAGTTTTTTGGCAAGTCGTTAGAAATTTACAACACTAATACAAAAATGAAAAAATATCGAAACATTTTTCAAAAGTGTGAGCGTGGCAGCTTTGGGCGGTTTGTGGGCGTTAGAGTAGGCGTGGCAAAAAGTTTTTTGGCAAATCGTTAGAAATTTACAACACTAATACAAAAATGAAAAAATATCAAAACAATTTTCAAAAGTGTGGACGTGGCAGTTTTGGGCGGTTTGTAAGCGTTAGAGTGGGCGTAGCAACAATCGACAAACTTGCGCTGCGTCTATGTCTCTGGAGTCTGTATGCTTAATCTCAACATTCTAGTTTTTATAGTTCCTGAGATCTCGACGTTCATACGGACGGACAGACGGACATGGCCAGATCGACTCGGCTATTGATCCTGATCAAGAATATATATTCTTTATATGGTCGGAAACGCTTCTGCCTGTTACATACTTTTCAACGAATCTAATATACCCTTTTACCCTACGAGTAACGGGTATAAAAAGCAAGAACGGACCATAAATGCAAGACAACGCGCCCTAAAAATTTGTATGTTTTTATATAATTATGGGCGATTTTTTTCGTTAGCACCTATCCGAAAATCAACGGTTAATTGTCATGTATTTGATCATCACTTTCCTAAATCAACGGGTTATTTGTCTGACAACTATGGACATTTGGGCATATGTAAAATAAGCAAAGAAATAATGAAATAGAAAGATGTCTCTCTGGTGCTTCGCTTGATTCTCAAAACAAGAGAAAAAGCTATAGTCGAGTTTCCCGACTATCAAATACCCGTTACTCAAAAGTGCGAAGGAGAAATTTTAACACTGACAGTCTTTGGCGGTTTGTGGACGATAGAGTGGGCGTGGCAAAAAGTTTTTTGGCAAAGCGAGAGAAATTTACAAGTCTAAATAAAAATAGCATATATCAAATAAATAACAAAAATATAAAAAAATATCAAAACATTTTTCAAAAGTGTGGGCGGGGCAGTATTGAGTGATTTGTGGGCGTTAGGGTGGCCGTGGCAAAAAGTTTTTTGGCAAATTGATAGAAAATTACAAAAAAATATCAACGTATTTTTCAAAAGTGTTGGCGTGGCCATTTTGTGCGGTTTGTGGGCGTTAAAGTGGGTGTGGCAACAAGTTTCTTTTTGGACAAATCGATACAAATTTATGAAACTAACAAAAAAATTAAAAAATATATAAATATAAAATATTTCAATAGTGGCAGTTTTGGGCGATTGGTTGTGCGTTAGAGTAGGCGTAGCAGCATGGGTTAACAAACTTGCGCGGCGTGTATGTCCCTGGAGTCTACATGCTGAATCTCAACTTTTAGCTTTTATAACTTCTCAGATCTCAGATCTCAGTATGCGATGATTTGTGACATACATTTTGAGTAACCACAATAACAATTAACATACATAACATAACAGACAAATTTCGGTGGTTGAAAATATTTCAAAAGTTTGTGCGTGACAGTTTTGGGCGGTTTGTGGGCATTAAAGTGGGCGTGGCAAAAATGTTGTGCAAATCGATACAAATTTACAAGACTAATAACAACATGAAAAAATATCAGGACATTTTTCAAAAGGGTAGGTATGTGCAGTTTTTTGAGGCTTGTGGCCGTTAAAGTGGGCGTGGCAGCATGGGTAAACAAACTTGCGTCTATGCCTCTAGAATCTGTATGCTTAATCTCAATCTTCTAGCTTTTATAGTTCCTGGGATCTCCACGTTCATACGGCCGGACAGGGCCAGATCGACGTGGCTATTCCTTATATTTGTTATATATCAACAAAAATAATAGAACAATAATAGTTATAGGTCTATTTATTAGAGGTAGTTATTTCCATTTAGAACGAACAAAAATTATATAATAAAATGTTATTAAGCCTTACTTTTATTTTTAAGTAAAACTTATATATATATTTATAAACAAAATTTATCTAATAAGAGTATAAGAACAAACACGAGAGAATGCTGTAGTCGAGTTCCCCTACTGAAACTGAAACTAAAAAATATGTCAAGATGTTAACCATTGGACTGCTGTTAATGCGGTCATACATACACTTACATACATATGTGCGACGCAAATTGTGCGAATACGAAAAAAAACAGAGAGAATGATATTACTTATATTTTTGGCCGATTCTCGAGCCGGTGAAATAACTCGACAGCTTCTCCAACAAGCTCTAAAGCAATTTCTAGTAGCTGGTCCCACTTCAACGAGTTAAGCGTTAGGACGCTACAATTTCGTTTTAAATGGAAATAATGTGTAACCTTAAGTTATTATATGTAACATGCTATTATCCCCTAAAAAATACCCTTATAAAAATTATAGTTCTATTATTTGCGTGTTGACATACAAGTTTAAAGAATACATGTACTTACGACGCCTTCCATTTCTTTTAAAATATCCTTCATGTCCAGGTCATCGCAATAGAAAATTCACAAAGAAAATGTGACGCGGCCGCGCACAATAATAAATAATTCATAATAAATAATACATAATAAATAATACCTAATACATGATACATAATAAATAAGACATAATACATAATAGATAAAACCAAAACATAATAAATAATTATCATAAACAAGTTCAAATTCACAAATGGCCACAACCCGGCCACACTAAGTCGGGCAATTCGGACATACGGGCACACTAAGCCAAGGGCTATATAAAGCGGGCGGCTGGCCTCAGAATGATCAGTCGGTGGTCGGAGTCGACCGAGGTGGAAGTCACCAGCGAGCGGGAAAGCAGCAAGATCAGGACCGGGATCAACAAGTGGTAACTATTGGAGGGTAAGCTCAACCCCTACGTATATACCCCAGCTGACTTCAGGGTCCTGCTTACGTCTATACGTTGACTTCAGGGTCCTACTTACGTATCTACGCTGACTTCAGGGTCCTGCTTACGTCTATACGTTGACTTCAGGGTCCTACTCACGTATCTACGCTGACTTCAGGGTCCTGCTTACGTCTCTACGCTGACTTCAGGGTCCTACATACTTCTCTACGCTGACTTCAGGGTCCCGTATAATTCTCTACGCTGACTTCAGGGTCCTACATAATTCTCTACGCTGACTTCAGGGTCCTGAATACTTCTCTACGCTGACTTCAGGGTCCCGTATAATTCTCTACGTTGACTTCAGGGTCCCATATAGAATATCTACGCTGACTTCAGGGTCCCGTATAATTCTCTACGTTGACCTCAGGGTCCCACATAATTATCTACGCCGACTTCAGGGTCCAACAACATCTGCTTACGTTGATTCCTGGGTACTCGACGAAATTCGGAGCGGCCGCGTACGGACGACCGCGTCCCCGGACGAAGACGCGAGGTACGAAGAGCCCCGCTGTGGAAGCCGGAAACTAGGCCGAGGGAGCCCCATACAGTTCTATGTAATTATTGTAACCAAGAAAAGGAATGAATAAACTCTGCGTCTATATTTAAGCCTAGTTAAGGTTAACTCTGCGCAATATCACTGGGACTCGGGTCGGGGATTCCTCTCTAGCACCACTGTCCTACAACAAAGAAACTTCCTGGACGACCCTGGCCAGCCCTGACTACCCGAGGCACGGCTGAACGTCACAGATGGCGCCCGAACAGGCTAAGGTGGTGACTAGAGGAAACCGACGCCGGGAGAGTGATATGGCAACAAAACCCAAACTAGCAGAATACGCAAGTGTATTCGGATTGGATCCATCGGGGAAAAGCAAGGATTTACGGAGAACATTGGCTGCTTTTTCGACAAGGATGGACGACGGGAAGGAGACAAAGATGGAAGGAAAAATGGAAACGGGAACAATCGATAGAGTGCGGAATTGGGGGATCAGATACCAGGGGACGACAAACCCGCTGGAATTCCTCGAGAAAATGGAGCAGTGGGCCACCGGATACGGACTACGGCACGATCAGCTGGTCTAAACAATGCCGTTTATACTGGAGGGAATCGCCATAGATTGGTGGAACACGACACCAACAAAGATCGACTCGTGGGTTCAATTGAGAACGGAACTGTTAGAGTACTTCTTACCACCGAGGTACGAGGAGCAGTTGCTAACCCAAATAGCACAGTTGAGACAGGGAGAGAACGAGCCAGTAAGGGAATACGCGATGAACCTGAGGAAGCTCAACAGGTTCACGAAACTGTCGAAACACTCCTACAAGAACTGCAGGAGCAAGCTAAAACTGTACACAAGGAGGAACGGATTTACAACGCCAACGGAGTTCCTTAAGCTAGCCGAGGAAGTGGAGGAAATTGAGCACGGAAGGGTGTAGGAGTGCCAAGGGCATAATAGACACCGGAGCGACGAGAAGCGCGATAAGTAGGAACATGTTCCAGGATCTAAGAGAAGAGGGACAGTGGATCAGGATAAACGCGGAAATATCGCTGGCGGACGGATCACGGCGGAAGGCGATCGGAGGATTTGGAGCGAGAGTGGAGTTCGGGGGTCGGAGATTTGAAATAACATTCATGATCCTACCGAACGTCGATGGCGGAATCCTACTAGGGATGGACTTTCTGGCGGGAGCAGAAAGTACACTGAGATGTGGCGGATTAGAATTGGAGATACGAGGGGTCAAAGACGAGAGGAGGAAGGAGGGGCGAAACAAAGGAGAGGCGACGACGCTACGAGAGCCATCCGAAGAGGAAATCGACACATTCCTGGAGGAGAACAAGCGCATATTTGAAATCATGGAGGGAGTCAGCAACGCAGCAGTGCACAGGATATACCTCAAGGACGACAAACCTATTAAACAGAGGTATTATCCGCGAAATCCGAAACAACAGGCCATAATTGATGAGCAGGTAGACGAATTACTCGGCCTGGGCCTGATAGAACGATCACGAAGTCCATACAGCGCACCGGTGGTGTTAGTAAGGAAAAAGAATAACGAATGGAGAATGTGCATCGACTACAGGCTGTTGAACGATAGGACAGAGCAGGATGCATACCCTGTGCCACGTATGAACTTTATTCTCGACCAACTGAGGGAGGCCAAATTTATAAGCACCATCGACTTGAAGTCGGGCTATTGGCAAATCCCAGTGGAAGAGAAAAGTAGACAATATACGGCGTTTACGGTACCAGGGCGAGGATTGTTCCAATGGACAGTAATGCCATTTGGACTAACCACAGCGCCAGCAACGTTCCAGAGAGCATTGGATAACATCATCGGGCCAGAGATGGAGCCATTCGCCTTCGCGTACATGGATGATATAATCGTGATAGGACGAACCAAGGAAGAGCACCTAGCAAAACTGAAAGAAGTGTTTAGAAGATTGCAACAAGCGAACCTACGGATCAACCCAGACAAGTGCAAGTTTTTCCAAAAGGAATTAAAATATCTGGGACACGTAGTAAGCCAGGGCATACATACCAGGGCATACGAACGGACCCCGAAAAGGTGGAAGCAATCAGAGATCTACCAGCCCCTAAGAGAGGTACACAGCTTTCTCGGGATGGCGTCATGGTATAGGAGATTTATACCAAAGTTTACGGAGCAAGCAGGACCGCTACAGAAATTAATCCGAAAAGGGAAAAAGTTCGAGTGGAACGAACGCCACCAGGAATCCTTCGCAGCTTAAAGGAGAGCCTGACAAAAGCACCGGTATTGGTATGCCCGGACTTCAGCAGGCAGTTCAAGTTGCAGACAGACGCCAGCGACGTAGGGATCGGACCCGTACTGACCCAGGAAACAGAGGACGGTGTACACGTCATATCATTTGCCAGCCGGAAACTGAGTAAGGCAGAGCAAAACTACAGCGCAACGGAAAAGGAATGCTTGGCAATCCATTGGGGCATCGGAAAGTTTAAGATGTACCTGGAAGGATACCACTTCATAGTAGTTACGGACCATATGGCGCTTAGATGGCTAAACTCGATCAAGAGTCCGGCAAGAAGGATAGCACGATGGGCACTGGGACTCCAGCCATACCAGTTCGAGGTACAATATCGGAAAGGGAAACTGAATGTAGTAGCAGACACACTATCTAGAGCCCCACCGGCGGAACTAAAGGCTATCAGAAACACGGAAAGCTGGATAGACCGGAAGAATAGGGAGCTACAGGAGGATCCAGGAAACACAGAATTCCGGAGAGAAGGGAAACGTCTGTATAAACTGAGCAAAGATAGAAGGGACCAACACCCATGGAAACTATGCGTGCCTGAAGAGGAGGTACAACAGATCCTCGCAGAGAACCACTGCCAGGCGGAAGCAGGGCACATGGGAATGTTCAAAACGGCGAGAAGAATAAGAAACAAGTACTTCTGGCCACAGTTAACAAAAGACGTGCGGAAGTTCGTGCGAAGCTGCGAGAGTTGCCAGCAGTACAAAGTGGAGCAACAAAAGGCAGCAGGGAAAATGCTGACCAGGGTCGCGGAAGCCCCCTGGGAAACAGTATGTGTCGACTTTGTAGGACCGTTACCACGGTCAAAACATGGGAACACGACACTACTCGTCATGGTGGATAAGTTCTCAAAATGGGTGGAGCTGGCAGCCATCAGACAGGCGACAGCGGACTCATTCCTACGGGTCTTTCGAAAAAGAATAGTGACACGGTATGGAGCTCCAAAAATACTGATATCAGACAATGGAGTCCAATTCACCGGACGCAAAACACAGAAAGAGATGGAGAGATGGGGAATAAGACAGCAATTCACGGCCCCTTACACCCCGCAGGAAAACCCCACGGAAAGAACCAATAGGACCATAAAAACAATGATCGCCCAAATACCAGAACTAATGCTGGCTTTCAATAGCAGCACGTCGTAGTCCACAAAGTACAGCCCGGCACAGATAGTGCGGGGAAAGGAACTACGAATACCCAACACAGTGTTCGACAAAGAAACGGAAGGGTCCGGGTTGAAAGAGGAAAGCATGGAGGAAAGGTGGAAACGGATAGGAAACTTGAGGAAGGAAGCGGCAGGCCACATGGGAAAAGCAGCAGAACAACAGAGACGGCACTACGACTTAAGAAAAAGGGAATGGAAACCAGCGAGAGGAGAACTAGTGTGGTGCAGAACACACCACTTATCCAACGCAGCGGAAAAATTCAACGCCAAGCTAGCCCCAAAATACGACGGACCATGGAAAGTGGTAGGGTTTGTGTCCCCGGTAATACTGTCAGTCAAGGACCCGAAAACGCGAAAGACAAAACGAGTATATATCGGAGACACCAAACCACACATAAGCACGGACAACCATCATAGAGGGTTCGAACAGGGCAACCGGAAGGCCTATATAAGCAGAGCCAGGCTCAGACGGAGTCACAGAAGGCGATCGGCTGAGCGATGCAGAAGTTCGAGACCAGCGTCAAACGGTTCAAGGAGAACCTCACCAGAGCAGCAGCAGCAACAAGCAGGACAAAGATGATCGAGCCAACCGCCTACGGTACAGTCCGGAAAAGGACGGCGCCACCAAAATTGGCACCTCCTCGGCGACCGACGCGGCGACTCCCAAGCAGACGGATACCGTCCAGGGTGGCCGAAGCGGCGCAGGCAATCATCCCAGAACCGTGGGACCACCAGCCCGGAGGGGGGCGAGTCATCCCGCAAGGGCACCGACGCAGACGGAGATCGTCCAACCGGGACCGCTCAGGCCCAACCAGGTGACCAACCACCCAACGGGAACCACTGGCGGAGCAGACCCGAGGGAGGCGAGCCAGGAAGGAACGGCCCAGTCGATGACGCACCTCCCGAGGGCTGAAGGGGAACACCCGAGGAGAAGCCGGGAGCCAGGGGAACGGCGGGCGCTGAACCAACAAGCACAGGCCCGTACGACACCGACAACAGGCACGATCAGGGTAGCAGCGGGCACTCCGCCAACCCGGAAGGACAACGAGACGAGAGCCGTGGAATCTGCGTCGCCGGACAGGGATATACTAGAGCTCCACACCGAGACCACCAACGACTTGGGGTGGACGGCGCCAACCGGAGCCAGGATATCGGACGAAGTGATGGCAAAGATAAGGGCAAACCTGGCGCACAAACAGAAAAGGACCCAACGGCGATGGCTAGAAAAAGACGGAGAAAGGTGGTGGCGCATCATATCAAACCGTGGCAATTATGTGACGGTGAAGCGTCACTTCCCAAAGGAGGGGGGAGTGTGACGCGGCCGCGCACAATAATAAATAATAAATAATTCATAAAAAATAATACATAATAAATAATACCTAATACATGATACATAATAAATAAGACATAATACATAATAATAGATAAAACCAAAACATAATAAATAATTATCATAAACAAGTTCAAATTCAAACAAGGCCACAACCCGGCCACACTAAGTCGGGCAATTCGGACATACGGGCACACTAAGCCAAGGGCTATATAAAGCGGGCGGCTGGCCTCAGAATGATCAGTCGGTGGTCGGAGTCGACCGAGGTGGAAGTCACCAGCGAGCGGGAAAGCAGCAAGATCAGGACCGGGATCAACAAGTGGTAACTATTGGAGGGTAAGCTCAACCCCTACGTATATACCCCAGCTGACTTCAGGGTCCTGCTTACGTCTATACGTTGACTTCAGGGTCCTACTTACGTATCTACGCTGACTTCAGGGTCCTGCTTACGTCTATACGTTGACTTCAGGGTCCTACTTACGTATCTACGCTGACTTCAGGGTCCTGCTTACGTCTATACGTTGACTTCAGGGTCCTACTCACGTATCTACGCTGACTTCAGGGTCCTGCTTACGTCTCTACGCTGACTTCAGGGTCCTACATACTTCTCTACGCTGACTTCAGGGTTCCGTATAATTCTCTACGCTGACTTCATGGTCCCGTATAATTCTCTACGCTGACTGCAGGGTCCCGTATAATTCTCTACGCTGACTTCAGGGTCCCGTATAATTCTCTACGCTGACTTCAGGGTCCCACATAATTCTCTACGTTGACTTAAGGGTCTCACATAATTCTCTACGCTGACTTCAGGGTCCCGTATAATTCTCTACGTTGACTTCAGGGTCCCATATAGGATATCTACGCTGACTTCAGGGTCCCGTATAATTCTCTACGTTGATTTCAGGGTCTCACATAATTCTCTACGTTGACTTCAGGGTCTCACATAATTCTCTACGCTGACTTCAGAGTCCCACATAATTCTCTACGTTGACTTCAGGGTCTCACATAATTCTCTACGCTGACTTCAGGGTCCCGTATAATTCTCTACATTGACTTCAGGGTCCCATATAGAATATCTACGCTGACTTCAGGGTCCCGTATAATTCTCTACGTTGACTTCAGGGTCTCACATAATTCTCTACGCTGACTTCAGGGTCCCGTATAAATCTCTACGTTGACTTCAGGGTCCCATATAGAATATCTACGCTGACTTCAGGGTCCCGTATAATTCTCTACGTTGACCTCAGGGTCCCACATAATTATCTACGCCGACTTCAGGGTCCAACAACATAGGCTTACGTTGATTCAAGGGTGCTCGACGAAATTCGGAGCGGCCGCGTACGGAAGACCGCGTCCCCGGACGAAGACGCGAGGTACGAAGAGCCTCGCTGTGGAAGCCGGAAACTAGGCCGAGGGAGCCCGTACAGTTTTATGTATTGTAACCAGGAAAAGGAATGAATAAACTCTCCGTCTATATTTAAGCCTAGTTAAGGTTAACTCTGCGCATTATCACTCGGGTCGGGGATTCCTCTCTAGCACCACTGTCCTGAAAGAAAGAAATTTCCTGGACGACCCTGGCCAGCCCTGACTACCCGAGGCACGGCTGAACGTCACAATCTGCATGATTAAAGCATTTTGAATAACTACGTTAATTTTGGGAGGAGCTATAGCAAGCATAATGTTGTGCGATTCCATAATAATAATTATATTATGAGCTAATAACATCTCGTACAAGTGGCCTGAATCTATTTGTGAATTTTTGGAGGTTTTCAAAATTTGATTGACGGTTTTAGTGTGTGTTTATGAATTTGATTTTGCGTTTTAGTATTGATATCAACCTGTCTATTGTTTGCATTTATTATCCGCTCTTCTGTGAGTTTAATTCTCTCATAGGATAGAGTCGTGGGTCGTGGGATCTTGGTAAGCCCCTCACCTCTCCGACATAACGAGAATAAATTTTAGCCGTGCCTAAAAAAATTCGGCCCCTTCGTCAGTCAGCAGTCCTCACTGCCCCACAAGCTAAGCTGTAGCTTGATCGTAAAACGATCGGGCAATGTTCCGGCCACATTCCCTCCTCTTCATGCGTCCGCATGCCTAATGGATCGTCCGTCGTACTGCGCGACCCGCGACGATCCCCTTTTGTCAAGGTTGTCCGTCAAACGTTAAGTCATCGTTTTTGATGACCCAAAAGGGGTGCTGACGCGAGAAGTGGAGTAGGTTTCCGCGGCAGCACCCCTTTGGGAAATGTTTACCTACTCATTTTGTTGTAGTTAAATAAATAGCATAACTTTATTGAAAATTTTTGGCTACTGCCATATGTAATATAAAAATTAAAGGCTAGCATACAAAGATTATGATAATTGTTTTTAGCGGGGAGTATCGAATTCATCGCCGGACAACGGTGCGCATGTCAACAAAAATTGTTCGCTATTCACGACTACAAACGTCGCTCTGAGGGCAATTGTCTTAGCATATCAAGAACAAGGTGGATACTCGCCGCTGAAAAATTATTTTTATTTAAGAAATATTAACCATTGAACATATAATTTTTATCATTGAAATATATTGGAAGAGGCTAACAATAAAAGTGGCACGAGGATATATGCATATATAAAAATATAGAGAAAAACACGGAACAATGTTCCGACAAACTTACCCCACTTTAATCCGGAGCGATGAGATCTCGACGCGTTGGATCCTGGGTGCTGCTATATATACTGATGGAATTGTACATACGCATACGCATTCGTTCATCACTAATATGTAAACTGAGCAGTATCGTAACATACACAAACAAAAAAAACGACTATACACTAAGTAAAGGTCGTCTATCTAGATATATATATATAATTAAATAATCGCAATACTCATATGTAAAAAAAAATATAATTTTATTTTACTGAATGATTACAATATTATTTCTTGAGAAGAACACCGACCGATTATAATTAGGTCTCAAACTGAACTCTGATAATTACTCTGATTTGACGTTAAAGCCTCGGTGTCAAGCTTTTCTAATATGGACTTTAGACTTTAGGGATCTGATCAAATGAAGAGAGAGAGCTTTTGAGTTGCTGACTTTAATTGTCTTCGCATTTCTCTTAGATTCAAGTGCATTCGCTCTTGGATACAAGTGCTCTTAGATTCTTATAATATTGTTTATTGCAATCTAATACTTCTGTTTTTCCGGATTGCGTGTCCGAGCTTTGAACGTGGGAACGTGACGATGGTGCAAGGGCTTAAGCAAGGAATGTTTAAATTAGGCAACGGATGTTTAGTCTACCAGTGGGTGACTTATCAGGAGTTTGGGTTTTTCCACTCATGAGGATCATATGACAAACTTATTCCTATCTGGTATCTGTTGAGTACATCCAGAGTAGTGTAGGGTGTGTTTGGGTGTAAATGTTGTATGGGTGTTGTGTAGGCATGTGCTTAAGTCTTAGGGACTTATGGATATGTCACTCCCCCAATCATTGAATTTGGCCTGTCCTCAGGTCGTTAAATTTGGGTATATCGTAATATTGTTTTCTGGTTGAATTATTTCCTTGACATTAGTTTCAAGGTGCGGATGTTCTTCTTTTTGTTTACAATATTTAACAATAATTTTCTTAGGTATATTTTTAAACTTATA
The DNA here is from genome assembly GCF_016746235.2 of Drosophila teissieri. Lineage (NCBI taxonomy): Eukaryota > Metazoa > Arthropoda > Insecta > Diptera > Drosophilidae > Drosophila > Drosophila teissieri. Next base: position 1,011,014 of record NW_025224987.1, read on the forward strand.
TGCTAAATACAGAGTCAAACTAATTATCATGATGACAAAAGTTGTAATGCATATAATTTGGAAAAAGCTGTAATATTTTACATGGAATTTTATCATTTCTCTTGCTTGTAAGTGATCTATTGGTTCTAAACGTGTAACATTGTTGGTGATATAAATCGTTTGTGTAAAATCTGCTAGATTATTAGAAATTAAATATATATATAATATAATATATAATATATATTATATAATATAGTATATATTATATTATAAGTATATATATATCATTTATTTGGAAATTTCTATGGGTTTTAATGTATTTGCACTGAGTTTGCTCTTGTTTGATAAGTCCAACAATACATTTGTCGAATATTAATTTATCCGTATCTTTATGAAATACTTGGTTATTCAATATATAGAATTTATCGAATATTTGCTCGGTTAGAATATAATCTGGGTACGGAACTATTTGAAATGTCGGAACTTTAGTGACCTCGCTAGGAACGTGGGATATAATCAAAATTTCGTTCGTGTCTGTCTTGAGCCAAGTTGATGTTTTTTTCTTTAGCATTTTCTCCGAATTTACGTGTTTCAAATAATCGTGTTTTAGTAATTTTGGGTTAAAGATTCCTAATCTGGTTAATTCCATACCTAACTCTATATCTTCTATGTATTCTGTAAACTGCTGTAGGTTAAATATCAGTATCGCAATTTTTTGGTTCTGTTCTTTCTCCACCTTGAGCTTATTAATTATGTCTATACCGCTGTTGATTACATCGATAATCATGTTTAGATCATGGGTTTTTACGGAGTCTTCTGACATGTTATTAATTTTTTAATTCCCTGTCGTCTTCGTCTAATGTACCAAATAAGTATTTGTATGTCTTCCCTAATACGTTTAAAAGCCCTTTTTTGTTTCGGCTAATAATCCATTTATTTCCCGTTTTAGTTTATCGACTAAATATGGTATCTAAGGTACATAGTCGTCGGGATAGTCGTTTGTTTCGGTTACTAGATTTTCGAAAATAAGCATTGTCTTGGTTATGTTTATACTCAAATAGTGGTATTCGTAGCTGGTTGGAATTTCCATCGTTCCGGTTTGGAATATAAGATATCCATTCTTCGCACTTATTGGGTTTACCTCGATATTGCTGCATTTGACCATGGTGATGAGTAGTAACATGCAACTAAGCATTATTAGAAATATGTTGTGTACTTGGTCTGGAATTATCGTATTTGCTCTTATTAATCTTTTTTTGTTTCTTGAATTTAGATTTATAATGAACGATTTTCTTGCCGCGGTTTGTTTCCTCAAAATGTTAACTGTCCACTTGTTCAATCCTTCCTGTCTTTTTAAATGGATTGGTGATTTTACTCTTTACGAGTGGAGCCTGTCTATATTTTATATCAACTTCAAAATCATGCCTATTCTTATTGACATAATCGATCTTATCGATTTTGTTTTGTTGTACATTAAAGTCTGGGCTGCCTGCATATAGAAAAATGTCTGCCGGAGATCGTTTGGTACTATTATGTTTAGTTTTATGATTATAGACGTATAAGATTGTTTCGAATCTCGAATACCTATCTTTAATATTTTGTTCACTACCGATGATTCTCAGCTTTTCATTTACAATCTTGTGAAATCTTTTTATATCAGATACACCATTTTTGCTGGTTGTTACAGAAATTTGTACGCCTTCGGATCTTATCCAGTTTTGCAAAGCTATGCACATAAAAGCTGAATCTTTGTCCGCTTAAATTTCCTGAGGCTTTCCCATATCATTGAATATTTTAGTAATGGCTCTTTTCGCTTCTAGCCAATCTCTACTTTTTACTTCAACTAGGTGGCAAATTTTGAATAAATATCAAAACAAGATAGGAAGAATTGGTTTCCCGTGAGATAAAAATCTATCACGTATTTTTCCCTTGTGTTGAATATTTCTGGTATTCTTTCATATGTTAATTTTGTGTCTCGATGTTCTGTGTTTGCCAGATTGCGGATTTCACATTCATTGATAATATTTTCTATTAGCTTTTGACTATCCGGGTAATAGTATTTTTCTTTAAACCAATTAATGGTTTTTTCTATATCTGGATGTAAAACTTCCTTATGTTTCTTTAAGATTAAAAATTTCGCATAAGTTAATATATCAATTAGTTTCGTGGTACATCTCAATAGTTTTGTGAAAATGTTAGGGCTTATGATTTCGGTAAATGCCCTCTGGAAGATCAGAAAATCCTCATCATTAGGGAAGTAAATTGCGCTTTTCTTGGTGCACACATATTCCTTAATGAGAGTTTTGGCGAGTTCAAGTGTCATTTCTTTATAGATTATTTTAATCTTTAGTTTTTGAAAGAAGTGGCTTACACTTGTTGTGTCACTGTCGCATTTTTCTATCTCTATTTGTCTAGAGAATAAATTGATTGGTCTCTCCGTTATGGATATATAATTTAGCGTTTGCGCTGTTTGCGACTTCGCCAACCATGACTTCTTCTATCTTTGTGCGGGAAAGAGCATCCGCGACATAGTTTTCTTTGCCTGGAAGATATTTTATTTTATAATCGAATTCATTAAGTTTGATTTTCCACCTTTTTAATTTCATGTTCGGCTCTTTGATATTATTGAGCCATACCAATGGCTTGTGATCACTCATTATTTCAAATGGCCTTTTTCAATAGTAGCATAGTTGATTTCGTGTTCGTTCAGCGTTCTGCTGGTATAACAAACGGGCTTTTGGTTCTGTGATAGCACTGCACCAATAGCTACATTACTCGCGTCAGTTGTTAGAGAAAAGGGCTTTGAAAAATCAGGGTAGATTAATATCGGATCTGAAGTTATCAAAACCTTTAGTCTTCCAAACGATTCGATGTAGTCCTTACATTTGATATCTATTACAGCACCTTTCTTCAGTTTGAGGGTCAGGGGGGTAACTATCTTGGCAAAGTTAGGAATGAACTTGCGATAGAACCCACATAATCCCAAAAATGATTTTATCTGTTTAGGTGTCTTAGGTAACGGAAAATTTGTGATTGCATTAGTTTTGTTGGGGTTTGGTTTAATGCCATTTGTTGTGACTATATGTCCCAGGAATTCAGTTTATTTTTTCATGAATTCACATTTGTCTAGCTGCAACTTCAAGTTGGCGTCTCTCAGTTTCTCAAAGACTTTCTTTAGAGATAAAGTATGTTCCTCCAATGAAGTGGAGTAAATAATAATATCGTATCAGACTAAACAATCTTTGTAGATCAAATCTTCCAAAAGATTATTCATACATCTCTGAAAAGTAGCTGGATCATTTTTTAGGCCTAAAGGCATACGTGTATACTCATAGTGCTTAGTTGAAAAAGCAGTTTTTGCAATAGAATTTTCATCCATCTGGATTTGGTGAAAACCCTTAGCTAGATCAATGGTCGTAAAATATTGGCATCTACCCAATTTATCCAAAATCTCATCCATTCGAGGAATGGGAAATTTGTCATTAACAGTTATCTCGTTGAGATTCCTGTAATCAACTACCAACCTAAATTTTTGTTTCCCAGAGGCGTCTGCCTTCTTGGGGACCACCCAAATAGGAGAACAATAAGGGGACTTCGATTTGCGAACGATCCCTTGTTCTATCATTTCTTTGATTTGTTTGTTGACTTCTTGGTCAACACTTTGGGGGTACTTATAAGGTTTACGGATCCTCATGTTGAGTCTGGATGACATGTTTAATTGTACTTGTGAAGGTCAAATTTTCGCCTTCCTTGTACTGAATGTCTCTAAATTCGTATAGAACCTTCTTTAAACATTCAATTTCCTCCACATTTAGATGCTCGAGTCTATACTCGTTACATTCGCGTAACTCATTGTTGATCGCGAAGTTGAATATATCGTTGTCAACGGACATGGGATCGAGATGTGTTACATCATTGTCCACTGTGTCACTAACAACTTTTGAAATGAGGCATTTTGGTAATGCAGTCTCCTTCTTCTGTTGTTAATGCTTTGGTTTAAGGCACTTAGGTGTGGTCTTAACCTTTTGCATTTTTGGATTGATTTCCTCCACTCGAGCAGAATCATCCTTTTGCTGTGGGTCGAGGCATTTAGATGCGGTCTCGCCCTTCTTTTCTCCATACAAAAACTTAAAAGTTCTTGAACCTAGAGTTACCGTCTCGTTATCATAATCGATGTTAGCTTTCGTATCCTCTAGATACTTTCGACCTAACAGGAAATCATAATTGTCGGAAAATTTGTGGATATAGAATTTCTGAACAGATGGACATACTGAAGTGGGCTTCATTATTATGCTTTTCTTTAATTTGATTGCCCCTTTTAGTGGTATACACTGCGAAATCTTCATTTTGTTCTTCTAAATTTTCAAAATTTTCCCTTATGATATTGATTGATGAGCCTGTGTCAATCATTCCCTTGTAAATTTTGTTATGATAACCTATTCGCACATGGGGACCGGTACGTCCCCCTGTGTCACTTGAGTGTCCGAGGCAGTTTGATGAAAATTTACATCCATTCTGCGTTGGCCACTTTGACTCTCGCGTTGCCTTTTTATCGGCCGCTGACCGTTAGTATTATTTGAGGTTGAAGGTTGGAAATTAAGGGAATTGTTAAAAGGATTGTTTTGTGGGGCTTTTGTTAACTCCCTAACGTGTTATAATTTCCCCTTTGACTAACCGGTATCAGATGAGTGGAATACTGATTTTGATTTGTCGTAGGTTGATTCGAATTTCGAGGTTGCGTATTATTATTCTGATTCATTCCAGGATAATAATTGCTGTAATTGTGATTTCTATTATTGTAATATCTTTGATTATTGCTTTGACTATGATTTCCCCTGTTCCTGCGTCTGTTCCCTTCTGATCTATTAGAACGCTGATTCTCTGGACTGGCGTCATAGAGGCCAAGCTCCATTGAAGCTTGTTTTAATTTATAAATAGTATCGATATCCTTGCGTGCCAATGACATATAAATTCTATCCGGCATTTTTTCAACTATTGCGGATTTAACAGTTCTTTTTAACATTTCAGTGTAATTTGATTTATCGACAGGGTCGCTTTCTAATTCTAGCTTATCAAACAAAATCCAATATTGTGATTCGAGCTTCTCGATGAACTTACAGATGCTTCCGGGGTATGATGTATCCTCCAGTTGTCTTATAAGTGTTATGTACGGCCTGTGGTCCTTGAATGTCATTGCCAGGGCCGTCTTTGTATCCAGCCATGTATTTACTCTTTCTTGGGTCACGACCTCCAAAGCTTCATCCACTAGTAAGCGTTTTACTGCTCCGTAGATAACATGTGCCTGCCTGGCATCTTGGGTAGGGTATAGGTTAAGTAGCTGCTCGATCTGGTTAACAAACACAGACAGCTTGCCAGGTGTGCCATCGTAGTAGTTCAGTTCTTTAATTTGATTCAGTAATTGATTTAGGTGGGTTTCCGACAGTTGTGGAACTGCCATGGTGTATTTGTATAGGTTTCTTGATACACGGAGTTTATTTTAAATTTGGTTTTAAATTACGTAATTAAAAATTTGTAATTAATTTTGTTTCCGACCGCACGGGATTTTCTTTTTAATTGTTTTGCAGATGTTACTGACCACACGGGATTTTTCTTGAATACTACTTTCACGTAGATTCTTTTGCGGATCTCAAAATAATTTTAGAATCACTGTTTTTAATTCGCCGATCCTGGATAGCTAGTTGTATAGCGTATCCTTCAATGGATCAGTACCGTACTAAAAGGACTCTTTATTTAACAGATCCTACCGACTGCGCCAATTATATAATCGCAATACTCATATGTACAAAAAATATAATTTTATTTTACTGAATGATTACAATATTATTTCTTGAGAAGAACACCGACCGATTATAATTAGGCCTCAAACTGAACTCTGATAATTACTCTGATTTGACGTTAAAGCCTCGGTGTCGAGCTTTTCTAATATGGACTTTAGACTTTAGGGATCTGATCAAATGAAGAGAGAGAGCTTTTGAGTTGCTGACTTTAATTGTCTTCGCATTTCTCTTGGATTCAAGTGCATTCGCTCTTGGATACAAGTGCTCTTAGATTCTTATAATTTTGTTTATTGCAATCTAATACTTCTGTTTTTCCGGATTGCGTGTCCGAGCTTTGAACGTGGGAACGTGACGATGGTGCAAGGGCTTAAGCAAGGAATGTTTAAATTAGGCAACGGATGTTTAGTCTAGCAGTGGGTGACTCATCAGGAGTTTGGGTTTTTCCACTCATGAGGATCATATGACAAACTTATTCCTATCTGGTATCTGTTGAGTACATCCAGAGTAGTGTAGGGTGTGTTTGGGTGTACATGTTGTATGTGTGTTGTGTAGGCATGTGCTTAAGTCTTAGGGACTTATGGATATGTTACTATATATTTGTACGTTTGTATGAATGTTTTCGGCGGCACGCTTCGACCGCTTCTCAGATTACTTGAATTGTGCACTTGTTCGGGAAAGTCACTGCTGTTATTTTGTCTTTGTTGATATCCACATAAAAAAAGGAACCGGTTATTCTTGTTTATTTGTTTGGCCGGCTTTTATGTTATGTTCGGTAGTAGGCAAGTGAGTTTTCATTTGCCCGATACACTGCCCATATATTATATGTTGAGCGGACATCGTTTCCCACGCTATGCACTATTGGTGTTGCGGAATACTGGATACGATCCTTTCCAGGGTATGATGATGATCCCAACGCCGCTGCACTGATCGTTTGTAAATCCTTACTAGTTTCCATAGAGCCAGCAGCACTAAATCAAGGCGATGAACTCATGTGTATGTTGCACACCTAATATCTCATCTTTGTGGTCAGTTTTTACCACGTTGGCGGCGTTGTCGGATGCCTTGGACTCCTTGCCGACCATCTTTAGACTGTAGTAGGATTGTTGTTTTTCTTCAAGATGCTGGTTCTTGATCCTTACAGTTTAAGTCCTGGTATCCTGGGTGTTGGTGTAGGATTGAGTCCTCACTCTTCACGGCCCTTTTCTTTTGACCGAAGTTCTTGGCGTTTAGACAGTCTTCACTTGAGTATGATACCGCCCGAGGATAGACTTTCCGAGAATAGAATCGGAGGACTTCGAGAAGGGAATCTTGAGAATTGAGTCGCGACTACTGACTCCCGAGTATTGACTCTCGAGTATTGATTCTCGACTACTGACTCGTTTGTCTTGACTCTCGGGTTTTTTTACTACTTTATCGGTAGGCCACGGTCTTTTTATACCGGCTTAGAGCTTTTTCTGAGCTACTCCGGGCATCGTTCTTTTATGCCAAGTGTTCCCACCTCGGAGTCATATTTCTAGATTTCCCCTATTTTGGGAGTCATTAAGATCTTACAAAAAGGGTGTACGTAACATGTTGTTGGTGTTTCCTCCACTATTCGTCTATACTTAGAAAGATTCGCTAAGGTAATAACGTTTGCCTATTTTTTTCCAAACTAACACCCTACAGTCGATGACGGGAATGCAGTTAGCCTGGGAGTAATCGGTGATGTGAGCCGATGTCATGGCCAGGAGTCAGAGCAGAATCATGGTTATGAGTCTGTAGTGTGTTTCAATTATTATTTGTTTGGAATATGGTTGCCCACCACCAAGTAAAGTTAAGTTAAAATGTATAATTAATTATGCTAAAGAAAGTTACCCATGTATGTCAAATGATTATATTTAAAATGACAAGAGAGAACGCTATAGTCGAGTTCCGCGACTATTAGATACCCGTTACTCAGCAGCTAAATTTAAAAAACAATAAATATGCCTTAATATATGTACGTAACTTTTCGCCGCTCGAATTAGCTTCCGATTAATATTTAACGTGGAGGCCGTTACAACGGGGTCGATTAAACCAAAATCAATTTTCGGCTCAAGTTTTTAAGCTTAGAAAAAATGTATAAAACTCCAAATTCCCCAAAAATATTGTTTGTCCGTAGGATGTTATTAGTAAATTAAATAATTAAAAATGAATTATTAAATTATCACACATTATTTAAAAATATTAATTTTTTTTTAAATTTTTTTTTGTTATTATTTTTTTTTTTCTTTTAATTAAATCCGACTTATTGAAAAATAAAATTATTGATTTAGGTTTTTTTTTGTTTTTATTTATTTTTTTTGCTTTTTTTTTAAATTTAATAACATTTACATCTAATAACTAAACAAAAATATATACTTATTTAGTTTATATTTAATTAAATAACTACACTACCTACTCTGCCTCCCTAACGCTAACTAATATACCACTGTGGTAACTATACGTGGTCTCAAATGGGCGCGCAGTGGCCCGACTATCGAACATATTTGAAAACGCCCAATCAACAATCATTAAATTAAATAATTAAAAATGAATAAATAAATTATTACCCTTATTTAAAAATATTAATTTTTTTTTCAACAAGCGTATTGCTATTGGTTGTAGACGAATCCAAATCTAGCAAGGAACTAACACATTTACATCTACTAAAAAATCGAAAATTTGTTTGCAGCAGCAAGAGATGGAGTGGAGGCACAAGTTAAAATCTCCTAACACTAAACAAGTACTATTTAAAAATGTGTGCTGCTGAAATATCGCCTTATACTCAGTTTCAAACTTCTTTAAGGGATAGGTCGGGTTTTTAAATAAAAAAAAGAATCTCTAAAGATCGGTACTTAAATATAGCAAACTCAAACACTAGAGAGGCTAAATTTGAAAGATTTGAAAAAAATCGATCACTTGAGCAAAGACTAACATTCTCAAATAGTTCGTTTCGGATAAAAACGAGAATGCCTCTTTTTGGACGGGCTCCGCTAGCTACTGACTGGCAATCTAATCTCACTGCTGTCGTAAAGCCAGGAATTTCGTATACTTCATTTGAGTATGTTGATGCTTCAACCACAAAGAGAAGACCTAAGCATTAGACGATCGGAACAATCATCGCTAATGTGGCAGTGCAAACTTTCGGTATTATGGAAAAAAATATGAAGGTTCGGACTATTGATTAAACAATCGAAATGGGTATTCAGTACTATGGTAAGTAAATGCTTATAATAAAACCCATTCTTTCTATGCAAAGGGCAAATATGGATATCCAGTTAATTTTGGAATCAGAAGCAAGTAATAATTATATAAACACCTTCCCTCCAGAACAACGAGATCGTATGCTTAGACCTACACGCGACCTTCAAAATATGCCTAAGAATTCCGCCAAAATATTTCTGAAAGGATTGCTGGATAGATTGGAGCAAAGCCCAGATTTCCATGAAGGCCTGTGTTTAGCCGAGTTTTCAGCAAATTATGGGTTTTTTTTTATTAAAGCCAACTTTGAAAAGTTGAATGCCATAGATAGTTTAGAAGACGCGTTTAGAAGGGCCATTAAAGCAGATAATAGAGAAGAAAATGAAAAGGAGGAGGCCAAACCTAATGAGGAGTTCAGAGCATTAGCTATTCCTGAAATATCTTCTCAAATTAATGTTTTAAACTTGAACAACAATTTGTTAGATGTTGATCCGGATAGCAATATCCGGGTAATAAAGCTTCCGCCACTTATATCCCCTTTAAACTTAGCCAATTTAGTTAGATCACTAAATTTGGAGCAAAAAACTTTCCTTACTCATGTCTTGCATAATGCAAGGACAAATCGAACCTTTTATGAGTTCGTAGGTGGCGGAGCAGGTGTCGGCAAAAGTAGACTAATATCAACCTTAGTCCCTATCGAAGGTGTATTCATTCCATGTTTTCTCTCCCTGTAAATCAGGCTGGGACCGCATTTAGGAGTTTAAGCCCTAATTTGTTGAATACACTTCGTTCAAGATTTATTGATCTTAAAATTCTTAAAATAATTTTATGGGCGGTGCAACAATGTTTTCTCATTTGAACTCTAGCCTAAAGCAAATTTTTCTAATGTTGAAACTCCTTTCGAAGGTATTTCGGCTGTCGTGTTCGGCGGTCTTAGACATTTTCGGCCCGTATGTGTGCGCTGGATTTTTCAGGCCCCGTCGCATGATTCATACAGTGCTATATTTGGATCGTATCTGTGGAGTCCTTTTAGGTTTTTTGCACTCACAGAGATAATCCGACAGAGAGATGTCCAACCGTTGCAATTGCACTTAATAACATGGCATCCGGCCAAATGACGTCTGATGATTTTCGCTTGACTCATTTTACCTTTCAATTCACCTTTTTACAAGTAATTAGGACACAGATCGGTACAATAGGGAGAGGCTTAACTCAATTCCCACTGCTCAATTTCTCTCGGAAGCTATAGACTCAGTTAAGTCCGCTTAAATAAGCTTAGAGCAGAGGAACAGATGTCTGGAACAAGCTAGGTCTCTAAAACATCTGAGACACAAGGATTGGGTACCTCTCTGACTTTAAAAACCACTGCCAAATATATGATGATGGTCAATGTAGATACAACAGATGGTCTCGTAAACGGAGCCACTGGTGTCCTTAGGGAGGCTTTAGTACGTCCAACACCCCAGATCTTCTTTGGATACAATTTTTAGATGAATAGGAGTATAGGAGAATAGGAGTAAATGCGCGTTCCAAGCGCAGACATTGTGAGGAGTCTTTATGGACACCGATTTCGAAAATTATAAAAAGTTTTCAAATTAATTCTAATCATGCAACTACAATTGACCGAAAGCAGTTTCCAGTGGTTCCTGCAGAAGCAATTACTATTCATAATAGTCAAGGAGCTACGTACAGTAAAGTGGTTCTTCACACTAACTCCAGCATGCAGAGATCTGCGCTGTATGTAGCCAATAGTAGAGCCACAACTGCGGCAGGTCTCTTCATTATTGGACCTTTTGTCCCCCCAAGATCCGCTGAAGGATTCAGCTTCAGAAGCAGAGCTCCAAGAATTGCGTTCCACTAATTACTGAATACCCATTTCGATTGTTTATTCAATAGTCCGAACCTTCATATTTTTTTCCATAATTCCGAAAGTTTACACTGCCACATTAGCGATGATTGTTCCGATCGTCTAATGCTTAGGTCTTCTCTTTTGTGCTTTGTTGAAGCATCAACATACTCAAATGAAGTATACGACATTCCTGGCTTTACCACAGCAGTGAGATTAGATTGCCAGTCAGTAGCTAGCGGAGCCCGACCAAAAAGAGGCATTCTCGTTTTTATTCAAAACGAACTATTTGAGAATGTTAGTCTTTGCTCAAGTGGTCGATTTTTTTCAAATCTTTTAAATTTAGCCTCTCCAGTGTTTGAGTTTGCTATAGATCTTCATTCAGGACGTTAGCAACTGTAATGGCACTGGATGCACTCCGCTTACGTAAGCAAGTTGAAATATTATTTCGAATTTTTATTAATTCCATCTTCTTATAATTGAAGAATAACTTATCAGTTCGACAACCTCGTTTATCTACATTCCTAAGCTTAGATCTAACTGTGGTTGTATAGCTTTCTAAAGATGGTCGTTTTAAGCCAGCATATATGCTAGGGAATGCCAGTTTTTCAGAATCAGCATCGAGAATTACGTCGAGAGGCTTTTGGCCCTCACCTCGTCATTCCTACATTATGTGTCTGGTTAATCTCAAGCAAAGTTTCTTGTCCTCCAGGATTTAGTTCTTCGGCTTCTGTATTCTGATCAGAATTACGCGCCTCCGAATTTCCATCCTCCTGCTGTATGGCTAGTTGTCCCTCTACAAAGGCTACATCAGCTTGAGATGCTACGAATGTAACAGTATAGGATGTGAAGTCAGAGATCCACTGCTCGTTAACTGACACATTGGGCTTTCTATAAAGCTCAGTATTAACTAAATACCTAATAGCGCCAGCAAGGCCGTATGGATTCTGCCATGAAATCATGTCCATATTCCATTCTTCGTTTGAATAACCTCAGCCTCATTGAAAGCTCGTGGAAGAGACTTCACGATATTGCTTACTGAAATAGGGACATTGACAACTGCTCCTTGAAATAGCACTTTGACACTCGTTACCCACTGTAATGAAAAGCGAGGTAAAATCAGTAGTTCTTCCAAGGAAGTTAAGCCGATCAAAGAGTTATGAATTTCTGGGAAATCTAAGCCGTTTGAAATGGCCCCTTTGGGCTTTCGGCCGGCTTTTATGTTGCTATGACAAGTCTTGAAAAACTTAAGAAGGATTACCAGTAAAAGCAAGATGTCTTGCATTTTAGTATATCTCTTCCCTGAACTCGCAATGTTCTTCCAAATAGGACCTAGAATGCTTACGTATTTGCTTGGGGAACCTCAATCCTTAGCAACAAAAGCAAATCTGATCTGGGCCAAGCTTAACATTCCTATTAAATGTTGCTATGTGAGCTTCTATTTCAATAGGTCTGAATCTAATAGTCCTATTTACCTGAGCTACAATCAGTCTAATTTCCGGACGTCAAAGTGCATTCCGAAGATTTTCTGCTTCCCTATTATCACTGAGGCTTCTGTAATGACTAACTCTTTGACTTATATTCGAGCAGCTAATCGTGCGCCTCGTCGAGCAAGTGTATTTCTCGCCTGCTCGACTGCCCTGCGATCCCTACCGGCCATAGCCCTAGCTCTATTAGCCCTATCAAATTCTCGCTGTTTTGTCGCCTTTCTGAACGACGTCGAGTATCGGCGGCTTGTTCACCCGATTGAAATGCGGGATCCAAGCATCTTTATCTATGCTAAGCAGTGTTTTGGACCTGCTCTACAGCTCGATTCTCGCTGATTTGCCGTCTTATAGAACGGCGCCTAGTATCGGCAGCTTGCTCAACTGCGCGAAGAGCAGGATCCTAGCGCTTTTCCCTATGGGCAGCAGTATATTGAACCTGCTTCACAGCTCGATTCTCGTAAATTTCTCTAGATTTGCCAAAAATTTTTTTGCCACGCCCACTCTAACGCCCACAAACCACCAAAAACTGTCAGTGTGGAAATTTCTCTTTTGTACTTCCACTAGCTGAGTAACGGGTATCAGATAGTCGGGGAACTCGACTATAGCGTTCTCTCTTGTTTTTTTTTTAATTTCGTAATGCGGGTCATCTAGCTGTGCCCGCATAAAATCGGCCGGTTTCTTTTTGATGACGGAATGGATAGATTTGTTATACGTGGCAGTGGCCAGTAAAGTAAACACACGATAGAGTGGCTTATGTCTTTATCGATTTTAAGGCATCTTGTCAAGTTCCCCCAAGGTGCTATAAAATCGTTCCACTTGTCCATCGGAAACCAAAGTAGTTTTCTATGATGGCCGTAATCGTATGTGAGTTCAATGACGGATCATTGTCACAATAGATGGCCTTGACTTTAGGGAAAACATTCCGTGGAGAAAATGTAATATATATGTAGTAATAATAATATATGTAATAATATATGTCATATATCCCCTACATGGCACCATGGGAAATTTACCCACTTTTTCTGGCAAAAACCCATTTTCTGAAAGTCGGAATATAACAATAATATTAAATGTACGCATTCATAATCGACCAATCTTTAGTGCTGCATACTAGAAATAATAAATGGCACAACAACAAAGGAATCAGCTGTTAAAACAACTGTTGCGCGCACAAAAAACAACTATCTCTTACGTTAAGTTTTTCCTCCTTTACAAAAGTTCTAATATCTTTCGAACCAAAGCGTTAATTCCCATTCTGTAAAAAGACAGTCCGTATACTATTAGGTGTTTGTCAAAAGAAAACAAAACAACAGTGTTGTACCCGTAATTTAGTGGAAATGTAAGTTGCCTTACAAAAGCATTTTTTTTTGATAATGACTTAACTTTGAAAAGAGATTTAAAGTGAGTCCAGCAGATTTCATCAATGAAATATATGTTCATGTTGTAGCTTATTTAATTCTTGTTCAGATTGTTGTAATTTAAAATTACACTTTTTACAATTTTAAGAGAATTCATAGTTTTTAGGACTTAACCCTACTTTTCCAAATTCAGAGTAATCTCATGCTAAAATGGAGTTAAACAAGGCGGTTGTTATTATACCCGTTTCTCGTAGAGTAAAAGGGTATACTAGATTCGTTGAAAAGTATGTAACAGGCAGAAGGAAGTGTCCGTCCGTATGAACGTCGAGATCTTAGGAAAAAAAAGCTAGAATGTTGAGATTAGGCATACAGACTCCAGATACAAAGACGCAGCGCAAGTTTGTCGATTTATGTTGCCACGCCCCCTTTAACGCCCACAAACCGCCCAAAGTTGCCACGCCCACGCTCTTAAAAAATGTTTTGATATTTTTTCATTTTTGTATTAGTCTTGTAAATTTCTATCGATTTGCCAAACAAATATTTGCCACGCCCACTCTAACGCCCACAAACCGCCCAAAGCTGCCACGCCCTCACTTTTAAAAAATATTTTGATATTTTTTTATTTTTGTATTAGTCTTGTAAATGTCTATCGATTTGCCAAAAAACTTTTTGCCACGCCCACTCTAACGTCCACTAGCTGAGTAACGGCTATCAGATAGTCGGGGAACTCGACTATAGCGTTCTCTCTTGTTTTTATTATTAAATAAACGAAAGTGAGTAATATAAATATAAGGGGCGGTGCCACGACCACAGTTTTGTAACCCAATAAAAGTGTAACCCAATAAAAAAACACAAACTAAATATCTCTTCCCATTCTGGAATCATTAATTTAGGCCGGAAGAAGGGCCTCGCTAACTTCGCTATTTTTAGGAAGTAGTACTAGGAGAGTACCTGTTTAATGTTTCTCTGGGCGGCCCTATGAGTTCTGTTATGCTCTGCGATGAGGATTTCCTTCCTCTCTGCGACCGCAAATATATCAGTAACCCTTTCCTTGCAGTACCAAAACTTCGTGGCTGGGAATCTTTGAACCACCTCGTATTGATTTAATGCCAACGTGTGACGATCACAGTGAAAGGCATTAACCCATTAGGGACAATGGTGTTGGCCAGTTCCTTTAGCAATGATTGTTTGCACGAGAAAATAATTGAGAGTCGTCCGTGGAAGCAGTTCACGGGTTTGTCTGTGGACTCGAAAGTTTGTGTGAGCGAAAGCTCGCTGGGTATCGTGGCTGCGCACGATTCTGGATCTTAATCTCTAATAACGTTGAGTTGTCCGAAACGAGGTTATCCTTGCGCGGGCTTGTAAAAAATTCAAGCACCCGATTCATCAATACGTGCCTTCCATCTCTTGATCTTTGCGTTCGGATTGGATTTTGATACAGTAAAAAACCAGAGGCTGATGGTCGGTAAAGTCATTTATTTCTTTAACCGTGGTGTAACTTGGTCAGCGCCCAGACTATAGCTAACAGCTCCCATCATAGTTAACCTCCCAGTTCTTCAATGTCCTAGAGATCATTGTTCGGGGGCGCCCTTTTTGGGACAGTACTGCGCCGATACCGTAGGCCCAAATGTCTGTCGTTAGATCTAACGTTTTCCCTGAGGATGACATGCTGCGCAGTTTCTCGAAGACCCTCTAATGCGCTTGCTGTGCTTGCTAACACTCAGATTTTCGCCATTTAATATGTCTGAAAAAGGTCTTCCTATTGACAGTTACGTGACCTGAGCAGTCCTCACTGCCCCGCAAGCTGTAGCTTGATCGTAAAACGATCGGGCAATGTTTCGGCCCCATTCCCTCCCCTTCATGCGTCCGCATGCTTGACGGATCGTCGCGGGCCGCGTAATGCAATCCCCTTTTGTCAAGGTTGTCCGTCAAACGTTATGTCATCATTTTTGGCCGACTCCGCTTCTCGTCCCGTCAGCGAGAAATGGATATGTTTACCTACTCATTTTGTTTTAGTTAAAATAATAGCATAGCTCAATAAAATGAGTGAAAAATTGTTGGCTAGTGCCATGTGTAATGTGAAATACAAAAATTAAAGGCTAGCATACAAAGATTATGATAAGTTAAGATAACTCGCCGCTGAAAAGTAATTTTTATTTAAAACAATATCGAACATAAAATATTTAATTTCTATCAATGAAATACATTGCCTGGAAGAGGCTAAATATAAAATATTTTTCTATATTTCTGACACCCTTCGGTTACCATTGTTACAGAAATATACTTATTGTTACCGCCGTAATTTCAATTCAACCGCCAACTAGTCGAAAAAGGCGCAACCTTGAAAACCTTTGGTAAAGTGTTACCCATGAGCTGCGGTTATTGGATAGGGCAACACTTGTACGACACTTGAGATAACACTGGCGAAGGAGAAAAAACAAAGTTTTTAAAGCTGCTCGCTTTGCTAAAAGAAATTAAATAAAAATAAAGTGACTGCTACAAAAGGTTGTTTATTATTGCTCTCCCTAGGCCCAAAATAATTAGTGCCTCAACATTCTTTAAAAAAATTTGTAAGTCCTCAATATTAAGCGCAATTAAAAGTGACGCCAACCATTTGTGAAACTCACACGGAACACACGCATACCTATAAGCCAAGATACACATGCAATAAGAGCCGACTATCCAGCGGCGTCCAAAACTGGGTGCAGTGCGACGTATGACAGGCATGGTACCACTTCGCCTGCGTTGGAGTCGATGCCTCTATTGCGCAGTCACAATGGACGTGCGACTTGTGCAAACTTGTTGACGATACCCCTTCCACCTCACAGCAAGCCGCTTTACATCGCAACGAACTGACAAATACCGAAAGATGGCGACATAATACAAATCGAATCCAATCCCAATAAGCCAACTGAGACATCATATACTCCATGCTCAAAAAACTTGATGATAGAGATGCTAGAAGAGACACGCCAAGTGGAAAAGAAATATATCGAGCAGAAATACGCAATACTTGCACAGCAGCAGGGGACACAGGAAAGGCACATCCTATCATTTGGACCAACTGCATCCCAACTATCAGCAAAGCAAATATTACCAGCGGATCTGCCGACTTTCAATGGCAACCCAGCAGACTGGCCAATCTTCATAAGCATGTACGAGAACAGCTGCTCGGTAGCCGGATTTTCAGACGCTGAGAACATGCTTCGTCTCCAGAAGTGTCTCAAAGGGAAAGCCAACGAATTGGTTTGTGATAAGCTACTACTGCCGGCACTCGTCCCGGAGGTTATTAAGACGCTAAAAACCTTCTTTGGGCGACCGGAACAGATCCTCGACCGGCTCATCGACAAAATCCGTAAAATAAGTATACACAAAGATAGATTGGAGTCCCTAATCGACTTTGCGATGGCAGTACGCAACGCGTGCGCCACAATGGAGGCCTGTAACCTGTACGCACATCTTGACAACGCAAAGCTTCTGCGCGAGCTTATTGACAAGTTGACCACTCATCATAAAATAAGCTGGGCCATGCATCCACGCAGTGCTTCCATCCCTGTTGTAAAATCATTCAGCGACTGGATATACAATTCAGCAGAAGCAGCCTCCACAGTCATACCTGCACAAAATTCATGGAGCGTGAATACCCACACGCACTTATCAACCGGAGAAATGTGTGAGTCCGAAGACAATCAGAAGGAAGACGCAAAAAAGCGAATCCTTAAAAAAAAACTAAACTAAAAAACAAAAACTACGCTTTCGAACTGTAAACCAAAAATATAGCTGAGGACATAAACAGTGTATGGTACCTCCCTATATTCATCGCTCTAAACCCAAACAAGCCAAATAAAATAAGATTGGTTTGGGATGCAGCTGCAAAGAGTCACGGCAAATCCCTCAACGACTTTATGCTGAACGGACCCGATTACTTAAACCCGCTAACCGAGGATCTTATGGCATTCAGAGTAGGTCGTATAGGCGTGTGCGCGGATATTGCTGAGATGTTTCATCAAATAACTATCCAGCAAAGCGACATGCATGTTCAACGATTTCGGTGGCTTAACAAGGGCAAAAAAAAACCCCGCACATTCGTCATCCGGACAATGACATTTGGAATTTGCTGCGCGCCCTGTATTGCTCACTATGTGCGGGACAAAAACGCACAGGAGTTTAAGGATCAATGTCCCCGAGCTTTCGAGTCAATTACAAAGGCTCATTATGTGGACGACCTTATAGACAGCTACACCGACGACTCTGAGGCGATCGCAGTAACATCAGAAGTCCGAGACATTCATGCCGAGGGAGGATTCACTATAAGAAATTGGATCTCGAACTATACCGCCATTGTCAAACATTTTGGAGAAAGCCAAATAGCCGAACAACATCCCAAAGAACTTGGTGGCCCGGAGAAGGTTCTTGGTATGTATTGGGAACCCTCAAACGACGTTTTTAAGTATACTTTTAGATTCGCGAGACTTAAAAGAGACGTCCTAAATGGAGAATCCATACCAACAAAACGAGAAGCCCTACAAGTATTAATGTCGATTTTTGATCCCTTGGGCCTGTTATCCTGATACACGATCGGCCTTAAAATGCTACTGCAAAAAGTATGGCGAGCAGGCATAGACTGGGACAAAGAACTGCCCGACGCCCTGTTCACGTCATGGCAACAATGGAAAACGGTCCTGCTTCAAGCTACGGAATTCGAATTTCCTCGCTTCTACTCCACTTTGCTGCCGAATGCCGACCAGATTGATCTACACACGTTTGTAGACGCGAGCTAGTACGCCTACGCAGCAGTCACATATCTTCTACTATCGTTCTACAGTGGCTTGATATGGACCCACGGAAATATCAAGCCTTCGTTATGCATAGAGTTGGGGAGATAATCGATAACACGAGTCGAAACCAATGGCGATGGATTCCCACAAAGCAAAACGTTGCGGACTCAGCTACCAAATTCATCAAAACTCCTGACGCTAATCGCTGGTTAAAAGGCCCTCAGTTCCTAGTCAAGCCAGAAAGCGAATGGTCACTACAAGACATTATTCTTAATAACAGCGAGCCGTGTGAACTACGTAAGCATATCTTCGTTGTAAGCAAACTAAAGTGTTTTGATTTTGCAGTAGAATACTTCTCTGGTTGGAGACGCCTATACAGAGCTGTGGAAACATTCGTGCTATACATTTAAAGAGTACGTGCCAAATGTCTCGGAAATCAACTACCAAAACGTTAGACCCCGAATTCATAAATAGAGCAAAATCGAGGCTTTATAAGCAAGCGCAATCCAGGGCGTATTCAACTGAAATAACCGCTCTAAAAAATAATTCAGCCATTGAAAAGTGAAGCTCGTTGATTGCCCTGAACGTTTACCTGGACGAAGACGGCGTACTACGCATTCAAGGAAGAAACGATAACATAAATCCTGACAACGCCATCGTTCTGTCAAAGAACTCCCAAATCGCATTTTTAATTAAAAAATATTACCATGAAAAATCACATCACATTATGCACGAGTCAACGATAAATCTTAATCGTATTCTACGTACCTCGTCTACGAGTGCTGTATAAAACAGATCGAAAGGCCTGTCAACTGTGCAAAATTGCCGCCGCCAGCCCCGAAGTACCTCAAATGGCTCCATTACCAGTCGCCCGACTAGCTTGCTTCGAGAGGCCCTTTACATACACGGGAGTCGACTACTTCGGTCCCATAATGGTCAACGTTGGCAGACGCAAGGAAAAACGGTGGGGAGTCCTCTTTGCCTGCCTGACGCTGAGAGCCGTACACATAAAAGTAGCCCACAAACTCGATGTAAGCTCATGCATTATGTGTCTGCGGAATTTTATGACACGTCGCGGGACTCTAAAAGAAATCTTTTCTGACAATGGCACAAACTTTAAAGCCACGGAGAAAATGGTGAAAGAAGAACTACAAAAGATCGACTTTGATGAAATCACCATAAAATACGAAGCAATTAAGTGACACTTCAACCCGCCTGCAGCATCTCATATGGGAGGCGCATGGGAACGACTAGTCCGATCGGTCAAAACTGTTTTGAAAACAATCTGCCCAACATACAACTTCAACGACGAAACTTTTCAAACCGCCCTAATGGAAGCGGAAAGTATCATCAATTCCAGACCACTAACCTTTGTCTCTTTAGATTCAGCCGATTCAGCACTCACCCCGAATCAGTTACTTCTGGGATCGACGAACGGCTATTAGCGTATGGCAGATGGCAATACCGATCTAAGGCTGCGTTGGCAACAAACTCAGTTATTCGCAGACAAATTCTGGAATCGTTTGGTTAAGGAATTTACCCCAAGTTTAACCAGACGCAGCAAGTGGTTCACCAAACGTTCCCCCATAGCTATCGGCGATGTCATTATCGTTGTCGACGATCAACTGCCGAGGAACATGTGGCCAAAAGGACGTATTACTGACGTAGTGATGGCCAAATATGGACAAGTACGCAGAGCTACAATATGGACACCAAAAGGCATCATGGTCCGCCCAGTGGCCAAGATTGCTGTCCTAGACGTCGGTTTTAAAATTTGTGAAGATCCGAAGGACTTTCAACAAAGTTTTTTAAAGCTGCTCGCTTTGCTATTGCTCTCCCTAGGCCCAAATTAATTAGTGCCTCAACACTTATATTTACTAATGGTGTGAAAATAAAATAAGCACGAGAATATATGCATATATAAAAACAGAGAAAACTCGGGAACAGTGTTCCGTCAAACTCAACCCACTTTAATCCGGAGCGATGAGATGTCGACGCGTTGGATCCTGGGATCCTGATGGAGTTATATTATATATACATATACATTAGTGCACCAATAATTTGTTATCGAACAATAAGGAAATATACACAAACAAATATTTTATTTTATTTGTTTTGCCGTTTGCGTTTTAATTATGCACTTATTGGGGTTGTGGGAAAACGAATACGATTCTTTCCAGGGTATGGTGATGATCCCGTCTCCGCTGTACGGATCTTTTATACATTTTTAGTAGCTTCAATAGTGCCAGCAATATTAATAGGGCGGCGATGAACTTCAGGGTTATTTCTTTTTTGTGATCGACGACCTCCACGATGAATATGGGTTTGCCAGAGGCGTCATCTTTTTTTTTGGAACAACCCTTTTTTTTCATTTGCTTGTCAACTTCTGCTATATAGGTGAAGGGATATAAATGAACGGTTTTTATTTCGTTTTAATAATTGTTTCAGTTTATGCTTCTCTTCGTTGTTTAAATGGTCTAGTCGATAGCTGTTGATAACTGTTTCTTTTCTAAATTAGTCTATACAACCGTTATTTTCCATTAATACTTTTCATCCTAATAGAATATCATTAAATGGTGAAAACGAATGAATAAAGAATTTCTGTGATTGATAAAATATTCCATTGGCTAGGAGAATTACAAATGATTTATTTTTCAAGAGCCTGTCATGCTTTGGACAACTATATATTTATTGTGAATGCAAAGATTGAAAATTTTTAAAGAAATTAAACTGTCGCAATAGGAAACGCCAATGCGTTCGTGTTTAATTATTTGACTATGTAATTCCCGAGAAATTCCCCAGAAATTCCCTAGCAATTCCTCTAGTATTCCTCGAGAAAAGACCTTGCTTTTTTTTCGATATTACCCAGGAATTCCCCAGTTATTCCTCGGGAATTCCTCAGAAATTCCTCGGGGAAACCCCTCGCTTATTTTTCGATATTCCCCAGGAATTCCTCACAATTTTACCCAGGAATTCCTCGGATACTTCGAATTCCTCGCCATGAACGCCTGTTGTATGGAAATTCCTCGCCGATTTGTATGGAAAATTCCTCAGGACTCCTCGACGATTCCTGGAAACAACCTAGTGAGGAGACTGGTACTGAAGGGCAGTGTCGACTATACAGGGTATTTGTGATTGTTGAATATGATCTCTATGTACTGGTGGGTTCCCAAGCTGGTATTGGAAAATGTTCTGCTTGTTGAATTCGCTGATTTGTATACTTCTCGTTTTGTGTAAACTGTATGGACCTTCGTGGAATTGTTCATCGTTGTTATTATTTTGATCAGCTAAGTTATTGTTTTCGTATTGATGGTGACTTTCATTTGTTTGCATACGTGTTTGTCCGCCACCTTCTCTAAAACGCTTTTTTGGTACTCTTAGTTGTTGTTGTTGGGGGGGTTGATAATAATTTCGGGTGTCTTTCCGTCGGTCAATATATGTATAAGTCTGTTCTGAATTCTTTATACAAATTTGATCTGTTCTGATCGAAATGTTAATGTCTAGAAAGAAAAGCTTGTTTGTGAGGGATCAGATTGTTTATATTTGGTCTTTGGATCTGCGTTGGAATAAAGGGGATATCGAATGGTTTATTGAGGTGGGAGTATTTGTTTTTATTTATATTATTATAGGTATTAGTGTTTGAGTTTGGTGCGTTTGTGGTTTTAAAATTTATCAGATTTTTTAGAAATTGGGTCTTTATAAAGACTTTCTTGTTGGGCAATTTTTCGTAATTTTTGAACAATTAAAAGTTCATGCCTTGCTAGGGTCATGAACAACCTTCAGAAAGTGACCGTTGAATAGTGTTTTTTATTGTAATTGCCATTGCTTGTAAACAAACTAATTAATTATGTTTGTGGTTTTCTAAGCCTAATTTATTAATAATAATAGTTGACTTAATTCTAATTGTTCACAAAACTTACGTAATTTTCCTTTGCGCCCTAATCGTCGCAAAAGTTCCTTAAGAGGGTTTGGGGTTTGAGCTCGACGTTTTAAGCGGGCAACTATTCTTGTTCACAGACTGCTACAGTATGTCAAGTCTTATGTCTTGTGTGAACTAAACTGTGTACTTTGGTACATTATCCGGTCCCGGTCTCACTATGCGTAGCGGGCGTCTTAATTATTTTAATATAATAAGGACACACAGGGTTTAAGGCGAATACCGATTGAGCCACTTTAATTGTACAAGTTACCAATTTACTTTGTTTCGAAAAATTCGCGTGCACAATCTACCTCTTCACCTAATTGTCAAAAGACAATGGATTTACTAGGACTTCTTTCTTTTTCGGTATCCTACCGGTTTCGCCCATGAAGTGTTTAGGGGTTTATTCCAATATAAAAACATAATTTTTATGTTTTATTTGATTGATTCAGTTCATTAAACCAAAGTCGCTAAATAACTGTTTATGGAAAATATACTATGGTTTAGAAAACCTTAAAGATCTACAAAGCTTTACATCGTCATTCGCGATCGAGCTCTGCTAGAGAGCAGACGTGCCTCTAGCCGCGAAACTTTTTGGCATTGTTTCTTTCGCATCGTTTTCTTTTGCGTCGTTTCCTTTGCGTCGATATTCTCGTCTGCCTAGTGCTCGAGCTCATTTATTTGCGACATCGTGGCGCGCGGTGTCCGCTATCTTTCTAAGAAAACCACAACAAACGCAGAAGTTTCTAGAAAGGCGTTGCAAGCGCGAGGGCTTGCCCTTGCCCTTGGGCAAGCTGTATACTTTGCTCTTGCTCTTAGAAGCGAGAATTCACAATAAAGAGAATTTCAACAAACAATTTCACAACTAATGCTGACAAGTTTAAGCTTGCAAAAACCATGGAAGATATTAAATTTTCTGGACCATAGGCTAACTGTAGTGTTACTGATCAGCAGAGTATGGAGCAAATAGCTGGCGCTACTCCAGCAGAGCTTAGGACTCAACTATTAAACGAATTTAACCATAAGTGGTCAATTTCAGAAGCAAATAAGTTCCCCACTGCAACTATCGCTTGCATAACTTCAGCTGTTACGTTTACGCTGGCTTCGTCTATGACAACCAGTAGCGTTACCACATCCTTAACTGGCGGAGTTACTTCAGTCGGCAACATGACAGTTGACGAAAGTTCAGATTCAACTTCTTGCCCATTTGCAGCCCTTGTATGTATCGGTGGCTCCAGTTAAGAAGAAGAACCACAATTCGGTAACTAAAACGATCAAGAAAGGAAAGGCACAGACCGTCCCTGTCGCCAAAGCTCTGCCAAAATCGGCTACCTCCAGCAACCGTTTTTCCGTTCTAGCTCAGGATGAGATGGAAATTGACAACTTAGCCGCCGCTCATATTGTAACCGTAGCTCAGACTCAAGCTGCCTCAAATCCAACCTCCCGGACAGATCAGTCACAAACAACCAACAATCCGTTGAAGACAAAAAGGCCTTCTCCAATATGTGTGCCTTCCTGTAATAATATTGATGCCCTTGACCAAGCGTTCTGTGCAGTTATCAGCCTGTCTTCGTATTCTTTCAAAATGTCCAGATCTGGCGTAACAAGAATACTTACTGCCGACCCTGCAGCCTATAGGGCAGCCGTCAAAGTACCAACTGATAACAACTGTCAGTTCTGGCATCACCAACTCGATGAGGAAAAACCTTTTCGTCTAGTAGTTCGAAAAATCAACCCAACTGTTGGTACAGAGCGAGTTAAAAATGCCTTTATCGACTTTGGACATGAAGTATTAAATATTCATTGCCCAAGAAAGCCAGACTGGTCAAATGCATCTCCTAGTCAGGATACTCTTGAAGACATACGTACACGACAAGCATGCTTCTTCGTTAATCTCAAGAAGGCTCCTAATAACATGGATGCTTTAAGAATTTCAAAAATTGGCCCCCACAATGTTATAGTGGAAAGGGCCAGAAAAAATAAGGAGCTTGTACTATGTTTTAGGTGTCAAGATTTTGGGCACGCGAAAAATGATTGTTTAAAGCGCCTAGTCTGTGGAAAATGTGGTGGTGAGCACCCTACAAACCACAAGGACCGCAACATTATCTCACCAGAGGCCTGTAAATGTGCAAACTGTGGGGAGGATCACCCAGCTAGCTATAAGGGATGCAAAGTTCGACATCAAAAAATTAAGGCTCTTAAACCAGAACCACGTTTCCCACCACTTACAACAGCCAATGAGCACTTGTCCTCCATCCGTCAAAACTTCAGTGCTGCTCCTGCAAGAGACAGGTTTTCTCAAGCACAAGGTATTCAAAGAGTGCCTACGTTTGCTGACATTCTCAGAGAGCCACGAAAGGACTCGCAGAGCCCTCTGATGACAACTAGAAACCTTGGACGTACTCAAAATGTTCCTCAGAGAGATTTGCCAACTAATTATTCAAATTCATCAGAACATCTACCTGTTAACGCTAACAGAATAAATAAACTTGAAGATGCTTTGGTTAGCATCTCCTCAAAAGTTGAACAGTTTTCCACATTGTTTGCCCAATCGGCTGAATCCATCAACTCCTTGAACATCTTGATCACCAAACTCTTAGTTAAGCTAACATGATGCAGCAGGATATTCGCCTCGGATTATGGAACGCACGGGGAATCGAGAGAAGCACAAATGAGCTTCATCTTTTCCTCTCTGCCAATCGCATAGATGTTATGCTCATCACAGAAACTCATCTTCAAGGTCAAAGACGAATCTACATTCCAGGTTTTGTCTGCCACAAAGTTGATCATCCCTTGGGTGGTCGTCAGGGAGGAGCTGGCATCTTGGTCAGACATGATTTGGAGCACCACAAATTGGACGAAGCATCATCTACAAACATTCAGCTTGTCCAAATTCGTATATTAACATCAACTGGACCTATCACAGTGGCTGCAGCTTATCTTTCCCCCAGGATGAGCTGGACGGCTATTGACTTTGAAATTATGCTTCGATTGGGTAGCAAATTTATCCTTAGATGTGATTTTAATGCAAAGCATCCATGGTGGGGAAACCAAAGAACATGCACGCGTGGTAAACGACTACATGAAGCTATATGTAGTTCCACATACCAAATACTAGCTACTGGAAATCCGAGCTTTTACTCCTATAACACGCAATTAAATCCCTCAGCCCTGGACTTTTTTGTGACAAATGGTATAGCACAAAACAGAACATCTGTGGAGAATATCTACAAGCTGTCATCAGACCATATTCCGATTGTGGCCACACTGTTTGAAGCACCTCAACATATCCAGACTAGGACGCAACTTCTTCCCCCTGGTGCTAACATTAAAAAGTTTCAAAATGAGAAATCAACTCGACTGAGGATGTTGATCACGCTATTGACGTTTTAATGGCCAAAATTAAAACTGCCGGAATTGTCGCTGCTCCCTCTAATGCGCATCGCCCTCACGCTCGTCCTCCTAGCCTATCATCTGCTGCTGCTGCGCTACTAAACCTTAAGAGAAGAGTAAGAAGAGAATTCGTGCGCACAAGGGACCCTAGACTAGATAGGATCTTCAAACGGCTGGCGAATCGTTTGCATAAAGTCTTGGCTGTTGACAAGCAAAATGAAATCGATAAGCAAATGGATAGTTTAAGCCCAGACGCTTCAACCAATTACGCTCTATTTAAGATCACCAGGCGTTTTAAAAGACAAAGCAGTGCAAAGGCTGCTATCAAGGATCCTGCTGGTGGCTGGTGTTACTCAAAGCAACAACGGGCTGAAGCATTTGCTTTAAGCCTGGAACAGAGGTTTAGACCCTTAGATCTAAGCTCCACCGATTTCCATAGTGACTTTACCGAAGCACTCGATTAGCCCTTACAGTTGCAGCTCCCTTGTAAGCCTGTTATACTAAGTAAGGTCAAAGAATTGGTGTCCAAGCTAAACAAAAAAAAGGCGCCTGGTGAAGACGAAAACAGGACACTCAAGTTGCTGCCCACCAAGGCCCTCCTGTTTATCACACTGATCTTTAACTGCTGCCTAAGACTCAGCTATTTCCCAAAGGCCTGGAAAAATTCAGCAGTTACAATGATTCACAAGCCAGACAAGCCATAATCGGAAGTTGACTCGTATAGGCCCATTAGCCTATTACCAGCCCTTGCCAAAATGCTTAAACGAATTATTCTTACTCGCATTCTAAGCACCCCAGCAGTAAAGGATGTTCTTCCCGATTACCAGTTTGGTTTTAGAAAACAGCACGGCACCCCGGAACAGCTCAACCGAGCTGTTAACTTCGTTCTGGAGGCAGTTGAGACCAGAGAATACGCGGCTGCTGTCTTTCTTGACATAAGACAAGCATTCGATAGGGTTTGGCATGCGGGTTTGCTATATAAGCTAAAACAAATTATTTCTCCACAGCTTTTCCTTCTTTCAAAAAGCTTTCTGGTGGACCGGAGTTTTTCGGTACTAGTTGATGGGCATGCTTCCGATAGAAAACCTATTAAAGCCGGCGTTCCTTAGGGTAGCGTTTTAGGCCCAACGTTTTACTCACTCTTCACCTCAGATATGCCTTCGATATCCTGCCTTGAACCCGAATTTCAAAATAATGCCCTCCCTGCCATGTTTGCAGACGATACGGCCATCATAACCAGGAGTCCTTCCGAAATTGAGGCCAC
The DNA here is from genome assembly GCF_016746235.2 of Drosophila teissieri. Lineage (NCBI taxonomy): Eukaryota > Metazoa > Arthropoda > Insecta > Diptera > Drosophilidae > Drosophila > Drosophila teissieri. The sequence continues at coordinate 1,038,037 of NW_025224987.1, forward strand.
TGAAATTCTTCAGAGCTACCTGGACCAGTATTCCAACTGGGCTAATAATTGGAATATTGGCATTAACAGCTCCAAATGTGTTAATGTGACGTTTTCGAACAGGCGTAACAACTGTCCCGGAGTGACCTTGCAAAATGTCACCCTTGTGCACAAAGCATTCCACAAATATCTTGGACTGGTTTTGGATCGACGCCTCACATTTTGCCGCCACACTTCCATGGTCAAGCAGGCTTTGATCTCAAAAGCTAGACGAATGGACTGGCTACTCAGACAGCGTAAACTCTCGCTACCCAATAAAGTGAGGATATACAAAAATATCCTTGCTCCAGTCTGGATGTATGGTATCCAAATCTATGGGATAACTGCCAAGTCCCATTTGGCGAAAATTCGCGTATCTGAGGACAAGGAACATTGAACGTGACATGAAAGTTACTCCCATTGGTGACGCTATCAATAAAATATATGAAAGATACGGAAATCGGCTCCGATGCCATCCTAACCAACTAGCCAGCTCTTTATCTACCCCACGTGTCCCTGTACATCGTCGCAGAAGAGGTCCACTGAGGAGATTCCCCATTGATCTCACATATCGAAAAATATCATAAAATAATTCTATAGGAAATAAAAAAAAATAAAATTAGTTCTAAGATATAATAAATGTTAGATTAGGCGCCCAATTTTGTAATCAATTTGCTCAAGCTGTCTATAGTTATAATGGTAGTAATAAGCAAATTTAAAATCCAATTAATAAATAGATATCAATATCAAAAAATTACATGATTGATTATCGATATATCTTTATATCGTTTAATGGTTTTTAATTTTTTTTATTATGAGTATTTTGAGGAGTAAGGCTTTTCAAAAGATCGGTTTAAGTTTTCATATGGAGAATGACAATTTTTTCTAGAAAATGTGGCGTATGAGCTAATAAATACAGGGTAACCTGTAAAGTTGATCTCTTTGTGCTAGGACATGCCATTGTTAAAATCATCACTGACTCTAATACAAATTGAGCGATGATTAAGCACTCAAAATTTGTATGTAATATGTAATAGTAATGCTGAATGCTAAGCATATACATTAGGACATAAATATATAAATATATATATATAATTAATACAAATATATATATATTTATATACATATACATAAATATATCGTAAATATACATACATACATCTCTACAGAATTGGTTTCCAAATTCCATTTTGAAGATTGGTATCATTTTTTGATGACTCATTAATGTAAGTATACCTTTTTGAAGAAAACCATTACAAATTTTAGTATTAGATTAAAATCTTTACTTATCGATTAAGTTATCGATACTTACAAAAGCTTTGTAAGCTGCACTTGGAAACTTTTAATTCATCTTTTATTCAAAGCTTAAATGTTATTCCTTCAGTCTGAAATATACTTTTTATGTAATTTTCTCTATTGGTGTAGACTTGAATAAATTGTTTAATGAACAAGGAATTATAAAGAAATTTAAACGAAATGCGTATACCATGTAACTGCAAATTGGCTTTAATAATTAAGTAACATGTTTATAAATACAATCAGTGCGTAAAATTAATATTTTCAGTCTACCAAAATTATTTATACAAGTTGTGAATTTATGCTTAAATATATTTAAAAAAATAGACAGCCATATCCATTTATTGTAAAATGCGTTGGTTTGTATTGAAAGTTGATAAAGTTCAGAAATCCGTATGTATGTACTAAGAATAATTTTTGTACATATATACATATTTGTACACCTATATACATTTGCATGTGCTTAAAGTTACTTTTAATTTACTTGTGCATCTATCACCATATATGTATCTACACGTCTACATACATAGTTAAGATTTTTGTCTGTTAAAGACAGAAATATAATTACATATACAAATGTATGTATGCCTACCGTTAAAACGTTTTCACATATATGTATACATACAAATGTCTGGTAAAATGCGCACACACTATAAAATAGAATATGAATATTAATAAAGTCCCTGAATAGTACCGCTTACATCTGACAGTATATTCACTGGCGGATATAAGGTATATACATATATATGTAGATATACAACGAAAATCATTGTGAATGTAAAAAATTATATAAATTGTTTTTACAGCATTAGTGGAAATATCCTATTATAACTAATCTATACATACATAAATGTGCATTATGGATTTAATGTATAGTAAACATTGTTCACAGTCAAACGAGCTGGAAGATGCCTACGATAATACATGAATGTGGTAGTGTATATTTTTCTATTTGCAGAACTAAACTATTCTAAATATTGTCAACAAAAAATTGTTACATTTTTAATTGAATCGAAAGCGAATAAAAAAAATGGATCCGGTTTGATTTCATTTCTTTCACGAAATAAATCAGCAGTCTGGTTAATGGTTCCGATTGTTTAATAAGTTTTTTCGAAAAAAAAACATTTTTGTAGCTCAATTTCTATCGGTGTACACCAATATACGAAAATATTATACCAGAATAAAGGGTTTGTTCCGTAAAATAACAGGTATACACTGTCAGATCACAATTGCATTACTTTATAAATTGCATTTTTGGAATACATTTTACGAATGCAGCTGACAATTATACGTAACAATTAGCTTGCAAACCATTTCTCGTAGCACTACAAACGAATTTATACCGATTTAAAGATGAATCGACGTTTGTCTAAAAATCCCATTTCACATTCGAAACCTATTGATTGCGTTTTCGATAAAAACCGATCCTGATTGGGATTACAAAGCAAACAATTTTGTAAGTACAAGTAGTACAAATCGCACTCTCAACACACAGAAGTTTTCGACACGAAAAAGGTTTTTTCACATGACTGTAACTAAGGGGTGTTTTTTTTAGGAGATTTATGTTTTTAAATTTAAAAAAAAATGCACAGGTTGCGGTAGATAATTCGATGACATTAATTTTTGAATATAACTTCGGGCAAATGGAGACCATGTGAGTTTTTCAGAAACTGCATCCTGAAGTCCAGTTCTCGACCACCTTTTCAAGCATCTGGAGCCGTATGTCGGCAATAGCTCGTTCAATTTTGGCTTCTAGGGCTGGAATCGTGGTGGGCTTGTTCGCATAGACTAACGAGGCCATTGCACAGACACTTTTTTTGGAAATAACGATGTTACCAAACACTGCGCCCAATAAGCGGAGCACTTTAACAAACGACCTCTGATTTTCAAAATAAAATTTAACGATTTAGTATCGCTGCTCAGCTGTTAACCTATTCATCATGAATTGCTAAACAAACTGAACATAAAGCACTCGACATATGTCAGCTGACATAAAATAAGGCCGAACTGAACGCTATCGATAAAAGAAACAAAAAAAAGAAACACCCGATACAATTACAAAATCGAATGTTCTTATATCATGTCTTCTGACGAATGCCGTTATTGGTTGATAAAAGTTTTTGCTAGATGAGTTAGCACGTAAAAGTAAGTGCCTTCGACCCGATAAAGAAGGTGTATTGACGTAAACGAGGCGTAAGTTAGTTTCAGAATGTTTGAAAATTTGTGTCCTTTATATTTTCTTCTATTCTCTTTCTTACGCCCACAAACAACCAAAAACTTTCGCGAATATTAATTTCCCTAAAGAGCCTTAAACTTTCTAATCTCTGAGTAACGGGTATCTGATAGCCGAGGAGCTTGAGAATAGCTTTCTCTCTTGTTTTTGCTTTGGTTCAGTTCGATGTACGGGTTATGTTTTGCGAACAAGTTCGTCGACATGCTGGAACGATTTATCAGTTTAAATTCGGCTAACAAAATTAATTTTTGTAAAGTTAAATAATTTTAAATTTATTCTCAGGTTTAAAATAAATTAATATAAGTTTAGGATTGATTTCTATTCGTTTTTTTGTTTTGGAGCCATCTTCATGTGCGCGTTCTCAATATGACGTTTTAAATTTTAGGTGTGTTTGCAAGCCATCTTAGAATCGAAAAGCTTACACTTGCAGCGCTGATCACATCGTCTACAATCCAATTAACATTCAAATTGTGTCCTTTGAAAGAAATGTAACCCAAAATATTGAAAATATACTGTTTTTCCATCGCAATAGTAAAATACCCTATTTAGAGTAAACTGTATACACCTATAAAGGGTGTCGTAACTAGCTGCATTGTGAGAGCACTGCACCTTTCCCACGTCGTACTAATTAGTTCCATTATTGGATAACACCGATTAACTGCCCTTTATAATCTGCTGGCCTAGAGACTCAACATATAATCAAGCTATGTTAACGGCATACCCGGAGTTATTTTTTAGTAGAAATTGTATGAATTTATTGTATGAAACTTTAACACGAACTGAACATAATATTCTTGCTTTAAGTTCACATAAGTTGGGGATTCACAGCGGTCACAAAAAAGTTCTGTGTTTGCCGGCTGTGAACGAGCATCGGGTAAATGCTGTATCAGCGATTTGGCCGTTGCTGGCTTCGGGAACTCGGTCATTGCCCGTCTGGTTGACACTAAATCCGTTGTCCACTCGTACCTGCCCCGCCCGGTTGTTGATGATAATAATTCCCTCATCGACATGGGATACTGGGGGTAGATCACTCGAGTGGGTCTTTCAGTGCGTGTAGCACCACCACCTTCCACCTGCGTGTAGCTTCCTTGAGCTCTCCGCTGCCAACTCACAGAAAGTAACTCCTGGTGTTATTAAACAGTCCTTAATTGAATGGATTTTTCTATTATACTCTGTTACTACGATACTTGTAAGCCGCAAAATTACATTACGATGTGCTACGGGGAAAATTGTGAATTTCTTACGTGCTAATTGTACTTTGCAAAATTTAATAACAACGTGTAAAACGTTATTGGATTAGAGGACTTTCACGGACGCAACGGACAAAATATCCCATATGAAGGTATCGGTGGGCTCCTTAACCAAAACATTTTCTAAATCTGCGTCGTCCAGGATATTTGGGGCATTGCCATTGGGGGTCTGCCATTCCATTATGATCATCCTATTTCAAGCAATGTCTCGTAAAGATGTCCAGTATCGATTTGTACATTTTTGGCTGATTTTAGAATTTTATTGATTGTTGTGGTAAGTTTATTAATCCAAACCTATGCTCTATTGTTATTATACCCGTTACTCGTAGAGTAAAAGTACGTTGAAAAGAGAGTAAGTTGAAAAGTATGTAAGGATGGCAGAAGGAAGCGTTTCCGACCATAAAAAGTATATATATTCATGATCAGGATCAATAGCCGAGTCGATCTGGTCATGTCCGTCTGTCCGTCCGTCTGTCTGTCCGTATGAATGTCGAGATCTCAGGAACTATAAAAGCTAGAAAATTAATGCTAGAAAGCTAGAAAGATTAAGTATGCAGAGAAACATAGGCTCAGCGCAAGTCGGTTGACCCATGTTGCCACGCCCACAAACCGCCCATAACTGCCACGCCCCCACTTTTGAAAAATGTTTTGATATTTTTTCATTTTTTTTTTAGTTTAAATTTTTATCTATTTGCAAAAAAAACTTTTTGCCACGCATATAGATCTATATTTCTGTTCATGACGAGCTTGCCCACCACTAAGGAAAATTAACTTAATCTTAGGTATATCTTCTTTTTAACAACTAAGCTAATAGCTACAAAAAGTTTGCCAAGGAGCTAAGAAGAAAGAAGAAAACAAAGGGACTGGTTTAATTGGTTAAATAATTTTAAGTTGTCTTTGTGGACCAATTAGGACCGTGGTTTATTGTCAAGCCTTCTGTTGGAGTTTACTAAAACCTTTTTGCCCACTTAAAAGACTCTCTTCTGCCGGGTATTTCTTGACACTTAGCGCGTTTTGAGCGTTCACAGTTGTGTTTCCACCTGTGGGTTTTTGACGCTTTCTTCCACTATATCCGCTAGCGTCTTACCGATGACCGAGTGGATTAACTTGTATCTGACGGTGGCTAGCAGAATCATATCTACGGTTTAGCTAATACCCTTATTGATTTTTTGCTGTGGAAGCGTTCCATTTGTCCGTTTGAAACACTATGAAAAAGTATCGCGTTTAAAATGCTTAATGCGATTTAGATTACTTTGGCATTTGGACAGACATTCATGATCTTCAGAAGGGTCGGTAGTCGATAGTTCTTGAGTTTACGTCTGTCATATTCGACTTTCGCGCATGTCCTACAATTTGTAATTATATCGTTAGCCAGTCTTGCCATTTTGGGAAAGTAGTATTCGGAGAGAACCTGTTTGATGTTTTCTTGTGCCGACCTACCAGAATTTTGCAGCCGGGAAACTTCAGACACTTCATCCTGCATCATGGCTAGCTTATGTGAATCACAACGAAAGGCATTTACGGCCTTTGGAATGATTTTGTCTGCGAGCTCTTTCAGCAACGCTTCTCTGTCTGAGCAGCCGATTAAATTTGTATTTCTAAACAATATTTCTTTAATATTATCTGACTTTGAAAGCAATTTAAAGGTGTGCATGGGTTGGATTCCGAAACTGCAAAGATCAGAGGCTGGTGGGCGGTGAAAGTGTTGATGTCTTTAACAGCGTTTAGATAGTGCCGTAGTTTTCGCAATTTGCCTATTCTATAGCTAATAGTTTTCGTTTATTTATGCCGTAATTAATCCCCTGTTTTTCAAATACCTTAAGATCATTGTAATCGGACGTCCTTCTTGCGAATGTACCGCTCCAATGACGTACGCTAAGGTATCCGTCGTTAATTTTTCGTACATTTCGCGCTGTAAAAAACCAAAACTGTGTTTTGCAAACATTATTAACAAAAGTGCATATTACATATACATATGTACATATAGCCACCGCCATCGTTTACCAGTTTCGCTGTTAGCGTCTCGGCGACGCTTGTTACCTCTACAATTTCGCGGTTAATGTAAAGGGTGTTTCGTTCCTTTGACATTTTATTTTATTTTTTTCTTTCGGATCTTTTTTTTAGACTAGGAAGCCTCGGCTGCTAAATCTGAAAATTGCGCGTTTTCATTAATCCTATTCTGATTGGACCGATTTTATCGCAACTTTCCCACGGTCATCGGAAATGATGTTAAGTAATAATGAAATCTCACATTTCCTCTCGTGAATTAGATACTTATACCAGCACAGCACATATGCAATAACCACTAGAATCATATCACAGTGTATAAAACTTTACGAGAAAAGGCCGTATTTTGTAACACCGGCGCTGAAGTTAGTAACTGTTTTAATTTTAGCATTGTGTCCTGGGCTTTCGGAGACCATTTATAACTTTTTTGCTTTTAAGACTTCCGGAGACCATTTAAAACTTTTTTTGCTTGGATGTGACCCTTTTTATTACACATAAGATTTTTGGATCAATGGCAATTCCACCATTTCATAAAACATAACCTAGACAGTTCACCTTAGTAACGCAAAAGTGACTTTTCTTTATGTTCATCATTATTGTTCATCATTTGCTTTCTTGAATTGATCATAGATGATGATCGCGAAATCTTCTGAGACAATGCATAGGTCGTCAAGATATCCGAAAACGCAATGACGTAAATCCGGCGAAATTAAGTCATCCATTAAATGGGACATCGTCGAGGGATCATTTCATAAACCAAAAGGCAGGACCGTAAAGTCATATAATGCCCGACCTGGGACTGTAAAAACGGTTAATGGTTTCGCTTTCTCTGTGAACTCAATTTGGCATTAAGCATCTTTGTAATCCAATTTCGAAATTATAATTGCCTTTGGCAAACGAGAAAATATGCCTTCGATGCTTTGCCTCGGATAGACATCTTTTTTTGTAGCCTCGTTTAGTTTCCGTGGCTTTACCACAATTCGAACTTTGCGAAGGTTTGATCACTCTGAGACTGAGCATTCGATCAATTTCCATGTACATAATTTTTTCTACTGCAGGGCTCACAGGATAAAACCGCTGTTTTACAGCCTTGTTTTCACCTACGTCAATACTATGCTTAATTAAGGCAGTACGACCTAATCCTTGTTTTTCAAAATTTGAAAAAAACTGCCGCTCCTTACCGGTTTTCCGCCTTTTGCTTGCAGTTCTCGCTATTGGGGTAATATATTTGCGGGGCTCCGCAACCATAACAAAATATACGTATCTCAGCCAAGCAATTGTCCCATATGTGGCTAGGAGCCTCACAATTCTAGCACAGCAGAGGAGTTGTGCGTTGAATTGCTGAAATTTCATTATTTATCATCTTTACTTTTTGAGTCTCTTGTAGTTGGGTTAGTTGGCTTAGTTTGGGGTGGCCGCTGGGGCGGACTTTTTCCCTAAGAAAATTCTCTCGCTTATGAACGAGCCTACGGAACTCTGAGATAGATAAAATATTCCATTCAAAATACAGTCTTTCTTTCATCCCAATTAGTAAATTTCCTTGGATCATCTCTACTAACTCGTCTTCGGGAAAACTCACTGACAACGTATCCATAAGATTACAAACACTCTTATAAAATGTATTGAACGATTCTCCTGGCTTTTGCTCGTTCTACTCTCACGACCGTTAGGTCGAACCAGAACTCTTCCAAGAACCATCGTTGCGACGCCCGGAAGCGCACGTCTGTTAGGACCTGTCACAGGACACCAACCAATTACTCCCAAATCCCTTCTGAACACGTCAGGTCCTTTTGTTTGTTTGTCCCGTGGATCTCTGCGTTCCTCTGTTCTTCACTTGCAGGGATCGTCCTTGGGTGTCCGCTTCGACACTCACTTACTGATTCCCTTTCGCGTTCTCACTGATTGGTAATTTATAGACAGTTGCGCGTCTATCACTGGCGGGTTTACTCTTCAGTGCGTTCCTCTTGCTTTCTGACTGTGTGTCGTGCTGCGCTTGCGCAGTCCTTGTAGAGGCCGGGTATTCGTTATTTATGTGCATAGCCTGCTCGGGTTCAAGGTTCACGAATGTCCTGTTAGTTTACGGTGCCACCTTTTTGTGCTTGTCCAAAGTCCACACCGTTACCGTTCGACCTCTGTGCGCTTTGCCGCCTCGAGTCCAAGGTCCAGCGCGGTACCGTTAGTTTACGGTCTTTTACACTTTGCCGGGCACATTATTCCCCATTTGACCTGGCTGTCCTTGACTCCTCCTGCATTCCAGACTTCGCTGTTGCTAGGCAGCTCTCATGCACCTCGATTTTTGGGGATTTTTAAGTCTCCTCACATCTCCCACTTCCTTCGGAAGTTTTGAAAAAGAATGGTGGTCTCCCGGCGATCCTCAGCCTAGGTGGCTCCTCGCTTAGGCAGCTCCATCGTTCCAAACCTCGTCCACCTTGCGCGCTTCGTTATAAGCCTGGCAGTCTTAGCTTATTAGACGCCGTCAGTCTCGACTTGGCATCTCGAACTTCCTTGCCCCCTTCTCCAGTTTCTCCTCGTCGACCCTGCGCCCTTCTTGATCTCAGCCTGGCAGTCTCAGCTTATTAGACCCCATCGTTCAGCGTCTCGACTTGGCATCTAGATTATTGCGCCAATCTCCGGCTTCCATTTTCTGCTGCCGTCTGCACCTCGTCACCAGCTCTGTACCCAAACTTCCCGCCTTCCTTTAAAGTTAGCCACCTCTTTTGTCGGTCAACTCCACCGAAACTCACCACTATCGCGTTGCTCCAAGCGTTGCCATTTCGTACCGATTGCTGTCCATAGTGTAAACACGCGATGAGAAATCTATGTGTATCCAGTATTTTTTCTCTATCGACCGCACTATCGATCGACCGCCGGTAACGGATCGCCCCCCTCCCGATGCCAACTACTGTTTCGGTTTGCTTTCCTCAACACCAGCTTTATGGTGTCATCCTTGCTCCTGATGGACGCTTTGCATCCCTGCCTTGTTCACGCTGTCAGTCTACTGGGACTCTTGCTTCTATTATCGCTGGTGCATGATCTTATTTTTGGGCCGTTGATCGTACTGTAACCTGCCTCTCCTGGCTCGAACTCCTTCTCCTGCGGGTGTGTACTCGTGGTGCTCTTACGACCTGCTCCTCCTGGACTCTGCTCCGCGCTCGAACTCCCTCTTCTGCACGCCAGTTGGGCGTTACGATACCTTGTATCGTCTTCCCCCTTCCTCTTTTTAGAGAAGGAGCTGAAGGACACTCTGCGTCTAAACACCGCACTTCCCGTGTCTCTGACCTAGATATGACGTTGGTCTCCTCCAAGCTGGGTCCTTGATAAGGACAATTGCTTTGGTCGCCAGATGTAACAAACTGCTTTTCTTATTTCTGCTCGCTACCAATTGGCTACCAACGGCTAGCTCAGACAGTTTTCTTGTTCGTCCACTAAATTTATGATTTGTGTGATTGCCCGAACAAAGAGAGAATAGCTTTATTGTCATACCATTTTGACAATAGACGGCTACAGTTCGCTCCGTCATTGTACCCGTGCCATCTTGAAGGAGATCAATGATGCAAGGTGTGTCGTCCGTTAGGTCGTACCAGAGCTCTTCCAAGAACCACGAGCTGCGCTTGCGCCATCCTTTCCGCCGTGGCGATCCCGTTGTTTTCCCTTTTTGTGCTTGGGTTCGAAGTCCACGAATGTCTTGTTAGTTTACGGTGCGTCCTCTTTGTGCATGTTCAAAGTCCACACCGTTACCGTTCGACCTCTGCGTCTTTCGCCGCCTTGAGTTTAAGGTCCAGCGCGATACCGTTAGTTCCCGGTCTCTCAGCGTTGCCGGGGTCCAAGGTCTATTATTTCCCGTTTCACCTAGCAGCCCTCCTGCATTCCAGCCTTCTTGGGTGTTGCTAGGCAGCTCTCCCGCACCTTGATTTGTGGGAATTTTAAAGAGTCCTTACAATATTAATGTACTACTACTTACTACGTAAATCTTAATAATTCTACAACGTAAAATTTAATAAAATAATAGCAGTTCTTGTAAAATTTGTTTAACCAATTCAACAGAAATAATAAAGCCTGTTACCAGGAATGGTTTTAAGACATACATTCACTGCACTTTAAAAATGTCGAAAATTTCAGGTACAATTTATTAAAATTCACTATTAATATTATTAACTAATGGAGCCAGCGCATCGTAAAATTTATAACTGCGTTTATAACTGCTTGTTTATATTAAACTCACCTTCCGGTCACGCTATCGGCATAAAAAGCTATTCTATATAGACTAAAGGTTATAAAGCCAAACAAGAGAGAACGCTATAGTCGAGTTCCCCGACTATCTGAATCCCGTTACTCAACTAGTGGAAGTGCGAAGGAGAATCTTTAACGCTGACAGTTTTTGTCGGTTTGAGGGCGTTAGAGTGGGCGTGGCAAAAAGTTTTTTGGCAAATCGATAGAAATTTACAAGTCTTATACAAAAATGAAAAAATATCAGAACATTTTTCAAAAGTGTGGGCGTGGCAGTTTTGGGCGGTTTGTTGGCGTTAGAGTGGGCGTGCCAAAAAGTTTTTTGGCAAATCGATAGAAATTTACAAGACTAATACAAAAATGAAAAAATATCAAAACATTTTTCAAAAATGTGGGCGTGGCAATTATATGCGGTTTGTGGGCGTTAGAGTGGGCATGGCAACATGAATCAACAAACTTGCGCTGCGTCTATGTCTCTGGAGTCCGTATGTTTAATCTCTTTCAAGCGTTTGTAGTTCCTGAGATCTCGACGTTCATGCAGACAGATGGACAGACGGACGGACCGCGGACATGGCCAGATCGACTCGGCTACTGATCCTGATCAAGAATATATATACTTTATATAGTCGGAAACGCTTTAACGAATCTAGTATACCCTTTTACTCTACGAGTAACGAGTATAAAGACATGTAGCAGAGATATTTGCAAAATTATGTCCCATTTTTCCATTATGAATGACATCATTCAAATGACCGCCACGGCTTCGGTTGGTGGCGCGCACATGAAAGGTAAATTTTCGATGACTCTGGCGCACAAATCGGGCTGCATTTGATCGATGGCATGGCGTATGTTGACTTTGAGGTCATCGGTGGTTTGCGGCTTGCTGGCATAGACCTGCAACTTAAGAAAGCCCCACAAGAAAAAGTCAAGCGGGGTCATTGACCAAGTCCGGAAATTGCTCTTGCAGAGCATCCATCGTAGCGTGTGCTGTGTGGCACGTAGCGCCGTCCTGTAGAAACCACATGATGTCCAGATCCATATTCTGGATTTCAGGCCAAAAGAAGTTTGTTATCATCGTCCGCTCACCATTGACGGTGACGGCCACACCATTGTCTGTTTCAAACATCCACTTTCTGCGGATGCATTGTCACTTGGCAATTGGTTTCGTCCCAAATACGGCAATTTTGCTTGTTGACAAAGCCATTTATCAAAAAATGCGCCTCGTCGCTGATGATTTTTTTTTTGCCAAAATCGGAGACAACTTCCAACACGCCCACACTTTTATAAAATTTTTTTTTTTCATTTCATCCTTTTTTTCCCCTATTTCTATCAATATTCCAGAAGAATGGTAAAATTTCTTGTTCGCACTTCCACTAGCTGAGTTACGGGTATCTGATAGTCTGATATGTTCAAATTATATATATATTTACGAATTCAGTCCGAGAGTTTAATAAAAAAAATAACACGGTTGGTTTGTAATATATTATTAAACGTTTTATTTATTCCAATAGAGGAAGAACTAGAGCCTTTGGATTATCACTTAGTTGGACAATGGATTTCGAAGTTGAAATGGGCTGATAGTGTACTCAGAACTAAACTGCCTTATGGGGACATGTTTGCGTTTATATAGGCAGATTGGGATAGCTTAAGAGTGAAGTTTAAGAGAATTAAGTTATAATTGTTTATTAAGAGAGAAGCTCTCGAAAATTATGAGAGAGAAGCTCCCGAAAAATAGGAGTAATTGGAGAATCCTGAGACCATTGCGTGGGCGGAAGTTTTTGTTATTTCAGTTGGCCTCTCTAAGTGCTCAAATGTTTACGATTTATTATTTCAGTTGGCTTCGCCAAGTGATCGAATGTTTAGGGGACGACGTTGGCTCGCCACAGAGTCTAGACTTTGGAATATGATGCTGTGCGTAAATGGCAGCTAAGCTTTATCGAAGGGCTCTCGATCTTTGATTACATTTTGTTCTTAGACATTAATGTGTGTGTGTGAGTTGTTACAATAGTGTGTGTGGTTTTGTACTTAGACATTAATGTGAGTGTGTGAGTTGGGGAGTTGTGGGTGTAGAATGGATATGTTACTTCCACATCCTTAAGAAAAAACCCTTAGGGTACAATACGGGGGTATTGGGGGGTACAATATTGTTTGATTCAGAACTTATAATATTTTCGTTTTTTAGAGTTTGATTTTTGAATTTTACAATTAATTTTTGGGGTATAGTCTTATATTTATAGATGGTGTACAATAATGCAATTATAACAATTATGATTAATGTTGTAAGTGTTATTACTTGAAATATATTATTCGTCTAATTGTGTTGTTCTATTATTTCTTTTGTTTGAATGTATTCTAGTGGTTCGAGTTTTGTTACATTATTATTTACATAGATAGTTTGAGTATAGTCTAACATTGTGTTGGTAATTAATATTTCTTCTAGTTGAACAGAACAATTAAATGCTTTTATCATGTTATTGCCTTCTATTGTAGTTTCTCTATTGATACAATTTTGGCTTAGGATAGTCTTGGGAAGGTTCCAAGTTGTAATTATATTAGGCTCTACATATTTAATTTCGAAATCAGAATGTGTTTTACTGTATCTACATTGTGTTGGGACCTGGTTTAGTTCTCTAAGCTTTGAGAACTTGCTGTGTAATTTTGATTATTGTGTGAAAAATATTTGTCATGTATTGGTTCGGTTAGTATGTTACTTTTTATACCCGTTACTCGTAGAGTAAAAGGGTATACTAGATTCGTTGAAAAGTATGTAACAGGCAGAAGGAAGCGTTTCCGACCATATAAAGTATATATATTCTTGATCAGGATCAGTAGGCGAGTCGATCTGGCCATGTCCGTCTGTCCGTCCGTCTGTCTGTCCGTCTGTCCGTCTGTCCGTATGAACGTCGAGATCTCAGGAACTAAAAAAACAAGAAAGTTGAGATCAAGCATACAGACTCCTGGGACATAGACGCAGCGCAAGTTTGTCGATTCATGTTGCCACGCCCATTCTAACGCCCACAAACCGCCAAAAACTGCCACGCCCACACTTTTGAAAAATGTTTTGATATTTTCTCACTTTTGTATTAGTCTTGTAAATTTCTATCGATTTGCCAAAAAACTTTTTGCCACGCCCACTCTAACGCCCACAAACCGCCCAAAGCTGCCACGCCCACACTTTTGAAAAATGTTTTGATATTTTTTCATTTTTGTATTAGACTTGTAAATTTCTATCGATTTGCCAAAAAACTTTTGGCCACGCCCACTTTAACGCCTACAAGCCTCCAAAAACTGTCAGTGTTAAAGACTCTCCTTCGCACTTCCACTAGCTGAGTAACGGGTATCAGATAGTCGGGGAACTCGACTATAGCGTTCCCTCTTGTTTCATCTGGGTATGGGATCATTTCAAAAACTGGTGTTTTGATTATGTCTCTTGGAATGTGGGATATTATCAGAATTTCGTTTGTATCAGATTTAAGCCAGGCTGAAGTTTTGATATTAAGAAGCTTTTCAGAATTGACGTGGATTAACGAATCGTGTTTTAAAAGTTTTGGGTTAAAGATACTTAAGCGTGTCAATTGCAAACCAAGCTCTATGTCTTCAATATATTCAGTGAATTGTTGTAAGTTGAAAATTATTAAAGCTATCATTTGTTCTCTTCAAAATTATGATTTAAATGATTAGTCAGTTCGATTCCTTGATTAATGACTTCTATTACGTGGTTGAGTTCGCTTATTTGTACATTATTTGTAGAGATTTCGGCTATTTGTTGTTGTAATTCTTCTTTATCTTCTTGATCTAAAGTACCGAATAAGTATTTGTAAATTGTTCCTATGAAGTTAACAAGACCGCGTTTACTGCGTTTTACAATTCTTATACCGTTCATTTCTCTGTTTAGTTTTTCTACTAGATACTGAATTTGTGGTAAGTTATTAAAAGGTTGAGTTTGTTTAATAAGTTCTTCATAAGTATTTTCGGTTTTAGTTAAGTTAATGGATAACTATTGATCCGGTTTGAAAGATTAGGTAACCGTTTTTGGCCTGGATGGGGGTTACTTCTAGATATTGTGTGTTAATTGTCGATGGGAGGTATAACATGATTATCATGCTCAGGAGTAGGCCTGGAATTATCGTTATTATATTTACTCTTATTAATTTTATTTTTCTTTTTAAACTTGGATTTGTAGTGTATTATCTTTCTACCTCTATTTGTTTCTTCGAAATGTTTATCATCTATTTGTCTTAAATTTCCTGTCCTTTTGAATGGGTTAGTTGTTTTTGATCTAACTAGAGGGGATTCTCTAAAGTTGGTATCTATACTGAAGTCATGTCTATTCTCGTTAAGTTTGTCAATTTTGTTTACTTTATTTTGTTGAGTGTCACCTCATTTGTTGAGGTTCCTGCAAAAATGAAGATGTCAGCTGGAGTTCGACCGGTTGTATTATGCTTCGTTTTGTGATTGTATACGTAAAGAATTTTTTCGAACTTCGTGAATTGGTTTTCGGGTTCATTTTCGCTTGTTATTATTCTTAATTTTTCATTAACAGTTTTATGAAATCGCTCAATGTCAGAAATTCTGTTTTTACTTGTTGTTATATTGAGGGTCACTCCTTCTGATTCTAACCAGAGTTTAAGTGCAGCGCACATGAAAGCGGAGTCTTTGTCGGCTTTTATTTCTGTGGGTTTACCCATAACGTTGAATATGCGTAAAATAGCTCTTTTAGCTTCAAGCCAATCTCTACTGTTTACTTCTATCAGGGAGGCGTATTTATAATGAATGTCAATACATGATAGGAATTGTTTATTGTTTATTAAGTAAAAATCCATGACATACTTGTCTCTGGGATTGAAGGTTTCTGGAGTTATTTCAAGAGTTAATTTTGTATTTCTATGTTCCGTTTTGGCGACGTTACAGATTTCACATTCGTTTATGATATTTTGGATAAGTTTTTGATAATCAGGGTAATAATAGAGTTCTTTGAACTGAAGCGTAAGTTTCTCTTTACCAGGGTGTAATAGTTCTTTGTGTGTTTTGAGAATGATTTCTTTGAATTGTGCGTATGTTTGAATGTCTATTAGTTTATTACTGGTTTTCATAGTTTTAGTGAAACTGTCGGGGCTTATGATTTGAATATACGCATTTTGAAAGATTTGAAAGTCGACTTCGTTAGGGAAGTAAATAACACTTTTTTTGGTGCAGAAGTATTCTTTAATTAGATCTTTGGCAAGGGTATCAGTCATTTCTTTATAACTGATTTTTATTCTAATTTTATGGAAATATTTTATTATCTGGACGTCGTCAAAATTGTCTTTTATGAATTCGAATTGTCTGTTAAAATAGTTAAGAGGTCTTTCTGTTATTGAGATGTGACTTTGGTTGTCTTCTGGTGCACTATGCACAGTAGCTGCTGTGGGAACGGAAACTGGGTCATCTTCTCCTAGGAAGTTTTCTTGTATTTGGACTCTAGATAGAGCGTCAGCGACGTGGTTTTCTTTACCGGGTAGATATTGAATCTTATAATCGAATTCGTTAAGTTTTATCTTCCATCTCTGTAGTTTCATATTGGGGTCTTTTATGTTACTTAACCATACAAGTGGCCTATGATCGCTTAATATGTCCAACTTTTCTCCCGAATAGGTAGGACCTGAAATATTTTGTTGCCCATACTATAGCTAATAGCTCTTTTTCTATGGCCGAATAGTTAAGTTCATGTTCATTTAAAGTTCTGCTTGCATAACAGATGGGTTTATGTTCTTGGGATAATACAGCACCTATGGCTATATTACTCTTATCTGTTGTCAGTGAAAATTTCTTTTCGAAGTTGGGATATATATCGGACGTGATGAGTACTTTTAGTTTTTCAAAAGCGGACATATAATCATTATCTTTTGTGTTAATTACTGCTCCTTTTTTTAGTTTGAGAGTCATAGGTTTTGCTATCTTTGCAAAATTGGGAATGAATTTACGGTAAAATCCGCATAGTCCAAGGAAAGATTTTATTCCTTTTGTGGTTTTAGGAATAGGGAAATTAACAATTGCATTTATTTTGTTAGGGTTTGGTTTTATACCTTCTGTCGAGATAATGTGACCGAGAAATTCTGTTTCTTCAAAAATTCACATTTATCGAGTTGCAATTTGAGATTAGCTGATCGTAGCTTATTAAATACCCCTTTTAATGACATTATATGTTCCTCCAATGAAGTGGAATAAATGATAATGTCATCTAAGTAAACTAAACAATCTTTATAAATTAAATCTTCTAAAAGATTGTTCATGCAGCGTTGAAAAGTTGCTGGTGCATTTTTCAGACCAAAGGGCATACGAATATATTCATAATGTCCATGTTTTGTTGAGAATGCTGTTTTGGGTATTGATTGTTGGTCCATTTGGATTTGATGGAAACCTTTAGCTAGATCAATGGTTGTAAAGTATTGACAGCGTCCAAGCTTGTCTAATATTTCATCCATTACAGGAATAGGGAATTTGTCGTCATTGGTTATCTCGTTGAGACTATGACTAATCGAAATTTTTATTTCCCAGAAGCATCGCATTTCTTTGGGACTATCCAAATTGGAGAACAATAGGGGGATTTCGATTTCCTAATTATTTTTTGTTCTAACATTTCGTTAATTTGTTTGTTGACTTCTTGATCAAATGCTTGGGGGTACTTATATGGTTTTTTATAGATCGGGTCTTCGTGTTTTGTATGAATAGAATGTTTGATCGTACTTGTAAAAGTCAAATTTTCACCTTCTTTGTACTGAATGTCATTATATTCAAGCAGAACGTGAGAAAGTTGTTCCCTTTCTTCTGTATTCAAATGTTCTAATCTGAATACGTTGGATTCTCTTAACTCGTCGTCTAAGGCGTAGTTAGAGGATGTTACTAGAAGGGCTTCTTCTATGTAAGGGGTAATAAGAGGGTTTTCCTCAGATTTAGAAGGCTTGGGATACTCATAGGTAATCTTGGTCTCTTCTGAATTAGACGGTCTGGGGCACTTATTGGTGTTCTTTGACTCATCTGGTTTTAAGTGGGCTTTCCGCTTAATTTTCAGGAGGGTTTTCTCCTTTTTTGGGGTTTGTAGAAGGGTTTCCTCTGGGTTAGATGACTTGGGGCACTCTTTGGTAGCCTTGGACTCCTCTATTTTGATGTGATCGTACCACATTTTGAATGTATAGCGACTGTTTGTGTTGAATAATCAATTTGAGTGTTAGTTGGCTCTAAATAGTTTCTGCCTAACAGTAAATCATACTTTTCTGAGAAATTGTGAATATAAAATATTTGATTAGTGGGACAAAGTTTGCTTGACTGCAATGAAACACTTTGGTTCAATGTTATAATGCCATTTATAGTGTGGACATTTACTTTAGAAGGTTTTTTTGGATAGTTGAAATGTCATGCCTCGCTAGGGTCATGAACAGTCTATCGGGGAGTGATCTTTGAATTGTATTCTTTATAGTGGTTGCCATTGCTTGTGTATAAACTGTAATATTAGTTCTGTCATTTTCTAATGCTAACTTATTTATGATTACATTTGATTTATCTTCCAACTGTTCGCAAAATAGACGTAAGTTACCTTTGAAAGGTGTGCGGTACAATCTTCCTAGTAGTTCCTCCAGGGGTGTCTGGGTTTTAAATTCTGTGATTAAGGCGTCCCTTAGAGTTGACCAATCATTATGCTTTCCGAATAGGGAAACTTTTTCTGCATCTCCAGTGATTTGAAGTTCGATGGCTCCAAATAAGATCGCCTTCTGTCGAGCGTCGATTGCAGGATATAGGTTCAACAGGTATTCCATTCGTCTGATGAACGAGCTGAGTTTTGATGGATCTCCAGTGAATGGTGGTATTTGGCGTATTTGCTGAAGTAATTGAGAAAGAGTTTCTGCTGGTAACGCCATTTTAGTTTTAGTTATTTTCTGTTCTTGTTCACAGACTGCTACAGTATGTCGAGACTTATGCCTTAAGTGAACTGCACTGTTTTAACTTTTTGTTGTTTTGTACAATAGTAGCGGTCGCACTTCTGATTTTAGTGGGCTACTGCTTTTATTCACAGACTGCTACAGAATATCGAGACTTATGTCTTAGTGAACTGCACAGTGTACCTTTTAATT
Organism: Drosophila teissieri; assembly: GCF_016746235.2. Taxonomy (NCBI): domain Eukaryota; kingdom Metazoa; phylum Arthropoda; class Insecta; order Diptera; family Drosophilidae; genus Drosophila; species Drosophila teissieri. The sequence continues at coordinate 1,057,176 of NW_025224987.1, forward strand.
GTATTACACCTTAGTGGCGGTCTCACTTCACGAAGCTGGCCACAAAATTAGGTCTTTAAATTAACTCCGATCACACAGGTTCTTGTGCGGATACCGATTTTTAGTGACTTTAAGTCACTAAAGTAACCGAAATCACTTTGTTGCGGCCGATTCGCGGGTACAATCAGAAAAGGTTACTTGGTCGTACAAGTTTCCTCTTCTCACTAGATTGTCAAAGGATAACGAGTTTACTAGGACTTATTTCAGTATCCTACCGACTGCGCCATTTACGAATTCAGTCCGAGAGTTTAATAAAAAAAAATAAAACGGTTGGTTTGTGATATATTATTAAACGTTTTATTTATTCCAATAGAGGAAGAACTAGAGCCTTTGGATTATCACTTAGTTGGACAATGGATTTCGAAGTTGAAATGGGCTGATAGTGTACTCAGAACTGAACTGCCTTATGGGGACATGTTTGCGTTTATATAGGCAGATTGGGATAGCTTAAGAGTGAAGTTTAAGAGAATTAAGTTATAATTGTTTATTAAGAGAGAAGCTCTCGAAAATTATGAGAGAGAAGCTCCCGAAAAATAGGAGTAATTGGAGAATCCTAAGACCATTGCGTGGGCGGAAGTTTTTGTTATTTCAGTTGGCCTCTCCAAGTGGTCAAATGTTTACGATTTGTTATTTCAGTTGGCTTCGCCAAGTGATCGAATGTTTAGGGGACGACGTTGGCTCGCCACAGAGTCTAGACTTTGGAATATGATGCTGTGCGTAAATGGCAGCTAAGCTTTATCGAAGGGCTCTCGATCTTTGATTACATTTTGTTCTTAGACATTAATGTGTGTGTGTGAGTTGTTACAATAGTGTGTGTGGTTTTGTACTTAGACATTAATGTGAGTGTGTGAGTTGGGGAGTTGTGGGTGTAGAATGGATATGTTACTTCCACATCCTTAAGAAAAAACCCTTAGGGTACAATACGGGGGTATTGGGGGGTACAATATTGTTTGATTCAGAACTTATAATATTTTCGTTTTTTAGAGTTTGATTTTTGAATTTTACAATTAATTTTTGGGGTATAGTCTTATATTTATAGATGGTGTACAATAATGCAATTATAACAATTATGATTAATGTTGTAAGTGTTATTACTTGAAATATATTATTCGTCTAATTGTGTTGTTCTATTATTTCTTTTGTTTGAATGTATTCTAGTGGTTCGAGTTTTGTTACATTATTATTTACATAGATAGTTTGAGTATAGTCTAACATTGTGTTGGTAATTAATATTTCTTCTAGTTGAACAGAACAATTAAATGCTTTTATCATGTTATTGCCTTCTATTGTAGTTTCTCTATTGATACAATTTTGGCTTAGGATAGTCTTGGGAAGGTTCCAAGTTGTAATTAGGCTCTACATATTTAATTTCGAAATCAGAATGTGTTTTACTGTATCTACATTGTGTTGGGACCTGGTTTAGTTCTCTAAGCTTTGAGAACTTGCTGTGTAATTTTGATTATTGTGTGAAAAATATTTGTCATGTATTGGTTCGGTTAGTATGTTACTTTTTTCATCTGGGTATGGGATTATTTCAAAAACTGGTGTTTTGATTATGTCTCTTGGAATGTGGGATATTATCAGAATTTCGTTTGTATCAGATTTAAGCCAGGCTGAAGTTTTGATATTAAGAAGCTTTTCAGAATTGACGTGGATTAACGAATCGTGTTTTAAAAGTTTTGGGTTAAAGATACCTAAGCGTGTTAATTGCAAACCAAGCTCTATGTCTTCAATATATTCAGTGAATTGTTGTAAGTTGAAAATTATTAAAGCTATCATTTGTTCTCCTTCAAAATTATGATTTAAATGATTAGTCAGTTCGATTCCTTGATTAATGACTTCTATTACGTGGTTGAGTTCGCTTATTTGTACATTATTTGTAGAGATGTCGGCTATTTGTTGTTGTAATTCTTCTTTATCTTCTTGATCTAAAGTACCGAATAAGTATTTGTAAATTGTTCCTATGAAGTTAACAAGACCGCGTTTACTGCGTTTTACAATTCTTATACCGTTCATTTCTCTGTTTAGTTTTTCTACTAGATACTGAATTTGTGGTAAGTTATTAAAAGGTTGAGTTTGTTTAATAAGTTCTTCATAAGTATTTTCGGTTTTAGTTAAGTTAATGGATAACTATTGATCCGGTTTGAAAGATTAGGTAACCGTTTTTGGCCTGGATGGGGGTTACTTCTAGATATTGTGTGTTAATTGTCGATGGGAGGTATAACATGATTATCATGCTCAGGAGTAGGCCTGGAATTATCGTTATTATATTTACTCTTATTAATTTTATTTTTCTTTTTAAACTTGAATTGTTGTGTATTATCTTTCTACCTCTATTTGTTTCTTCGAAATGTTTATCATCTATTTGTCTTAAATTTCCTGTCCTTTTGAATGGGTTAGTTGTTTTTGATCTAACTAGAGGGGATTCTCTAAAGTTGGTATCTATACTGAAGTCATGTCTATTCTCGTTAAGTTTGTCAATTTTGTTTACTTTATTTTGTTGAGTGTCACCTCATTTGTTGGGGTTCCTGCAAAAATGAAGATGTCAGCTGGAGTTCGACCGGTTGTATTATGCTTTGTTTTGTGATTGTATACGTAAAGAATTTTTTCGAACTTCGTGAATTGCTTTTCGGGTTCATTTTCGCTTGTTATTATTCTTAATTTTTCATTAACAGTTTTATGAAATCGCTCAATGTCAGAAATTCCATTTTTACTTGTTGTTATATTAAGGGTCACTCCTTCTGATTCTAACCAGAGTTTAAGTGCAGCGCACATGAAAGCGGAGTCTTTGTCGGCTTTTATTTCTGTGGGTTTACCCATATCGTTGAATATGCGTAAAATAGCTCTTTTAGCTTCAAGCCAATCTCTACTGTTTACTTCTATCAGGGAGGCGTATTTATAATAAATGTCAATACATGATAGGAATTGTTTATTGTTTATTAAGTAAAAATCCATGACATACTTGTCTCTGGGATTGAAGGTTTCTGGAGTTATTTCAAGAGTTAATTTTGTATTTCTATGTTCCGTTTTGGCGATGTTACAGATTTTACATTCGTTTATGATATTTTGGAGAAGTTTTTGATAATCAGGGTAATAATAGAGTTCTTTGAACTGAAGCGTGAGTTTCTCTATACCAGGGTGTAATAGTTCTTTGTGTGTTTTGAGAATGATTTCTTTGAATTGTGCGTATGTTTGAATGTCTATTAGTTTATTACTGCTTTTCATAGTTTTAGTGAAACTGTCGGGGCTTATGATTTGAATATACGCATTTTGAAAGATTTGAAAGTCGACTTCGTTAGGGAAGTAAATAACACTTTTTTTGGTGCAGAAGTATTCTTTAATTAGATCTTTGGCAAGGGTATCAGTCATTTCTTTATAACTGATTTTTATTCTAATTTTATGGAAATATTTTATTATCTGGACGTCGTCAAAATCGTCTTTTATGAATTCGAATTGTCTGTTATAATAGTTAAGAGGTCTTTCTGTTATTGAGATGTGACTTTGGTTGTCTTCTGGTGCACTATGCACAGTAGCTGCTGTGGGAACGGAAACTGGGTCATCTTCTCCTAGGAATTTTTTTTGTATTTGGACTCTAGATAGAGCGTCAGCGACGTGGTTTTCTTTACCGGGTAGATATTAAATCTTATAATCGTATTCGTTAAGTTTTATCTTCCATCTCTGTAGTTTTATATTGGGGTCTTTTATGTTACTTAACCATACAAGTGGCCTATGATCGCTTAATATGTCGAACTTTCTCCCGAATAGGTAGGACCTGAAATATTTTGTTGCCCATACTATAGCTAATAGCTCTTTTTCTATGGCCGAATAGTTAAGTTCATGTTCATTTAAAGTTCTGCTTGCATAACAGATGGGTTTATGTTCTTGGGATAATACAGCACCTATGGCTATATTACTCTTATTTGTTGTCAGTGAAAATTTCTTTTCGAAGTTGGGATATATTAGGATTGGATCGGACGTGATGAGTACTTTTAGTTTTTCGAAAGCGGACATATAATCATTATCTTTTGTGTTAATTACTGCTCCTTTTTTTAGTTTGAGAGTCATAGGTTTTGCTATCTTTACAAAATTGGGAATGAATTTACGGTAAAATCCGCATAGTCCAGGAAAAGATTTTATTCCTTTTGTGGCTTTAGGAATAGGGAAATTAACAATTGCATTTATTTTGTTAGGGTTTGGTTTTATACCTTCTGTCGAGATAAGGTGACCGAGAAATTCTGTTTCTTCAAAAATTCACATTTATCGAGTTGCAATTTGAGATTAGCTGATCGTAGCTTATTAAATACCCCTTTTAATGACATTATAAGTTCCTCCAATGAAGTGGAATAAATGATAATGTCATCTAAGTAAACTAAACAATCTTTATAAATTAAATCTTCTAAAAGATTGTTCATGCAGCGTTGAAAAGTTGCTGGTGCATTTTTCAGACCAAAGGGCATACGAATATATTCATAATGTCCATGTTTTGTTGAGAATGCTGTTTTGGGTATTGATTGTTGGTCCATTTGGATTTGATGGAAACCTTTAGCTAGATCAATGGTTGTAAAGTATTGACAGCGTCCAAGCTTGTCTAATATTTCATCCATTACAGGAATAGGGAATTTGTCGTCAATGGTTACCTCGTTGAGACTACGGTAGTCTATGACTAATCGAAATTTTGATTTCCCAGAAGCATCGCTTTTCTTTGGGACGATCCAAATTGGAGAACAATAGGGGGATTTCGATTTCCTAATTATTTTTTGTTCTAACATTTCGTTAATTTGTTTGTTGACTCCTTGATCAAATGCTTGGGGGTACTTATATGGTTTTTTATAGATCGGGTCTTCGTGTTTTGTATGAATAGAATGTTTGATCGTACTTGTAAAAGTCAAATTTTCACCTTCTTTGTACTGAATGTCATTATATTCAAGCAGAACGTGAGAAAGTTGTTCCCTTTCTTCTGTATTCAAATGTTCTAATCTGAATACGTTGGATGCTCTTAACTCGTCGTCTAAGGCGTAGTTAGAGGATGTTACTAGAAGGGCTTCTTCTATGTAAGGGGTAATAAGAGGGTTTTCCTCAGATTTAGAAGGCTTGGGATACTCATAGGTAATCTTGGTCTCTTCTGAATTAGACGGTCTGGGGCACTTATTGGTGTTCTTTGACTCATCTGGTTTTAAGTGGGCTTTCCGCTTAATTTTCAGGAGGGTTTTCTCCTTTTTTGGGGTTTGTAGAGGGGTTTCCTCTGGGTTAGATGACTTGGGGCACTCTTTGGTAGCCTTGGACTCCTCTATTTTGATGTGGTCGTACCACATTTTGAATGTATAGCCATTTATAGTGACTGTTTGTGTTGAATAATCAATTTGAGTGTTAGTTGGCTCTAAATAGTTTCTGCCTAACAGTAAATCATACTTTTCTGAGAAATTGTGAATATAAAATATTTGATTAGTGGGACAAAGTTTGCTTGACTGCAATGAAACACTTTGGTTCAATGTTATAATGCCATTTATAGTGTGGACATTTACTTTAGAAGGTATTTTTGGATAGTTGAAATGTCATGCCTCGCTAGGGTCATAAACAGTCTATCGGGGAGTGATCTTTGAATTGTATTCTTTATAGTAGTTGCCATTGCTTGTGTATAAACTGTAATATTAGTTCTGTCATTTTCTAATGCTAACTTATTTATGATTACATTTGATTTATCTTCCAACTGTTCGCAAAATAGACGTAAGTTACCTTTGAAAGGTGTGCGGTACAATTTTCCTAGTAGTTCCTCCAGGGGTGTCTGGGTTTTAAATTCTGTGATTAAGACGTCCCTTAGAGTTGACCAATCATTATGCATTCCGAATAGGGAAACTTTTTCTGCATCTCCAGTGATTTGAAGTTCGATGGCTCCAAATAAGATCGCCTTCTGTCGAGCGTCGTTTGCAGGATATAGGTTCAACAGGTATTCCATTCGTCTGATGAACGAGCTGAGTTTTGATGGATCTCCAGTGAATGGTGGTATTTGGCGTATTTGCTGAAGTAATTGAGAAAGAGTTTCTGCTGGTAACGCCATTTTAGTTTTAGTTATTTTCTGTTCTTGTTCACAGACTGCTACAGTATGTCGAGACTTATGCCTTAAGTGAACTGCACTGTTTTAACTTTTTGTTGTTTTGTACAATAGTAGCGGTCGCACTTCTGATTTTAGTGGGCTACTGCTTTTATTCACAGACTGCTACAGAATATCGAGACTTATGTCTTAGTGAACTGCACTGTGTACCTTTTAATTGTATTACACCTTAGTGGCGGTCTCACTTCAAAAAACTGGCCACAAAATTAGGTCTTTAAATTAACTCCGATCACACAGGTTCTTGTGCGGATACCGATTTTTAGTGACTTTAAGTCACTAAAGTGACCGAAATCACTTTGTTGCGGCCGATTCGCGGGTACAATCAGAAAAGGTTACTTGGTCGTACAAGTTTCCTCTTCTCACTAGATTGTCAAAGGATAACGAGTTTACTAGGACTTATTTCAGTATCCTACCGACTGCGCCATTTACGAATTCAGTCCGAGAGTTTAATAAAAAAAAAATAAAACGGTTGGTTTGTGATATATTATTAAACGTTTTATTTATTCCAATAGAGGAAGAACTAGAGCCTTTGGATTATCACTTAGTTGGACAATGGATTTCGAAGTTGAAATGGGCTGATAGTGTACTCAGAACTGAACTGCCTTATGGGGACATGTTTGCGTTTATATAGGCAGATTGGGATAGCTTAAGAGTGAAGTTTAAGAGAATTAAGTTATAATTGTTTATTAAGAGAGAAGCTCTCGAAAATTATGAGAGAGAAGCTCCCGAAAAATAGGAGTAATTGGAGAATCCTGAGACCATTGCGTGGGCGGAAGTTTTTGTTATTTCAGTTGGCCTCTCCAAGTGGTCAAATGTTTACGATTTGTTATTTCAGTTGGCTTCGCCAAGTGATCGAATGTTTAGGGGACGACGTTGGCTCGCCACAGAGTCTAGACTTTGGAATATGATGCTGTGCGTAAATGGCAGCTAAGCTTTATCGAAGGGCTCTCGATCTTTGATTACATTTTGTTCTTAGACATTAATGTGTGTGTGTGAGTTGTTACAATAGTGTGTGTGGTTTTGTACTTAGAAATTAATGTGAGTGTGTGAGTTGGGGAGTTGTGGGTGTAGAATGGATATGTTACTATATATATAATCGTGAATGTTAAAGCAATACACTAGTTAGCTAAAGTTTGTTATTAACGGATTTGTGAGAAGGATTTTGTGTTTTAAAAAAAGGTATTAGTAACACAATTTATCGCAGTGTATTATCTTGGACGAATACACTGGGACTCCGTTATTTTTTCTAGGGACGTTGGATATCCGTTTGCCAACAAAAGCGGTAGGTTGGATATCATGTTGTGTTGAGCTTTATCCTTTTCATCTATTGTCACTAAAATTGAATTAAAAGTTTATTTTATTTCATGTTATCGATGGTACACCCTAGCAAACAGTATAAAAAAATAATTTTGACATTTTTTACTTTTCCAGTAATATTTTACGTCGACTCAATATGATCTGACTCATAAAACCAAAATAAACTAAACTTCCTTAAAACCCAAACGGTTTGTGTATTTTATAGCCGGTGGTATTAAGTAAAGAGTTTCCTACCCTAAAAAGAGCAGAACATTTTGACTAGGAGTCGATCCAGCTGTGTCCGTACGTCTGTCCGTTCCTATAAACGTCGAGATCAACACCGAATACAGTGAGTGATAAGTAACCTATGCTAAGTATTGTGTAATATTTTGTTCATAGTTCTTGAAAAGTATATATTTATCTAGTAAAGTGGATGTCCGTCTGCTTGTTCGTCCGTATGAAGGACGGAATTGCTTTGAGCACACAGATTAAAGCGTGTTTGTTAGCGTGTAACGTCCACGGGCGTACTCTTTTTTTGTATTATACCCCTTACTCGTAGAGTACAAAGATATACTAGATTAATTGAAAAGAATTTGACAGGTAGATGTGAACGATTTCCGACCCTATAAAGTATACGTCCCTGATCAGGATCACTAGTCGAGTCGATATAGTCGAGATGGCCACGTTCACTTTAACACCCAAAAACTGTCATTCCTTTTAAAGAGCATAAACAATTTTTTATATAGACTCAAGATTTTAAAAACAACATTTTTATAACCTTTTTGACATTTACAACGGAATTTTTTGTTTTTTCGAAACTTCTTTGACAAGGTGAATTTTGAATTTTGAAAATAATTTAGTTCATAGATGACAAAAAACCCTCCCGAGTAAGAAAAGGTTTAGTTTGTTGATTTTAGTTACACAATTTACGATGTCAGCGACCAAATGTCTAACAAAATTTTATTTTATATTATATATATATATTATATAAAATATATATTTTATATTTTATTTTATTATATATATTTTATTTTTTTATTACCTCAGGCATCACTCTAAATAATTATTTTAACGATTTAAAACGAACTTTCTTCAGTTCCCTACAAAGTGACTGCAAAAATACCTTTTTTGCTGCCTCTAAAGGTAGTTCGCCCTTAAGTCGCTCATACTCACTTGCTTTCGTAACTTATGCATATGCCCAAGGATGCCAAAATAATGAAAAAGCTTATATAATAAAATAAAATATTAACGACCATTAGAATGTGATTTTATGCTTACTTAAATTCAGGACTGGGTCAAACCGATTGGAAACCAAGTTTATGTCTATTTACGTTTAATTTCATTTTAATTCATTAAAGCATTTGTCTGTTTGCAGGCTTTTATCACGTACATGACAAAAAAACCGTTATCTTACACTATTATAAAAAATGGAACAAAAAGAACCATTAATAATTACACAATCTGGAAGTATAACTCAGCCAGTCAACAGGCAAGGAGCTGATTTTGAGAAAAAAACTAAGGAGGATGTATTTTCTTCAAGGTTCAATAAAAACGATGTCAAAGAAAGTCGGTGTAATGACTATAAACATTATCAATTAAAATGTAAAAACAACGATGAAAACTCGTCACTTGACATTCAAATTGCAGAAAGTTCTTCAAAATATATTTCGAGAGAACTAAAACCTCACGAGTACGGATTCCCGAAAGATAAACAAATTATTAATGAAATATCGGATGAATTAACGAACACAGATGAAAATATTCATAAGGTTCAGAATTTAAAAAAATCCGAGTCTATATTGAATTTTGAAAAATGTTCTGAAATAAATTTAACCGATAAACGTTTACATAAAAACCTAAATGTGGGTCCTATGGAAAAAATTGCCTTGGATAAACAAGCAATGTTTATTAAATTTAATTCTCTGGAATTGTGCGCTGATAAAGTATTTAGTTTACGCGTACAGGAAAACTGTTGTACTGATATTCATAAATGCGTAGTAGATTCCGAGTCGAAGAAGTCAAAACAAATTGAAAAGTGTTTGGGTTTGGATAATAAAAACATCGAAAGGTATGCTTGCAACGTTTCTAGTGGACCACGTAAAAATAATACTACATCAAAACCTCAAATCGTAAATGAGAGTCGTCCTATTTACCCCAATGTGCCGTATAGCCCTTATAGTACTCCATTCAGTAGTCCTCGATCTAGTCGACGGAAGCCAGCTTTTCGGGAGTCTAGAAGGATATCGATGGATAAATCTGGAAGTTTTCTGCAGTTAAATCAATATAGATTAATGGAACAAATTGGACAGGTAATATAATTTTATTAGAATTGACAAATATAACCACCATTGCATCTAATTATACCCGTTACTCGTAGAGTAAAAGGGTATACTAGATTCGTTGAAAAGTATGTAACAGGCAGAAGGAAGTGTTTCCGACCATATAAAGTATATATATTCTTGATCAGGATCAGTAGCCGAGTCGATCTGGCCATGTCCGTCTGTCCGTCCGTCTGTCTGTCCGTCTGTCCGTCTGTCCGTATGAACGTCGAGATCTTAGGAACAACAAAAGGTAGAAAGTTGAGATTAAGAATACAGACTCCAGGGACATAGACGCGGCGCAAGTTTGTCGATTCATGTTGCCACGCCCACTCTAACGCCCACAAACCGGCAAAAACTGCAACGCCCACACTTTTAAAAAAGGTTTTGATATTTTTTCATTTTTGTATTAGTCTTGTAAATTTCTATCGATTTGCCAAAAAACTTTTTGCCACGCCCATTCTAACGCCCACAGACCGCCAAAAACTGCCACGCCCACACTTTTGAAAAAGGTTTTAATATTTTTTCATTTTTGTATTAGTCTTGTACATTTCTATCGATTTGCCAAACAACTTTTTGCCACGCCCACTCTAACGCCCACAAACCGACCAAAACTGCCACGCCCACACTTATGAAAAATGTTTTGATATTATTTCATTTTTGTATTAGTCTTGTAAATTTCTAACGATTTGCCAAAAAACTTTTTGCCACGCCCACTCTTGCGCCTACAAACCGCCAAAAACTGTCAGTGCTGAAGACTCTCCTTCGCACTTCCACTAGCTGAGTAACGGGTATCAGATAGTCGGGGAACTCGACTATAGCATTCTCTCTTGTTTTAATCTTTAGTTTTTGAAAGAAGTGGCTTACACTTGTTTTGTAATTCGTTTTAACCTAAAGACAAGAAATATCATTCGTATTTGCCTAATGTTTGGCAAGGTAAATCCTAAATATTTGACACAGTTTTTATACCCGTTACTCGTAGAGTAAAAGGGTATACTAGATTCGTTGAAAAGTATGTAACAGGCAGAAGGAAGAGTTTCCGACCATATAAAGTATATATATTCTTGATCAGGATCAATAGCCCAGACGATCTGACCATGTCCGTCTGTCCGTCCGTCTGTCTGTCCGTCTGTCTGTCCGTCCGTATGAACGTCGAGATCTCAGGAACTACAAAAGGTAGAAAGTTGAGATTAAGCATACTGACTCCTGAGACATAGACGCAGCGCAAGTTTGTCGATTCATGTTGCCACGCCCACTCTAACGCCCACAAACCGCCAAAAACTGCCACGCCCACACTTTTGAAAAATGTTTTGATATTTTTTCATTTTTGTATTAGTCTTATAAATTTCTTACGATTTGCCAAAAAACTTTTTGCCACGCCCACTCTAACGCCCACAAATCGCCCAAAGCTGCTACGCCCACACTTTTGAAAAATGTTTTGATATTTTTTCATTTTTGTATTAGTCTTATAAATTTATATCGATTTGCCAAAAAACTTTTTGCCACGCCCACTCTAGCGCCCACAAACCGCCAAAAACTGTCAGTGCTGAAGACTCCTTCGCACTTTCACTAGCTGAGTAACGGGTATCAGATAGTCGGGGAACTCGACTATAGCGTTCTCTCTTCTTTTAAATATGATATGTACTTTAAAATAACATAATTGTCATTTTATAGCAAACTAAAAAAAAACAAGAGAGAACGCTATAGTCGAGTTTCCCTACTATCAGATACCCGTTACACAGCTTGTGGAAGTGCGAACATGAAATTTTCACATTTTTCAGGCATATTAATAGAAATAGAACATATGAAAGAATATCAAAACATTTCGCAAAAGTGTGGGCGTAGCAGTTTTGGGCGGTTTGTTGGCGTTAGAATGCACGTGGCAAAAGGTTTTTTTGCAAACCGATAGAAGTTTACGAGACTAATAACAAAATGAAATAATATCAAAACATTTTTTAATAGTGTGGACGTGGCAGTTTTGGGAGGTTTGTGAGCGTGGCAACAGGGGTCAACAAAGTGGCGCTGCGTCTATTTCTGTATGCTTAATCTCAACCTTATAGCTTTTATAGTTCCTAAGATCTCGACGTTCATACGGACGTACAGACCGACAGACAGGGCCAGATCGACTCGGCTTTTGATCCTGATCAAGAATATATATATTTTATATGGTCGGAAACGCTTTCTTCTATATATACTACTTCTAGATATATTATATATATATATATAATACTATATATATATATGTATACCCTTTTACTCTACTAGTAACGGGTATAACAAGAGGGATTGCTTTAGTCGAATTCCTCGGAGATTTTCTAGCCCATGCGAATTCGATTTTATCTAGGCCCATCGACATTGTGGAATATCATTTGCATGCTCGACGAGTGCGTGAGAACGGTCTAGAAAACATTTGGTTATATCAAGTGCTCGGTAACACCGTTATATCCAGAAATGGTCCTTCCACGGAATTCCACTCACAAAAAGAACCATCAGCAACAACAAACTGCAAGTCAGTCACCAGGAGCAGTCTCCAAATACTAATGCATTACAACTTCACCAACTTAAAATCATCAAGGGTTGCAAGTGGGCTAGTTACGGGCATTCTAGATCTTACTATGCGTTTTATCCAGCTTTTAGAGTTTCGAATCACTCATAACTTTTCTTTTCTACCAATAAATACCCTAAAATTAAAGGTTCTAATAGGCCACTATATAACGCAATCATCACGATAGCAACGAAGCAACTGGATCAGGCAGTCTCACTTACTGGCCTTCAGATCCCAGAAAACTTTGAGATTTAAATGATTTTGCTATGACAATAAATATATCTCGCAATCTAATAACTGCAAAAGCGCTTTTTATCCTTTTATCGGACCACTTACTAGTGAAAAAAGGTCTTCTTCAAAGCCAGGAAATAATCGATCAGCTTAACAGGCTTTCGTCGGATCGAACCGACTTTTAATACAAAAACAAGAGAGAACGCTATAGTCGAGTTCCCCGACTATCTGATACCCGTTACTCAGCTGTTCGAAGTGCGAAGGAGAGTCTTCAGCACATACAGTTTTTGGCGGTTTTGTGGGCGTTAGAGTGGGCGTGGCAAAAATTTTTTTGGCAAATCGATAGAAATTTACAAGACTAATACAAAAATGAAAAAATATCAAAACATTTTTCAAAAGTGTGGGCGTGGCAGCTTTGGGCGGTTTGTGGGCGTGGCAACATGAATCGACAAACTTGCGCTGCGTCCATGTCTCTGGAGTCTGTATGCTTAATCTCAACTTTCTAGCTTTTGTAGTTCCTGAGATCTCGACGTTCATAGGGACAGACGGCCAGACGGACTCGGCCAGATCGACTCGGCTACTGATCCTGATCAGGAATATATATACTTTATATGGTCGGAAACACTTCCTTCTGCCTGTTGTATACTTTTCAACGAATCTAGTATACCCTTTTACTCTACGAGTAACGGGTATAACTATTTAAGTTCCCACATTAAATCGTCATTCTCAAAACAAAGCGTCCCCTACTAAGGGCTCACTCAAAGTAAGTGCGCGGGACGAAAGATCAAAGATTTGACAATAAATGAAAAGTACAGAAACAAGGCCTTTGATTCTGTGTGCAAGTGGGAAGGATAACAACTTTTTAAGAATAAATAATTTTTTTAGAATAAATTTTTTAAGCGATGTTTTGCGTCAATCGCAGTAGCTCAATCTTTTCTTAATGTTATCACAATCAGGACGCATTTTTTTTAAGTGTGTGAGTTTTCGAGGAATAAAAGAAAAATGGGTCATGTCCATGTATAAATACGACTGTTGTAGTAGTTTTGTAACTGCAATAAAATAACTATTGACCCCGCTTCTATTGTATATAAATCTATTTGGCTTTATTTTGTGAAATGCATTTCGCAAACCAATCGATGCGTTTTCCACGTCAACAACTACACCACATACAACACTGTAGAAAACCGGTGTAATTGAAAGAAAAACATTCTTATCTCTTCTGCTCAGTAAACTTTAAATGTAAAAAATGTACATTACCGTCTTGACAAATGTTGTGCAGTGGTCCATTCCCCGAAGCCCGATTTCTATATCTATTTGAATTGCTGCACGAACTTTAAAACTGCCTTGAAACATTTGATTTGTTTGATTGTCTGGAGTTATTTAAACTGTAAGATTGTGTAGTCATTAGATGTCCTTGACTGTCTAGATAGGCTTTATTATATACTTATTATTATTATTGTTTTACTGTGTATCTGGGTTCTGTTGGCCATAGTTCCATTTAGAGTTCTGGTAGTTTATGTATAATCTTTTTGTATAACCAAATAACCTTTTTTTTAATTCGTTTATTTAGAAAAGTAAGTATACAATATAAAAAGGTAAGCATATCCAGTACTTCCGTGAAGTATTGCTTCGGAAGAAAATGCTGGATTCGTTCACGCACGTTTTCTTCTGCCTTTCTCAGCTCTCCTGGCTTCTATTTAATGCCGCAGCAAAGCTGTTGGCCGCTTGCCACATTTTATGGGCACTTAATCCACTAAAGCGCATCAGATAACTGCGAAAGCATCCACGCCCGCAGTGGTTTTTCTCAATTCGCTTCTTGAGGATGGGGATTAGGTGACGGTTCCAGCGGTCCTTAACGACGTTGTTCCACCTGTGTTGATTGGACTCAAGGGTGTGCTGCCTGGCTTTTGCCCGTACTGCCCGCTAGGGGAGGGACCTCCTCCGTGAGTTTGGTTGAAGACCAATTGGTTTTCTGCCGGCGCGGCGAATAGCATTGTCGCTTTGGTGATGCTCTCGGAATAGGCAGTTCAATTGCAAAAAGCCAACAGCCCATGGGTAGCGAAGAGACTCAGAGCGTACATCGCATTTCAAAAGCTTAAGCCCACACCGGCGCGGCGTATAGCATTATCAGCCTCTGCCTTTTCTGGTGGCCCGTTGAGATGAGCCACTGTTCGATGGCCCTAATATTGCGGTAACAGTTTGCCTCCGCCTGGCAGAGTTGCTTGTCGATAACCAACAATGCCACATCGTCTGCAAAGCTCACAGTCCAACTCACTAGAGGGAGTTGAAGTAGCGTGGTGTACAGTTGTAGGTAATGGACAGACACTTGCGGGACTATTTAGGGTGTCATGCCCCATTTGAGCCCTATTGCTTTCTTGCACGTGAAGATTGCAATTGAAGCTTTTCTGTATCTGTCTGCGAGGTTCATATTCCAGTTTAGTTTCCTGCCAAGTATTACGCCCAGGTACCTTGCGCTGCTACTGAAGGAAAGTCTTTGATTGTTGAGGATGGGTGGGACTAAGTCTGGTATATTATACTTCCTAGTGAAGAGAACCAGCTCGGTCTTTGAGAGGTTAATTCCTAATCCGTTATTTTTGGTCGAGTTCGACAAAACACTGAGCTTTTCGCTCATGAGATCGCATAGCGTTTGAGGGTACTTGCTTCCATAGAAGTGAAGAGAGGACGCCTCCTTGCGGAGTGCCTCTGCTGACGTGCCTAGTGAGGGTTGACGCGCCTAGTGAAGACATAATCTTCGTGCAGGTGAGCAGTTGGTTTATGAGTCCCACCAAGTGGCGGTCCACCCCAAGGTGTGTCAGAGCTCCGGTAATAGCTGTTGGGATGACGTTGTTAAAAGATCCTTCTATATCCAGGAAAGCTTCCAGCGCATATTCCTTTTGGGACAATGATTTTTCTATCATGGAGACGAGAGAGTGTAGTGCTGTCTCTGACGATTTCCCTTTCTTGTAGGCGTGTTGCGTGTCTGTGATAAGACTTGGATTGAGAGTTGATCTCAGATGAAGGCCGATGATTCTTTCAAGGGTCTTTAGTAGGAAGGATGACAGACTAATTGGTCTGAAATCCTTGGGTGTCGTGTGTGATGGTTTCCCTGCTTTGGGGATGAAGACAATTCGGGACTCTAGCCACGATTGCGGTAGGTGTTCAAGAAGTAGGGACCTTTTAAAAATGTCTAGAACCCAGTTTATGGCTATATTTCCCGCATGTTGGATTTGTGCGGGTATGATTTTGTCTGTACCTGCAGATTTGTATGGTTTGAAACTGTGTTTGGCCCAATGGAGGACCTTTGGGTCTATGCACAGTTCGATACTTGCCAGTGTTGTTTGTTGGGAGGTGAAAGCATTTTGGCTGTTTTCTGGGAAGTGATTGTCTAGAAGTATCTCCAGAGATTCCTCACTCGTGCTGGTCCAGGAACCATCTAGCCCTGGTTGTGGCTGATTGGGAGAGGATTTTTCTAAGTCTGGCTGCTTCAGTTGTATTTTCAATTTCTGAGCAGAAGGAATGCCACGAGGATCGCTGTGCTTTCCTGATGGCTATTTTATAGTTTGTAAGGGCTTTTTTGTAGGAGGTCCACAGGGCATCCTCATTTCTTGGCCCTGTTAAAAAGGGTTCTGCAGTCCATTCGGAGGGGAGATAGTGCTGCTGACCACCAGGGAGGTTTTTTTTTTCTTTTGGGCTTGCTATTGGGGCAGGCCTTTTTTAGTGCATAGTTGCAGGCTTCTGTGAATGTTGAGACTAGTTCGTTTAGACTAGAACTTGTTTGACGGTATGGGGGGGGATCCACTGGGATTTTTTCCCTTAGCATATTTTTGTATTTATGCCAGTCTGTTTTCCTTGGGTTAGAGAAAACTGATGGTCTTGAGGGGCTGGTTGTGAGGGTTGTTTCTATATATCTGTGGTCCGAGATAGAGTGCTTATCTAGCACCCTCCAGTGAGTTACTGTCTCTGATAGTGGTTTAGAGATGAGAGTTAGGTCTATTAACTCTTTACGGTTCTTAATGATAAAGGTAGGGTCATTTCCTTTATTGCATATGAAGAGATTTAAACTAAAGATAAAGTTAAAAAGAGACTCACCGCGGTCGTTTGTGTCTGTACTTTCCCATTGTGTATGGTGGGCGTTAGCATCACAGCCTATGTTTTGTAACTAACTGATTTTGTTGTCTGCTCGCTACGGAATACGTGCGGCTAGCTCAGTAGAGTTTGTGTGTTCGTCCCACCAAATTTATAGAATTACGTGATCACCCGGTTACCAGTAATAACACTCGCAGTTTCGTTCTCGGGTCTTTATTCGATCTCAGTTTACAATGTATTTCAATTGTCCGGACGCCTCTGCTCTCTCGTCGTGGCCTCGGATCTTCGCCTGGTATTGCCGCTGACGCGTGAGAAGGAAGGTCGAGGGTTTAGGGAAGCGTCACCGTTCCCAGACTAGGGTGAACAATTGGTGGGGCTCTCAAAGGCATACGCTTCGCTAGCCACAACCTCTTGTCCCTTGCTCTGTCCCGGCCGGTCCCGCCAGACGCTTGTTCAGTTCCTTCCGACGCACCGCGCTATCGCCCGGATACGCCGCAGTCCCTGTAGCAAGACGCCCAGTGAAAGACGAACGTTCCACCCTACCTTTTCTCTTCTGCCGGTGCGGTCGGACCTGGGTGTCCTGCTCGGCGGCCTGGTTCCACTGTCTTACCGCCTTCGTCGTCCTGGGTGGCGCGGACCTTTGTTGTTGGGCGCTCGTCGCGTGGGCTGGGAATTGTTGTCGTACGCAGACTCACGGAAGCTCACGGCTGTGATAAAAACCTAAATGTGGGTCCTATGGAAAAAATTGCCTTGGATAAACAAGCAATGTTTATTAAATTTAATTCTCTGGAATTGTGCGCTGATAAAGTATTTAGTTTACGCGTACAGGAAAACTGTTGTACTGATATTCATAAATGCGTAGTAGATTCCGAGTCGAAGAAGTCAAAACAAATTGAAAAGTGTTTGGGTTTGGATAATAAAAACATCGAAAGGTATGCTTGCAACGTTTCTAGTGGACCACGTAAAAATAATACTACATCAAAACCTCAAATCGTAAATGAGAGTCGTCCTATTTACCCCAATGTGCCGTATAGCCCTTATAGTACTCCATTCAGTAGTCCTCGATCTAGTCGACGGAAGCCAGCTTTTCGGGAGTCTAGAAGGATATCGATGGATAAATCTGGAAGTTTTCTGCAGTTAAATCAATATAGATTAATGGAACAAATTGGACAGGTAATATAATTTTATTAGAATTGACAAATATAACCACCATTGCATCTAATTATACCCGTTACTCGTAGAGTAAAAGGGTATACTAGATTCGTTGAAAAGTATGTAACAGGCAGAAGGAAGTGTTTCCGACCATATAAAGTATATATATTCTTGATCAGGATCAGTAGCCGAGTCGATCTGGCCATGTCCGTCTGTCCGTCCGTCTGTCTGTCCGTCTGTCCGTATGAACGTCGAGATCTTAGGAACAACAAAAGGTAGAAAGTTGAGATTAAGAATACAGACTCCAGGGACATAGACGCGGCGCAAGTTTGTCGATTCATGTTGCCACGCCCACTCTAACGCCCACAAACCGGCAAAAACTGCAACGCCCACACTTTTAAAAAAGGTTTTGATATTTTTTCATTTTTGTATTAGTCTTGTAAATTTCTATCGATTTGCCAAAAAACTTTTTGCCACGCCCATTCTAACGCCCACAGACCGCCAAAAACTGCCACGCCCACACTTTTGAAAAAGGTTTTAATATTTTTTCATTTTTGTATTAGTCTTGTACATTTCTATCGATTTGCCAAACAACTTTTTGCCACGCCCACTCTAACGCCCACAAACCGACCAAAACTGCCACGCCCACACTTATGAAAAATGTTTTGATATTATTTCATTTTTGTATTAGTCTTGTAAATTTCTAACGATTTGCCAAAAAACTTTTTGCCACGCCCACTCTTGCGCCTACAAACCGCCAAAAACTGTCAGTGCTGAAGACTCTCCTTCGCACTTCCACTAGCTGAGTAACGGGTATCAGATAGTCGGGGAACTCGACTATAGCATTCTCTCTTGTTTTAATCTTTAGTTTTTGAAAGAAGTGGCTTACACTTGTTTTGTAATTCGTTTTAACCTAAAGACAAGAAATATCATTCGTATTTGCCTAATGTTTGGCAAGGTAAATCCTAAATATTTGACACAGTTTTTATACCCGTTACTCGTAGAGTAAAAGGGTATACTAGATTCGTTGAAAAGTATGTAACAGGCAGAAGGAAGAGTTTCCGACCATATAAAGTATATATATTCTTGATCAGGATCAATAGCCCAGACGATCTGACCATGTCCGTCTGTCCGTCCGTCTGTCTGTCCGTCTGTCTGTCCGTCCGTATGAACGTCGAGATCTCAGGAACTACAAAAGGTAGAAAGTTGAGATTAAGCATACTGACTCCTGAGACATAGACGCAGCGCAAGTTTGTCGATTCATGTTGCCACGCCCACTCTAACGCCCACAAACCGCCAAAAACTGCCACGCCCACACTTTTGAAAAATGTTTTGATATTTTTTCATTTTTGTATTAGTCTTATAAATTTCTTACGATTTGCCAAAAAACTTTTTGCCACGCCCACTCTAACGCCCACAAATCGCCCAAAGCTGCTACGCCCACACTTTTGAAAAATGTTTTGATATTTTTTCATTTTTGTATTAGTCTTATAAATTTATATCGATTTGCCAAAAAACTTTTTGCCACGCCCACTCTAGCGCCCACAAACCGCCAAAAACTGTATGTGCTGAAGACTCCTTCGCACTTTCACTAGCTGAGTAACGGGTATCAGATAGTCGGGGAACTCGACTATAGCGTTCTCTCTTCTTTTAAATATGATATGTACTTTAAAATAACATAATTGTCATTTTATAGCAAACTAAAAAAAAACAAGAGAGAACGCTATAGTCGAGTTTCCCCACTATCAGATACCCGTTACACAGCTTGTGGAAGTGCGAACATGAAATTTTCACATTTTTCAGGCATATTAATAGAAATAGAACATATGAAAGAATATCAAAACATTTCGCAAAAGTGTGGGCGTAGCAGTTTTGGGCGGTTTGTTGGCGTTAGAATGCACGTGGCAAAAGGTTTTTTTGCAAACCGATAGAAGTTTACGAGACTAATAACAAAATGAAATAATATCAAAACATTTTTTAATAGTGTGGACGTGGCAGTTTTGGGAGGTTTGTGAGCGTGGCAACAGGGGTCAACAAAGTGGCGCTGCGTCTATTTCTGTATGCTTAATCTCAACCTTATAGCTTTTATAGTTCCTAAGATCTCGACGTTCATACGGACGTACAGACCGACAGACAGGGCCAGATCGACTCGGCTTTTGATCCTGATCAAGAATATATATATTTTATATGGTCGGAAACGCTTTCTTCTATATATACTACTTCTAGATATATTATATATATATATATAATACTATATATATATATGTATACCCTTTTACTCTACTAGTAACGGGTATAACAAGAGGGATTGCTTTAGTCGAATTCCTCGGAGATTTTCTAGCCCATGCGAATTCGATTTTATCTAGGCCCATCGACATTGTGGAATATCATTTGCATGCTCGACGAGTGCGTGAGAACGGTCTAGAAAACATTTGGTTATATCAAGTGCTCGGTAACACCGTTATATCCAGAAATGGTCCTTCCACGGAATTCCACTCACAAAAAGAACCATCAGCAACAACAAACTGCAAGTCAGTCACCAGGAGCAGTCTCCAAATACTAATGCATTACAACTTCACCAACTTAAAATCATCAAGGGTTGCAAGTGGGCTAGTTACGGGCATTCTAGATCTTACTATGCGTTTTATCCAGCTTTTAGAGTTTCGAATCACTCATAACTTTTCTTTTCTACCAATAAATACCCTAAAATTAAAGGTTCTAATAGGCCACTATATAACGCAATCATCACGATAGCAACGAAGCAACTGGATCAGGCAGTCTCACTTACTGGCCTTCAGATCCCAGAAAACTTTGAGATTTAAATGATTTTGCTATGACAATAAATATATCTCGCAATCTAATAACTGCAAAAGCGCTTTTTATCCTTTTATCGGACCACTTACTAGTGAAAAAAGGTCTTCTTCAAAGCCAGGAAATAATCGATCAGCTTAACAGGCTTTCGTCGGATCGAACCGACTTTTAATACAAAAACAAGAGAGAACGCTATAGTCGAGTTCCCCGACTATCTGATACCCGTTACTCAGCTGTTCGAAGTGCGAAGGAGAGTCTTCAGCACATACAGTTTTTGGCGGTTTTGTGGGCGTTAGAGTGGGCGTGGCAAAAATTTTTTTGGCAAATCGATAGAAATTTACAAGACTAATACAAAAATGAAAAAATATCAAAACATTTTTCAAAAGTGTGGGCGTGGCAGCTTTGGGCGGTTTGTGGGCGTGGCAACATGAATCGACAAACTTGCGCTGCGTCCATGTCTCTGGAGTCTGTATGCTTAATCTCAACTTTCTAGCTTTTGTAGTTCCTGAGATCTCGACGTTCATAGGGACAGACGGCCAGACGGACTCGGCCAGATCGACTCGGCTACTGATCCTGATCAGGAATATATATACTTTATATGGTCGGAAACACTTCCTTCTGCCTGTTACATACTTTTCAACGAATCTAGTATACCCTTTTACTCTACGAGTAACGGGTATAACTATTTAAGTTCCCACATTAAATCGTCATTCTCAAAACAAAGCGTCCCCTACTAAGGGCTCACTCAAAGTAAGTGCGCGGGACGAAAGATCAAAGATTTGACAATAAATGAAAAGTACAGAAACAAGGCCTTTGATTCTGTGTGCAAGTGGGAAGGATAACAACTTTTTAAGAATAAATAATTTTTTTAGAATAAATTTTTTAAGCGATGTTTTGCGTCAATCGCAGTAGCTCAATCTTTTCTTAATGTTATCACAATCAGGACGCATTTTTTTTAAGTGTGTGAGTTTTCGAGGAATAAAAGAAAAATGGGTCATGTCCATGTATAAATACGACTGTTGTAGTAGTTTTGTAACTGCAATAAAATAACTATTGACCCCGCTTCTATTGTATATAAATCTATTTGGCTTTATTTTGTGAAATGCATTTCGCAAACCAATCGATGCGTTTTCCACGTCAACAACTACACCACATACAACACTGTAGAAAACCGGTGTAATTGAAAGAAAAACATTCTTATCTCTTCTGCTCAGTAAACTTTAAATGTAAAAAATGTACATTACCGTCTTGACAAATGTTGTGCAGTGGTCCATTCCCCGAAGCCCGATTTCTATATCTATTTGAATTGCTGCACGAACTTTAAAACTGCCTTGAAACATTTGATTTGTTTGATTGTCTGGAGTTATTTAAACTGTAAGATTGTGTAGTCATTAGATGTCCTTGACTGTCTAGATAGGCTTTATTATATACTTATTATTATTATTGTTTTACTGTGTATCTGGGTTCTGTTGGCCATAGTTCCATTTAGAGTTCTGGTAGTTTATGTATAATCTTTTTGTATAACCAAATAACCTTTTTTTTAATTCGTTTATTTAGAAAAGTAAGTATACAATATAAAAAGGTAAGCATATCCAGTACTTCCGTGAAGTATTGCTTCGGAAGAAAATGCTGGATTCGTTCACGCACGTTTTCTTCTGCCTTTCTCAGCTCTCCTGGCTTCTATTTAATGCCGCAGCAAAGCTGTTGGCCGCTTGCCACATTTTATGGGCACTTAATCCACTAAAGCGCATCAGATAACTGCGAAAGCATCCACGCCCGCAGTGGTTTTTCTCAATTCGCTTCTTGAGGATGGGGATTAGGTGACGGTTCCAGCGGTCCTTAACGACGTTGTTCCACCTGTGTTGATTGGACTCAAGGGTGTGCTGCCTGGCTTTTGCCCGTACTGCCCGCTAGGGGAGGGACCTCCTCCGTGAGTTTGGTTGAAGACCAATTGGTTTTCTGCCGGCGCGGCGAATAGCATTGTCGCTTTGGTGATGCTCTCGGAATAGGCAGTTCAATTGCAAAAAGCCAACAGCCCATGGGTAGCGAAGAGACTCAGAGCGTACATCGCATTTCAAAAGCTTAAGCCCACACCGGCGCGGCGTATAGCATTATCAGCCTCTGCCTTTTCTGGTGGCCCGTTGAGATGAGCCACTGTTCGATGGCCCTAATATTGCGGTAACAGTTTGCCTCCGCCTGGCAGAGTTGCTTGTCGATAACCAACAATGCCACATCGTCTGCAAAGCTCACAGTCCAACTCACCAGAGGGAGTTGAAGTAGCGCGGTGTACAGTTGGAGGTAATGGACAGACCCTTGCGGGACTATTTAGGGTGTCATGCCCCATTTGAGCCCTATTGCTTTCTTGCACGTGAAGATTGCAATTGAAGCTTTTCTGTATCTGTCTGCGAGGTTCATATTCCAGTTTAGTTTCCTGCCAAGTATTACGCCCAGGTACCTTGCGCTGCTACTGAAGGAAAGTCTTTGATTGTTGAGGATGGGTGGGACTAAGTCTGGTATATTATACTTCCTAGTGAAGAGAACCAGCTCGGTCTTTGAGAGGTTAATTCCTAATCCGTTATTTTTGGTCGAGTTCGACAAAACACTGAGCTTTTCGCTCATGAGATCGCATAGCGTTTGAGGGTACTTGCTTCCATAGAAGTGAAGAGAGGACGCCTCCTTGCGGAGTGCCTCTGCTGACGTGCCTAGTGAGGGTTGACGCGCCTAGTGAAGACATAATCTTCGTGCAGGTGAGCAGTTGGTTTATGAGTCCCACCAAGTGGCGGTCCACCCCAAGGTGTGTCAGAGCTCCGGTAATAGCTGTTGGGATGACGTTGTTAAAAGATCCTTCTATATCCAGGAAAGCTTCCAGCGCATATTCCTTTTGGGACAATGATTTTTCTATCATGGAGACGAGAGAGTGTAGTGCTGTCTCTGACGATTTCCCTTTCTTGTAGGCGTGTTGCGTGTCTGTGATAAGACTTGGATTGAGAGTTGATCTCAGATGAAGGCCGATGATTCTTTCAAGGGTCTTTAGTAGGAAGGATGACAGACTAATTGGTCTGAAATCCTTGGGTGTCGTGTGTGATGGTTTCCCTGCTTTGGGGATGAAGACAATTCGGGACTCTAGCCACGATTGCGGTAGGTGTTCAAGAAGTAGGGACCTTTTAAAAATGTCTAGAACCCAGTTTATGGCTATATTTCCCGCATGTTGGATTTGTGCGGGTATGATTTTGTCTGTACCTGCAGATTTGTATGGTTTGAAACTGTGTTTGGCCCAATGGAGGACCTTTGGGTCTATGCACAGTTCGATACTTGCCAGTGTTGTTTGTTGGGAGGTGAAAGCATTTTGGCTGTTTTCTGGGAAGTGATTGTCTAGAAGTATCTCCAGAGATTCCTCACTCGTGCTGGTCCAGGAACCATCTAGCCCTGGTTGTGGCTGATTGGGAGAGGATTTTTCTAAGTCTGGCTGCTTCAGTTGTATTTTCAATTTCTGAGCAGAAGGAATGCCACGAGGATCGCTGTGCTTTCCTGATGGCTATTTTATAGTTTGTAAGGGCTTTTTTGTAGGAGGTCCACAGGGCATCCTCATTTCTTGGCCCTGTTAAAAAGGGTTCTGCAGTCCATTCGGAGGGGAGATAGTGCTGCTGACCACCAGGGAGGTTTTTTTTTTCTTTTGGGCTTGCTATTGGGGCAGGCCTTTTTTAGTGCATAGTTGCAGGCTTCTGTGAATGTTGAGACTAGTTCGTTTAGACTAGAACTTGTTTGACGGTATGGGGGGGGATCCACTGGGATTTTTTCCCTTAGCATATTTTTGTATTTATGCCAGTCTGTTTTCCTTGGGTTAGAGAAAACTGATGGTCTTGAGGGGCTGGTTGTGAGGGTTGTTTCTATATATCTGTGGTCCGAGATAGAGTGCTTATCTAGCACCCTCCAGTGAGTTACTGTCTCTGATAGTGGTTTAGAGATGAGAGTTAGGTCTATTAACTCTTTACGGTTCTTAATGATAAAGGTAGGGTCATTTCCTTTATTGCATATGAAGAGATTTAAACTAAAGATAAAGTTAAAAAGAGACTCACCGCGGTCGTTTGTGTCTGTACTTTCCCATTGTGTATGGTGGGCGTTAGCATCACAGCCTATGTTTTGTAACTAACTGATTTTGTTGTCTGCTCGCTACGGAATACGTGCGGCTAGCTCAGTAGAGTTTGTGTGTTCGTCCCACCAAATTTATAGAATTACGTGATCACCCGGTTACCAGTAATAACACTCGCAGTTTCGTTCTCGGGTCTTTATTCGATCTCAGTTTACAATGTATTTCAATTGTCCGGACGCCTCTGCTCTCTCGTCGTGGCCTCGGATCTTCGCCTGGTATTGCCGCTGACGCGTGAGAAGGAAGGTCGAGGGTTTAGGGAAGCGTCACCGTTCCCAGACTAGGGTGAACAATTGGTGGGGCTCTCAAAGGCATACGCTTCGCTAGCCACAACCTCTTGTCCCCCTTCCCTAAGCTTTGATGACTATAAACAAATTTTTGGCGGTAAGTTGGAATATAAACAAAACGTATCATCCTTGTAATCCTCGACTTTTTTTCCCTGCAGAATTATTTGGCATGCCTTGCGGTACTGTTGTACCGCCCCTCCCCTTTCCACGGGAGTATGTGGGATCCTTGGTCCGGTGGTTGTTGAGGCAGGATTCTGGTTCGTTCGTGGTCCGTTTCCGTTGACTGTCGCCTTGGCCTGACGCTAGAACGGTTGCTGGATACGTAATCTGCACCCGGCCTGACGCTAGAACGGTTGCCGAGCCTAGTCCGTTCTCAGGTGCTGTCACACTCAACTTCCCGTCGTTTGTGCCTTACTCTTCCCTGGTGGTGGTTGTCGCGGCAATACTCTGGTTCGCTCGCGGTCCGCAGCCGTTGACTCTCGCCTTGGCCTGACGCTGTAATGGTTGTCGGACTCGCAGTCTGCATCCGTTGACTCTCGCCTCGGCCTGACGCTAGAACGGCTGCCGAACCCAGTCCGTTCTCAGGTGTTGTCGTTCTCCTGCATGCCTTCCGATGGATCCGACTCCACGTTCTTGTCACCATTCTCCTCCTGATCCTGCTGTTTTAGGTCGCTGACATGTACCGTGCGTTCCTTTTTGTTCGTCCGGTGGCGAATCTTACATATCACTGGCGATATGAAATCCACAATTTGGTACGGTCCATCGAACCTCGGAGCTAGTTTGGCCGCAAACCCTTCAGCCGCTTTAGACAAATGGTGCTCCTTGGCCCACACCACACCACATTGCATATGAAGAGATTTAAACTAAAGATAAAGTTAAAAAGAGACTCACCGCGGTCGTTTGTGTCTGTACTTTCCCATTGTGTATGGTGGGCGTTAGCATCACAGCCTATGTTTTGTAACTAACTGATTTTGTTGTCTGCTCGCTACGGAATACGTGCGGCTAGCTCAGTAGAGTTTGTGTGTTCGTCCCACCAAATTTATAGAATTACGTGATCACCCGGTTACCAGTAATAACACTCGCAGTTTCGTTCTCGGGTCTTTATTCGATCTCAGTTTACAATGTATTTCAATTGTCCGGACGCCTCTGCTCTCTCGTCGTGGCCTCGGATCTTCGCCTGGTATTGCCGCTGACGCGTGAGAAGGAAGGTCGAGGGTTTAGGGAAGCGTCACCGTTCCCAGACTAGGGTGAACAATTGGTGGGGCTCTCAAAGGCATACGCTTCGCTAGCCACAACCTCTTGTCCCTTGCTCTGTCCCGGCCGGTCCCGCCAGACGCTTGTTCAGTTCCTTCCGACGCACCGCGCTATCGCCCGGATACGCCGCAGTCCCTGTAGCAAGACGCCCAGTGAAAGACGAACGTTCCACCCTACCTTTTCTCTTCTGCCGGTGCGGTCGGACCTGGGTGTCCTGCTCGGCGGCCTGGTTCCACTGTCTTACCGCCTTCGTCGTCCTGGGTGGCGCGGACCTTTGTTGTTGGGCGCTCGTCGCGTGGGCTGGGAATTGTTGTCGTACGCAGACTCACGGAAGCTCACGGCTGTGATCCCCAAGGCAAACGCCTGTGGAACAGCAACGCGTCAACCCCACGTCTGGTTCGGACTGGTGGCGCCGGTACCACGCCTGCTTGGATTGCACGGACACACCAGGCTATCGCCTGGTTCAAGCACGCGATCTCCTACACAGTCCACCGGGTCTACACCACAATCCCTGCCGCTTTCTCGGGTGCCCGCTTAGGTCTGGCCTCTCCCGTTGTTTGCCTCCTGGCTACTCGTGCTTCGTCGTTTGGACCTCAGCTACCTGCGTCTCAGTTCGGAGACCTTCTCGTCCCGAACGTCTTGACGTAGCGATCTTGCTCCTTGGTGACTATCACGGTCGTAGCTTCTCTGCTGACTTCGTTCTAACGTTGTTGACTCGTACACTTGCTTTCCTTGACTGTCGGTCCTGCTTCCAGCGCTCGGCCTGTTTATATAGGCCTCCTCTAACGGTTTATCCCTTTGGTCTCCAGTCTCCGGATCCAAAGTCCAGGATTTTACCGTTGGCCCGGTCCAAAGTTCGATTTGTCCCGTTAATTGCCTTGGAGCCTGCTGACTCTCCAAACTCTCTTTTCAGCAAGTACGGAGTCTCCATCCTCTCTCTCTCCACTTTCCGAGTCTCCATCGATTGACACTATCGAGTGCCGATCGACCGCCTTGTGATCGAGGCGCCCCCTTCCCTAAGCTTTGATGACTATAAACAAATTTTTGGCGGTAAGTTGGAATATAAACAAAACGTATCATCCTTGTAATCCTCGACTTTTTTTCCCTGCAGAATTATTTGGCATGCCTTGCGGTACTGTTGTACCGCCCCTCCCCTTTCCACGGGAGTATGTGGGATCCTTGGTCCGGTGGTTGTTGAGGCAGGATTCTGGTTCGTTCGTGGTCCGTTTCCGTTGACTGTCGCCTTGGCCTGACGCTAGAACGGTTGCTGGATACGTAATCTGCAC
This sequence comes from Drosophila teissieri, assembly GCF_016746235.2. Lineage (NCBI taxonomy): Eukaryota > Metazoa > Arthropoda > Insecta > Diptera > Drosophilidae > Drosophila > Drosophila teissieri. Next base: position 1,084,737 of record NW_025224987.1, read on the forward strand.
CCGGCCTGACGCTAGAACGGTTGCCGAGCCTAGTCCGTTCTCAGGTGCTGTCACACTCAACTTCCCGTCGTTTGTGCCTTACTCTTCCCTGGTGGTGGTTGTCGCGGCAATACTCTGGTTCGCTCGCGGTCCGCAGCCGTTGACTCTCGCCTTGGCCTGACGCTGTAATGGTTGTCGGACTCGCAGTCTGCATCCGTTGACTCTCGCCTCGGCCTGACGCTAGAACGGCTGCCGAACCCAGTCCGTTCTCAGGTGTTGTCGTTCTCCTGCATGCCTTCCGATGGATCCGACTCCACGTTCTTGTCACCATTCTCCTCCTGATCCTGCTGTTTTAGGTCGCTGACATGTACCGTGCGTTCCTTTTTGTTCGTCCGGTGGCGAATCTTACATATCACTGGCGATATGAAATCCACAATTTGGTACGGTCCATCGAACCTCGGAGCTAGTTTGGCCGCAAACCCTTCAGCCGCTTTAGACAAATGGTGCTCCTTGGCCCACACCACTTCACCAACGCTTGGCTTCCACTGCCTTCTCCGCAAGTTGTAATGCCTTGCTTGGTCCTGGGACACCTCCTCTAGGTTCCTGCGCACAATCTCGAAGACCTCTCTCATCTTCTCAGCGTTTCCTTCCGGTGACTCTGGTTGCCTTCCCGTACCTAGCGTTTCTCTGTCATAGAGTGCGTTCGGTAGTCTTGGCTCGCGGCCCTGTGTCAAAAATGCCGGTGAGTAGCATGTGGAATCTGAAACACTGGAATTCACCGCCAGCATGATTTCGGGCCACCTTTCATCCCAATTCCTCTGGTTCTGTCCGGCAAACTGCGCTATCATTGTCTTCACAGTGCGGTTTGCTCTCTCTGTCGGATTCTCCTGTGGGGTATACGGTGCCGTAAACTGCTGCTTTATCCCCAGGTCGTTGAGGAACTTCTTAAAAGCCCGGCTCGTGAACTGCACGCCGTTGTCCGTGATCACCACCTTCGGTACTCCAAATCGTGAGACTATGCGTTCCCTGAACGCTTTCTGCAACGTTTCCGCCGTGGCTGTTCGCAAAGGCACCAACTCCGTCCACTTCGAAAACCTGTCGATCAGTACCAACAACATACTGTTTCCGTGTTTCGACCTTGGTAGTGGTCCGATGAAATCGGCGCACACTGTCGCCCAGGGTTCCTCCGGGATCTGTGTCAACATCTTCCCCGCCGCCTGCCGCTGATTCGGTTTGAACCTGGCGCAGTCCTCGCACTTCCGAACGTAGGCCCTTGCATCTCTCTGCATTCCTGGCCAGTAGTACCGGGCTGCAAGCCGTGCAATCGTCTTCCGACTGCCTACATGACCGGCTGCTGGGGAATCGTGGTTTTCATATCGGGTTCTGCTGAGACCGACTCTGGTAGTGGCTGCCTCGACAATGCGTCTGCTACCACGTTCAACTGGCCTTTCCTGTATGCTACCTCGAAGACGTACTGCTGCAGCTCCAACGCCCATCTGGCAATTCTTCCCGAAGGGCTTTCTATGCTGTTCAGCCACTTCAGCGCCATATGATCCGTCACTACCTTAAAGTGGTAGCCCTCAAGGTACGGCTTTAGCTTCCGAATAGCCCACACAATTGCCAAGCACTCCTTCTCCGTTGTCGAGTAGTTCTTCTCGGCTCCGTTTAGGGTCCGGCTGGAGTATGAAATGACCCTTTCGCCATCTTCTGTGTCCTGCGTGAGGATAGCCCCAATCCCGTAGTCACTGGCGTCCGTTTGCAGGATGAACGGTCTCCCGAAGTCGGGACACGCCAAGACTGGGTCGGTAACCAATCTGGCTTTTACCTCCTCGAAGGCCTGCTGGTGGTCCTGTGACCATGTCCACTTGGTACCCTTGCGGAGGAGGTCGTTGAGTGGTCTTACAATGCGCGCGAAGTCAGGCACGAAACGTCGGTACCACGATGCGACTCCAAGGTATTGCCTCAGTTCTCGGACCGATGACGGTGGTTCTAGCTGGGCTATCGCTACTACCTTCTCTGGGTCCGTGCCTATCCCTTGGCTTGTGACGCGGTGCCCTAGGTACAGAAGTTCTTGTTTGAAGAACTGGCATTTTTCCGGGTTTATTTTCAGGTTCGCCTTCTTCAAGCGACTGAATACCTCCCTGAGGTTTCTCTTGTGTTCCTCTAGGGTGCGGCCAATCACGATGATGTCGTCTTGATACGCAAAAGCATGCGGCGACATTTCCGGTCCAATCACCTGATCCAGGGCCCGTTGAAATGTGGCCGACGCGGAGTGTAACCCAAATGGCATCACCTTCCATTGGAACAGCCCTTTCCCTGGGACCGTGAAGGCCGTGAAGCCACGGCTTGATTCTTGCAGTGGTATTTGCCAATACCCATCCTTTAGGTCCAGGCTGCTTATAAATCGCGCCTCCCTTAGTTGGTCGAGGATGTAGTTTAACCGTGGCATCGGGTAGGCATCCTTTATGGATTTCGCGTTTATCTGCCTGAAGTCCACGCATAGTCTCCATTTTCCCGTTTTCTTCTTCACCATGACTATGGGTGAGCTGTATGGGCTCCTTGAATGCTCTATCATCCCCATCTCCAGCAGTTCGTCCACCTTCGCGTTGATCTCCCCTTGAATCTTTGGATTCTTGGGGTAGTATCTCTGCTTAATTGGTTTATCGTCCTTCATGGTTATCGTGTGCTCGGCTATACTCGATGTTCCGGTCATGGCTTGAAACTTCGCGAGCTCTGTTTCCAGGAATTTGTTCACGTCGTCCTCTTCGCCGTCCTTTTGGACTACTGCGACCGACAACTTCTCCTCGAGCCACCCGTTGTGTCTACCTCTGGCCGGTATTCGGATTTCATGACCGGCGCACTTGATCTCGGCCCCGACTTGCGTGAGGAAATTCCACCCCAGCACCAACGCATCCACTATCCCTGGTAATATTAGCATGCTCATGACGAGTCGCCTGTTGCCGAACTCCACTCCTATTTCGAGCTTTGCTTTGATTTCGCCACACCTTCCATCTGCCAACCTAACCTGCCGTCGTATCCTTGTAATCGCTCCATGGGCAGCCAGCTTGTCCGCCAGCTCTTCACTTATGAAGCTTGCTGTTGCCCCGGTGTCGATCGTGGCCTTGTACGTGTCCCCACCGATCGTTACCGCTGCGGACAACTGCTGCTCCTCCTCGATTAATTTTCCAGTTAGTTTGGAGAGGCGGCACCCTGCGACCCCTGCTCGCCTCTCTGCGGCTGAGATCGCTGCCCATTTCCCGCTCTCTGGCAGCATTCCGTACTTCGGACTCCTATTTTTCCGCACATCCAGCAGAACAGCAGCCTCTGTTGTCGGCAGCCTCTTGACCAGTGGTTCCTCGTATTCATCTGCCAGGATCATGAGAGCCTCTAGGTCGTCCACGTGGTAGGATCTCAACACTATTCGGAGGTCTGGCGTGCAGTTCTCCTTGATGAGCTCCAGCGTTTCTTTCTTCCCATACCCAAGGGGTCTTATCAGGGTCTGCATCTCGACCATGTAGTCTTTGAATGCCTCCCTGAACGCTTGTTTCCTTTGTCTCGCCTTGTCCGCGAGCTTCGTGAAATATCCCCTGGGCAGGAAATACGTCTGGAAACTGTCAATGAACTCGGCCCAAGTCCTCCAGTGCTTGTTGTTGGCTATGTACCACTTCAGAGCCTTTCCCTGCATTAATTCCGGCATGGCTCGGGGAATCATGTTCAGGTCCAAACCGTATGTGTTTGCGGACCATTCCACCTGCTCCAGGAATTCGAGGGGCTTTTCTTCTCCGTCAAAACGAAAAGACCATTCTCTAACTTGTTTCGCCACTTTTGCGTAGTCCGGCTGGCTGGGCCTGGGTCTTTCTGTACTTGGCCTCCTTTCCCTGCTCGTCTCCCTCCGTTGACCTTCCCGCTGTATTTCCTCCATGCTCAGGCTTGCGATGAGGTCTTCGCCTTCGGGGTTTGTCAGCTTTACGCTTGGACCTGGTCTATCTGGATATGCCGCCTCCAATTCTGTCCAGTCTGCTGTGAGCTGTGGGTCGTTTTCCGTCTCTGCGTAGTACTCCGCTAGAGCCTTTCGCATGTCCTCTGTCCTTCCCGACAGCGATATGCGCAACCTCTGTGCGACATATGCGAAGTCTTCCTTTTTAAGACGGTAGATCCAACTTCTACCCATACTGCTTAATTTGTGTCTACTGCCGGGATAATCACGTTATTTGGGCGCCAGATGTAACGAACTGATTTTGTTGTCTGCTCGCTACGGAATACGTGCGGCTAGCTCAGTAGAGTTTGTGTGTTCGTCCCACCAAATTTATAGAATAACGTGATCACCCGGTTACCAGTAATAACACTCGCAGTTTCGTTCTCGGGTCTTTATTCGATCTCAGTTTACAATGTATTTCAATTGTCCGGACGCCTCTGCTCTCTCGTCGTGGCCTCGGATCTTCGCCTGGTATTGCCGCTGACGCGTGAGAAGGAAGGTCGAGGGCTTAGGGAAGCGTCACCGTTCCCAGACTAGGGTGAACAATTGGTGGGGCTCTCAAAGGCATACGCCTCGCTAGCCACAACCTCTTGTCCCTTGCTCTGTCCCGGCCGGTCCCGCCAGACGCTTGTTCAGTTCCTTCCGACGCACCGCGCTATCGCCCGGATACGCCGCAGTCCCTGTAGCAAGACGCCCAGTGAAAGACGAACGTTCCACCCTACCTTTTCTCTTCTGCCGGTGCGGTCGGACCTGGGTGTCCTGCTCGGCGGCCTGGTTCCACTGTCTTACCGCCTTCGTCGTCCTGGGTGGCGCGGACCTTTGTTGTTGGGCGCTCGTCGCGTGGGCTGGGAATTGTTGTCGTACGCAGACTCACGGAAGCTCACGGCTATGATCCCCAAGGCAAACGCCTGTGGAACAGCAACGCGTCAACCCCACGTCTGGTTCGGACTGGTGGCGCCGGTACCACGCCTGCTTGGATTGCACGGACACACCAGGCTATCGCCTGGTTCAAGCACGCGATCTCCTACACAGTCCACCGGGTCTACACCACAATCCCTGCCGCTTTCTCGGGTGCCCGCTTAGGTCTGGCCTCTCCCGTTGTTTGCCTCCTGGCTACTCGTGCTTCGTCGTTTGGACCTCAGCTACCTGCGTCTCAGTTCGGAGACCTTCTCGTCCCGAACGTCTTGACGTAGCGATCTTGCTCCTTGGTGACTATCACGATCGTAGCTCCTCTGCTGCTGTCGTTGTAACGCTGTTGACTCGTACACTTGCTTTCCTTGACTGTCGGTCGTGCTTCCAGCGCTCGGCCTGTTTATATAGGCCTCCTCTAACGATTTATCCCTTTGGTCTCCAGTCTCCGGATCCAAAGTCCATGATTTAACCGTTGGCCCGGTCCAAAGTTCGATTTGTCCCTTTAATTGCCTTTAAACCTGCTGACTCTGCAAACTCTCTTTTCAGCCAGTCCGGAGTCTCCATCCTCTCTCTCTCCACCTTCCGAGTCTACAAACTCTCTTCCTCTAGAGTCTCCAAACTCTCTTTCTCCAGCCCAGAGTCTCCAAACTCTCTTTCTCCGGGCTTCGCACTACCGTTACTACGCTTTACCTTGTTGCGTAACTGGCAACGGCAGGCCCTCCTTATGCGATCACTATTCGCATTTGTGCGGAGTTTTAACTCCTCACAGTTTTGCTTTTCGCTGTCTTCTGCCAGTCTCCTTACCAGCTCATCTGGCGGTTTTTGCCTTTCGTAGGCCATGTACGATGGCAGCACTCGGAAAGGAGATGGCTTACTCTCCACGGTGGCTGCCGCGTTATCTGCATCGCTGTAATTGTGGAGCAAAAAAATGGTAAGGTGCTTTTTAGCTAAGATGGTTTTTCGCGATCTCCGCAAAAGATCGCCCTCGCTGTATGCGTTGCCGAGGGGTCTGAGGGAACGTCCTCGGAGCGCTCCCTCTTAGGTGGAGGTCGCTTTTTGGCCTCTGTGGGCTTGGATGGCTTGGGGGCTTCCTTGCCGAAGTTTGGCAGTACGGATCTTGCCCATTCCACCTTTTTCAACCATTCCGCAGAAGAAGCCGTCTTCGATCTCTCCTGGCTGCGTAGGATTTGCCCCGCAGATCGTTTCTCTGCGTAGGTGTGTTTGCCGTTACCGGTTGCCACTGAGTGCATGCCGTCCTTGGCTGCGCCTGAAGGGGGCATCATGGCACTGGGGCCTGGAGATGTTCCCATGGCGACGGCTTTGGGCGGCTTACACTCAGTCGCCTCAGATTTGAGGCGGGGTTCACCCGAACCCGATCCTGTGGGGGTGGCCAGGCAGGTGGGCTCATTCGCCAGCTTCGCTGCCTTGAAATTAGTACGGCCAGACTCCGTTTTTTGGGAGATCCTGACTCCTTTTTGTTTGCGTTTTTGGACTCCATGTAGTTCCCACGAGTTGCGGAGAAAAAGAGGGTCCACCCGGGAGGAGATTCGCGACGCCCGGGTAAGGCTTCTTAGAACAGGGGGTCGCCAGGTGCGTGGAGAGTATAGTCGCACTTCCGGGTGTATAGACAATTACGGCGCGTTTTTCTAGAAAGCTTGGAACTACACGTTAGTCCCCTTGTCCATCACCCCTAAAATTCTTAAATCTATATCCTTAAATCTGATCCTTTAATCTATAATAATTATTATTGCAGAATTGCTTTGATCGTTATGATAGACAGCCGTTGTGTACGTTACAACATTAAAAAATCGAATGAACACTAGCTTGCTTGCTTTATTTGTTGTCTTATCCCCCAGTTCTACTAAACCACCCCTGTATTTATTGTATGCACAATTCCACAGTCGCTAGCTCGGAACACTTTCCGTTGCACCACATCCGCGTAATCAACCAACAGATCGAATCTTCTGACGCAATACCGAACTGACAACCACAACCAGACGCCACGTCGTAATAACCAATAACTTAAAACCTCGAAGATTAACTTTTGGACCAAAATACGCCCTAAGCATTTTGTTGCAATCTCGGCACTTACTACCGTGCAAATTAATAAAGGGCTCGGTTTAACCTTTCTTCCTTCTTCATATTTCTTCTACTTTGTTAAATTTTTTTAGTTAGTACAAGTAATTTATTTATTAATATTAGTACAAGTATTTTTATTCCTTATTTGAATAGAGTACCGACTTTGTCAGTTATGATAGACCGACGAGGGAAACTGCTGCTTTCCTTTCAAAGGAAGAATAAATATACAGAGTATCCTCCAAATTATTACTATTATTGCTACTCCAGATTAAATTAAATTGTTGCGGCTTTATAAAAATAACTATTTGTGGATAACTGTATTAAATACTAATTTCGCCCGCTTGTTAATGTGCATCCTGGTGGCAGCCTTACACTGAGGGTACTTATTTATGTGGCTAATTGTGCATTATGTTACGTCAGCGTATTAGTGCCCGTGTCCTGGGTAAGTTCGTCAGTCAGCAGTCCTCACTGCCCCGCAAGCTGTATTTTGATCGTAAAACGAGCGGGCAATCTTTCGGCCACGTTCCCTCCCCTTCATGCGTCCGCATGCCTGATGGATCGTCGCGGGCCGCGCAATACAATCCCCTTCTGTAAAGGTTGTCCTTCAAACGTTAAGTCATCGTTTTTGACCGACTCCACTTCTCGCGTCAGCAACTCTTTTGGAAATGTTTACCTACTCATTTTGCTGTAGTTCAAATAATAGCATAATTTTATTGATTAATACATTATTGGCTAGTGCCAAGTGTAATGTGTAATACAAAAATTCAAAAGCTAGAATACAAAGTTTATAATAAGTTGGCTATAATTGTTTTTAGCGAGGAGTATCGAATTCATCACCACGGTGCGCACGTCAACAAAAATTGTTGGCTATTCACGACTACAAACGTGGCTCTGAGGGCTCATGTTTTTGCATGAAAATAAAATAAGCACAAGAATATATGTAAATATAAAAATATAGAGAAAAATCGGGAACAGGGTTCCGTCAAACTTACCCTACTTTAATCCGGAGCGATCAGATCTCGACGCGTTGGATCCTGGGTGTTGCTACATACATATACCTTCGTGCACCAATCTCCACCGATCTCCTACACAGTCCACCGGGTCTACACCACAATCCCTGCCGCTTTCTCGGGTGCCCGCTTAGGTCTGGCCTCTCCCGTTGTTTGCCTCCTGGCTACTCGTGCTTCGTCGTTTGGACCTCAGCTACCTGCGTCTCAGTTCGGAGACCTTCTCGTCCCGAACGTCTTGACGTAGCGATCTTGCTCCTTGGTGACTATCACGATCGTAGCTCCTCTGCTGCTGTCGTTGTAACGCTGTTGACTCGTACACTTGCTTTCCTTGACTGTCGGTCGTGCTTCCAGCGCTCGGCCTGTTTATATAGGCCTCCTCTAACGATTTATCCCTTTGGTCTCCAGTCTCCGGATCCAAAGTCCATGATTTAACCGTTGGCCCGGTCCAAAGTTCGATTTGTCCCTTTAATTGCCTTTAAACCTGCTGACTCTGCAAACTCTCTTTTCAGCCAGTCCGGAGTCTCCATCCTCTCTCTCTCCACCTTCCGAGTCTACAAACTCTCTTCCTCTAGAGTCTCCAAACTCTCTTTCTCCAGCCCAGAGTCTCCAAACTCTCTTTCTCCGGGCTTCGCACTACCGTTACTACGCTTTACCTTGTTGCGTAACTGGCAACGGCAGGCCCTCCTTATGCGATCACTATTCGCATTTGTGCGGAGTTTTAACTCCTCACAGTTTTGCTTTTCGCTGTCTTCTGCCAGTCTCCTTACCAGCTCATCTGGCGGTTTTTGCCTTTCGTAGGCCATGTACGATGGCAGCACTCGGAAAGGAGATGGCTTACTCTCCACGGTGGCTGCCGCGTTATCTGCATCGCTGTAATTGTGGAGCAAAAAAATGGTAAGGTGCTTTTTAGCTAAGATGGTTTTTCGCGATCTCCGCAAAAGATCGCCCTCGCTGTATGCGTTGCCGAGGGGTCTGAGGGAACGTCCTCGGAGCGCTCCCTCTTAGGTGGAGGTCGCTTTTTGGCCTCTGTGGGCTTGGATGGCTTGGGGGCTTCCTTGCCGAAGTTTGGCAGTACGGATCTTGCCCATTCCACCTTTTTCAACCATTCCGCAGAAGAAGCCGTCTTCGATCTCTCCTGGCTGCGTAGGATTTGCCCCGCAGATCGTTTCTCTGCGTAGGTGTGTTTGCCGTTACCGGTTGCCACTGAGTGCATGCCGTCCTTGGCTGCGCCTGAAGGGGGCATCATGGCACTGGGGCCTGGAGATGTTCCCATGGCGACGGCTTTGGGCGGCTTACACTCAGTCGCCTCAGATTTGAGGCGGGGTTCACCCGAACCCGATCCTGTGGGGGTGGCCAGGCAGGTGGGCTCATTCGCCAGCTTCGCTGCCTTGAAATTAGTACGGCCAGACTCCGTTTTTTGGGAGATCCTGACTCCTTTTTGTTTGCGTTTTTGGACTCCATGTAGTTCCCACGAGTTGCGGAGAAAAAGAGGGTCCACCCGGGAGGAGATTCGCGACGCCCGGGTAAGGCTTCTTAGAACAGGGGGTCGCCAGGTGCGTGGAGAGTATAGTCGCACTTCCGGGTGTATAGACAATTACGGCGCGTTTTTCTAGAAAGCTTGGAACTACACGTTAGTCCCCTTGTCCATCACCCCTAAAATTCTTAAATCTATATCCTTAAATCTGATCCTTTAATCTATAATAATTATTATTGCAGAATTGCTTTGATCGTTATGATAGACAGCCGTTGTGTACGTTACAACATTAAAAAATCGAATGAACACTAGCTTGCTTGCTTTATTTGTTGTCTTATCCCCCAGTTCTACTAAACCACCCCTGTATTTATTGTATGCACAATTCCACAGTCGCTAGCTCGGAACACTTTCCGTTGCACCACATCCGCGTAATCAACCAACAGATCGAATCTTCTGACGCAATACCGAACTGACAACCACAACCAGACGCCACGTCGTAATAACCAATAACTTAAAACCTCGAAGATTAACTTTTGGACCAAAATACGCCCTAAGCATTTTGTTGCAATCTCGGCACTTACTACCGTGCAAATTAATAAAGGGCTCGGTTTAACCTTTCTTCCTTCTTCATATTTCTTCTACTTTGTTAAATTTTTTTAGTTAGTACAAGTAATTTATTTATTAATATTAGTACAAGTATTTTTATTCCTTATTTGAATAGAGTACCGACTTTGTCAGTTATGATAGACCGACGAGGGAAACTGCTGCTTTCCTTTCAAAGGAAGAATAAATATACAGAGTATCCTCCAAATTATTACTATTATTGCTACTCCAGATTAAATTAAATTGTTGCGGCTTTATAAAAATAACTATTTGTGGATAACTGTATTAAATACTAATTTCGCCCGCTTGTTAATGTGCATCCTGGTGGCAGCCTTACACTGAGGGTACTTATTTATGTGGCTAATTGTGCATTATGTTACGTCAGCGTATTAGTGCCCGTGTCCTGGGTAAGTTCGTCAGTCAGCAGTCCTCACTGCCCCGCAAGCTGTATTTTGATCGTAAAACGAGCGGGCAATCTTTCGGCCACGTTCCCTCCCCTTCATGCGTCCGCATGCCTGATGGATCGTCGCGGGCCGCGCAATACAATCCCCTTCTGTAAAGGTTGTCCTTCAAACGTTAAGTCATCGTTTTTGACCGACTCCACTTCTCGCGTCAGCAACTCTTTTGGAAATGTTTACCTACTCATTTTGCTGTAGTTCAAATAATAGCATAATTTTATTGATTAATACATTATTGGCTAGTGCCAAGTGTAATGTGTAATACAAAAATTCAAAAGCTAGAATACAAAGTTTATAATAAGTTGGCTATAATTGTTTTTAGCGAGGAGTATCGAATTCATCACCACGGTGCGCACGTCAACAAAAATTGTTGGCTATTCACGACTACAAACGTGGCTCTGAGGGCTCATGTTTTTGCATGAAAATAAAATAAGCACAAGAATATATGTAAATATAAAAATATAGAGAAAAATCGGGAACAGGGTTCCGTCAAACTTACCCTACTTTAATCCGGAGCGATCAGATCTCGACGCGTTGGATCCTGGGTGTTGCTACATACATATACCTTCGTGCACCAATAATTCTAACCAAACAATAATAAGATATACACAAACAAATAAAAAAAATACACTAAGTGAAGGTTATCTTTCTTTAGATATATATATATATATATATATGAATGAGTTGTTTTTCTGCGGCACGCTTCGGCTGCTATTCGACTATCAGATTACTTGGAGTAAGCACTTGTTTGGAAAGTCCACGCTGTTGCTTTGTTTTTGCTGATATCCACATTAACGAGAATGCACCGGTTAACTTGTTCTTTGTTTATTTGTTTTGCCGTTTGTGTTTTTAATTATGCACTCGCTCCTCGAAACTTTTCCTTTGACTGAAGTTATCCCGAGTGTTGGCTTTCGGGTAGTGGTGGTGGTTTCTTCCAGATTACTCACTTTCGGGTGCTCACTTTGAGTCTTCCCGGCTATAGACTGACGGATAATCGCCCGGGCATGATGTACGGGTATTTACCCGGGTATTGACTATTTTATCTGTGGGCCACGGTCTTTTTATACCGGCATAGAGCTTTTTCTGATCTATTGGTCTTCTATGACAGGGGTTCCCACCTAGGAGTCATATTTCTCACTTTCACCTCTTTTGGGATTCAATACCCCATCGGTGAATTGTACCCGGAACTGTTGTGGGTTTTCTTTTCTTTATGCAACCTATTGCGGCCGCTGAACTGGTCATCGGACACTCGTTTATTGTCAACATGCATTTTCTTTGTCGCAATCCATCTGACTCAACGCGATGATAGATTTGGTTGGGAATCTTCAAAGTCTTACGATCTCACGAAAAGGGTGTACGTACCAAGTTATCGGCACAAAATCATCCAACTTCAGCTGGATCGGCTCGTCGATGCAAGATGTTTCCCTGCCGGCCGACTTCTGCTGGGATTATTGCCTGATTCACCAGCAGACTTACGAATGGTTGACAAGTCGTCAACCTCACGAATTTTATGGTTGGGCCCGGTCAAGTTATTTTGGTCAGCCAGATGGATGGGCGTCGATTCAGTCTCCTCATCGTCATCTTTTCCTCAAATCGATGAGAGCGCCGGCTGGGGAGAAGGGTTCCTCTGCATCATCAGCGTTGGGGTGTCATGCTCGCGACCTCACCAACTTGGTTGGAAACGGTCTGCCTGCCCATCTGGGCTACTCTCGGATTGGTCAAATTTTGCAGGTGTGACTGCTTTGGTGACGACATGGCTTGTCTAATTGTTTTAGAAATGACAGATTGGCGGTAAACTCCATCCTACTTTGGATGCTGCGGTTGATAGTTACGCGGGTGGCCCGACGTTGTTTTTCAAACAGTTTGTGTAGGTACCTAACATTATTTTTGAAGGTGGTTTCGATGATTATAATATCATCTAAACATGCAAACGCATGCTCACGAAACTCCTGCGGGTGCCATAATTGTTGTAGCTTGAAAAATATACTCCTCTATTCTTACCCGAGCTATAATACAGCCGTTCCTGACTTCAAAAATTACTCCCGGTAGCCTACGGCCGCTTTAGGTCGAAGACCTCATTTGTTCCAATCTTCCATCTCTATCCGCTTGTATTGAGCTAATTGCCCTTCCGTTTTTTGTTTAATCTTTAGAAGAAATTCCTTATTTGAAGGAAAATCGTACTACTACCATCAAGGCAGCTTAATCTAATGAGAAATTTTATTTATACGATTATCTACAGCTATTTACATATTTATATAAAGTTACATTTTGTAGAACTATCATGAATAATATGAAAGGGAACTTTGTTCAGACATGTTAAGTCAATACCGGGTCTTGCAGATAATCAGGGTAGTGACGTTTGAGTCTTCTTCGTGTTCTTGTCCGTGGATCTGCAATTCACAGTGCCGTGTTGCCCAGTCGTCTTGCTAGGCTGTTGTAGTGTAAGCGGCGACCGCGTACTATTTCCTTTCCATTGGGTCTTATGTAAAGCTGACCATTCTGGGCAGTTGTTCTGGTGTGCCATGCTAGATCCGGAAAGCAAATTCGAATTTGGGATCGCCTTGACAGCAGCATCAATTTTTAACAGTTCCTGTCGAGTCCCTTATAGCAGATGTTTGAGTAGTCTGATCCTTGTATTTTTTAGTTATTATTTGTATTGTATTTTTTGTAGGATCTGTGCCCAAGTTTTCCGAAAACTGATATTTTCTCTGCTGTTTTCTATTTTCTATTTGCAAGTTTTTGGTAAATTTGATGGCTTCTGGCATCTCCTGACCTCGCATTTCTTTCTGACCTTTCATTAAAGCAATCAAAATGGTTTTGGTTCTCTGGAGTACTCATATTATGTATTAGTCAATGTTTTTGTTAGCGTTGCATAAACAAATACTTGTGCTGATTGATGACTAAACTGTCACCAAGCGTATTTAAATGTTACTACTCCTTAGTTTGTATGTTTCCAAAGCAGTTATAATCTGCGGTCAAATAGGTTTAGGAACCCAAATTTAAAATAAAAAAACACCTTGAAAACCACACATCCGTTTAAACAGACACAAGCAATGGACCGACGATAAGATCCTATTGATATTCGAGGAAATCGACTATAACGCTAATTTTTTCTAGTATGTTTAGACTGAATTAAATTGTATATTAAAGAGAATTCTTTTCTTTTAGGGTTCCTACGGGCTCGTTAAATTAGCTTATTCCGAAGAAGATTCAACTCATTATGCAATGAAAATTCTTTCAAAAAAGCGCTTACTACGACAAGCTGGTCTTATGCGACGAGGACCTCGAAAAGCAACATCACCTTTAGATCGAGTTTACAGAGAAATAGCTGTTTTAAAAAAACTCGATCATCCAAACGTCGTGAAGTTGGTAGAAGTGTTGGATGACCCACTTGAGGATTCTTTGTATATGGTTTTTGAATTGGTAAAGCAAGGTGAAGTTCTAAGGATTCCAACAGATAATCCCTTGTCTGAAAAAAGAGCTTGGAGTATATTTCGGGAGTCTTTACTTGGATTGGAATATTGTGAGTATAACACAACAAATAAAAACGTCTTTGCAAGAAAATAACAAAATCAAAATTATTTTACGTATGTAATTAGGCATCCTTTTTGTACTTAGTCATTGGATTTTTAAAATTTTTTAAGTGCAAAATTATTTCTAAAATGTACACTTTACGTACCTTGTTGACGCTTTGGAAAATTAAATTAGACTGTATTAACCTCTTTTCCAGCTAGGCTATCGTTTTATTAAAAATTAGATTGGCTTGCAATCGATAATTGCTTAAAGCGTCTTAGGTGTTCCGAATTGATATATATATGTCGGGTTAGCGTTGTCGTTTTCGTTATTGTTCATTATTTTCTCTATTTTAACTACTAGCGTTGAAAAACCTCTATGAGTGTAGATGGCGAATATTCATGTTTGCACTGCTTGGCCGTTCGTCTCAGACTCCCCGTTCGTAAGTCTATTTGACAGGCATTCGGCTTTTCCTTTCACTTTCTCGCAGTGCGCACGAGTACACGCACGACAATCGTAAATTCTAGAACTGTAACTTTTACCCCATAGGCAACTATACCTATTAACGACAACCCTTTTAACGATTGTGCGGGTATTTCAATTAAACCATTTAATCTCCGACACGGCCATTCTGACAAATTACACGTCCTCGTGTAACATAATTACAATTTAAATTTTATTTGATTCAATATACTAACAGTACAAACTAATTTCTTAAGATTCATCGTAATTTTCACAATTTTTAGTATGCTGGTTACATATACATGTCTCACTACAGTATACAAGCTATCAAGCTGCTCCTCCGTCTATATCAACGAATTCTCTTTGCGGTTTAACCTCGATCTTCAGCTAATTTGATACACCTGCCCATATAGCATTCTTCTTAAACTATCGTTACATTAAGTCTTAGCATTTTAGTTTGATGATATTTTTATACCCGTTACTCGTAGAGTAAAAGGGTATACTAGATTCGTTGAAAAGTATGTAGCAGGCAGAAGGAAGCGTTTCCGACCATATAAAGTATATATATTCTTGATCAGGATCAATAGCCGAGTCGATCTGGCCATGTCCGTCTGTCCGTCTGTCCGTCCGTCTGTCTGTCCGTCCGTCTGTCCGTCCGTCTGTCCGTCCGTCTGTCCGTCCGTCTGTCCGTCCGTCTGTCCGTCCGTCTGTCCGTCCGTATGAACGTCGAGATCTCAGGAACTACAAAAGTTAGAAAGTTGAGATTAAACATACAGACTCCAGAGACATAGAGGCAGCGCAAGTTTGTTGATTCATGTTGTCACGCCCACTCCAACGCCCACAAACCGCATAAAACTGCCACGCCCACACTTTTGAAAAATGTTGTAATATTTTTTCATTTTTGGATTAGTCTTGTAAATTTCTATCGATTTGCCAAAAACTTTTTGCCACGTCCACTCTAGTGCCCACAAACCGCCAAAAACTGTCAGTGCTGAAGACTCCTTCGCACTTTCACTAGATGAGTAACGGGTATCAGATAGTCGGGAAACTCGACTATAGCGTTCTCTCTTGTTTTTGTATAAGACTTGTAAATTTCTATCGATTTGCCAAAAAACTTTTTGCCACGCCCACTCTAACGCCCACAAACCCCTAATTGTCAGTGTTGAAGACTCTCCTTCGCACTTCCACTAGCTGAGTAACGGGTATCAGATAGTCGGGGAACTCGACTATAGCGTTCTCTCTTGTTAAATTCAACATTCATTGTTATCCCTATGGTTTCCTTTTGATTTAGGCATGGTTCCGTCAAGAGCCCCACACGCCATGTGACAACCATAATTGTCCGCTTGTGCTTGCTCAATGACGCAGGTATCTTAAGTCTCAAAACCATATCGCCTAACAACAAATAATACAAACGCTTTGCATCAGCCAGGATATTTCCACTTCAACTCGCAAACAACACCTCCTGGGTTCTTCCGTTATTCTCAACCTGACACAGCGTATCGCACAGATATCTTGCCACAATCTTAACAAAAATCAAGAGGGATTTCCAACTCATTCGGAACATAACCGTCTGGCATTTGTCACAAATTCTCATGGCAACATTTACATGACCGATTATTATGCAATGACTTCTATGTATACCGATCTCCATCTAAAACTCTCTGATCCTAAATGGTCCCTTAAACTTCGGATCTAATTTAGTTTGATGACGTTCTTCATTTTTTAATAAAACAAAATCACCAATTTTATGTCTTACTGCTGCCTTATTTTTGTCAAATCTATATTTATCATTACTAGCCTGAATATTTATATTCACTACTGTTCTGTCTCTAACATTTTCTTTATCTACCTCTATCTACGTGTCATACGGTGGCACCAAGCCCAGGGGACGGGTCTCTTTACTTTGGTTGCCCTACTAACTGTGCAATTCAATCCAAGTTGTACCCCGCCAAGACCATCATGCCATGACCTGTTACTTAATTCCACCGCAGTCAAGAGATTCTTGAGCGTTCCCATCACGAGCCCAACTTGCCCGATTGCTCGACTTCCTCCTGTTATCTATAATATGCAGCTTTATCTTCTGAGATGCACAAAGGTTAGGTTAGGTTAGGTTTTACCGGCCGTCGGTTATCCGACGCACTTAGACCATTAGAGGTCCATTGTGATACCGTGTATGATTTCCCCTTTTGCACGTCGAGGTTCGTGTGAAGTTAGCAGTTTCCCCAGCCAGAGGCGCTGGTGAATTTTTGTATCCGATGTGGATCGGTGTCGGACAGGTCGGACGTGCCTATCAGGAATCTGCTTCCTAATTGAGCAAGTCTTTTCGCTTGCAGTGCTGGACAGTGGCATAGTAGATGCTCTACCGTTTCTTCCACTTCTTCGTCTCTACAGCTACGGCAGAAATCGTTATACGGGGCACTTAGTCTTCTGGCACGGGTGCCTATCAACCAATGCCCTGTGGTGACTCTCATAGCAGTGGTGAGGTTTGCTCTGGTCAACCTTAGAAGTTTTGACGTTCTTTTTAAGTTTATTTTTGGCCATATTTGGCGTGTTAGGCGACAGTGTGTGGTATTTTCCCATATTGTCTGTTTGTTTCGGTTTAGGTTTTCCCTTAGTAGTAATTTACATGTGGCTAAAGGCATACTCATGCCCTCCATCTCTTGTATGAGTGGCGCGGTAGTGCCTTCTCGAGCTAGTTCATCTGCGATGGAGTTGCCTTCTATGTCAATGTGTCCGGGTACCCATATAAGGCTGCTTTGATAGCTGCTTGGCTATCACTGAAAATGTTTACGTGTGAGCTTTCCGGTTTTAGTGCATTCAAGTGTTTTAGGGCCTCCCTTATTGCCGCTACTTCAGTTTGGAATACGCAGCAATGATCGGGGAGTCGTATGCGTAGGCCTAGCTGTGCGGAGTAAACTCCTCCTCCTACTCTGTTCTGTAGTTTTGACCCGTCCGTATAGAAGCATATAGCATTCTGCGGGCCAGGTGTCTGTGAGGTTCAAGTTCCAGTTTAGTTTCCTGTCAAATATTACGTCCAAGTACCTCGCGCTACTACTGAAGGAAAGTCTTTGATTGTTGAGGATAGGTGGGAGTAAGTCTGGTATATTATACTTCCTAGTGAAGAGAACCATCTCGGTCTTTGAGGGGTTAATTCCTAGTCCTTTATTTTTGGTCCAACTGGACAAAACACTGAGTTTTTCGCTCATGAGATCGCATAGGGTATTTACCTGTGGAGATAATAGCAACGTCGTCCGCATAGGCTATTATCCTGCAGCCCCCCCTCCCATGTCGCATAGTATCGAGTTGACTGCTATGTTCCAAAAAAGTGGGCAGAGGACGCCTCCTTGTGGAGTGCCTCTGCTGACGTGCCTAGTGAGGGTTGACGCGCCTAGTGAAGACGTAACCTTCCTGCAGGTGAGGAGTTGGTTTATGAGTCTCACCAAGTGGCGGTCCACCCCAAGGTGTGTCAGAGCTCCGATAATAGCTGTTGGGATGACGTTGTTAAAAGCTCCTTTTATATCCAGGAAAGCTACCAGTGCATATTCCTTTTGGGACAATGATTTTTCTATCCTGGAGACGAGATAGTGTAGTGCTGTCTCTGTCGATTTCCGTTTCTTGTAGACGTGTTGCGTGTCTGTGATAAGACTTGGATTGAGAGTTGATCTCAGATGAAGGCCGATGATTCTTTCAAGGGTCTTTAGTAGGAAGGATGACAGACTAATTGGTCTGAAATCCTTGGGGGTCGTGTGTGATGGTTTCCCTGCTTTGGGGATGAAGACAATTCGGGACTATAGCCACGATTGCGGTAGGTGTCCAAGAAGTAGAGACCTTTTAAAAATGTCTAGAACCCAGTTTACTGCTATATTTCCCGCATGTTGGATTTGTGCGGGTATGATTTTGTCTGTACCTGCAGATTTGTATGGTTTGAAACTGTGTTTGGCCCAATGGAGGACCTTTGGGTCTATGCACAGTTCGATACTTGCCAGTGTTGTTTGTTGGGAGGTGAAAGCGTTTTGGCTGTTTTCTGGGAAGTGAGTGTCTAGAAGTATCTCCAGAGATTCCTCACTCGTGCTGGTCCAGGAACCATCTAGCCCTGGTTGTGGCTGATTGGGAGAGGATTTTTCTAAGTCTGGCTGCTTCAGTTGTATTTTCAATTTCTGAGCAGAAGGAATGCCACGAGGATCGCTGTGCTTTCCTGATGGCTATTTTATAGTTTGTAAGGGCTTTCTTGTAGGAGGTCCACAGGGCATCCTCATTTCCTGCCTTAGCCCTGTTAAAAAGGGTTCTGCAGTCCATTCGGAGGGGAGATAGTTCTGCTGACTACCAGGGTTTTCTTTTTCTGTTGGGCTTGCTATTGGGGCAGGCTTTTTTAGTGCATAGTTGCAGGCTTCTGTGAATGTTGAGACTAGTTCGTTTAGACTAGAACTTGTTTGAGGGTATGGGATTTTTTCCCTTAGAATATTTTTGTATTTATGCCAGTCTGTTTTCCTTGCGTTAGAGGAAACTGCTGGTCTTGAGGGGCTGGTTGTGAGGGTTGTATTTATATACATGTGGTCCGAGAAAGAGTGCTTATCTAGCACCCTCCAGTGAGTTACTGTCTCTGATAGTGGTTTAGAGACGAGAGTTAGGTCTATTAACTCTTTACGGTTCTTAATGATAAAGGTGGGGTCATTACCTTTATTGCATATGAAGAGATTTGAACTAAAGATACAGTTAAAAAGAGACTCACCGCGGTCGTGTATGTCTGTACTTTCCCATTGTGTATGGTGGGCGTTAGCATCACAGTCTATTAGTAGGCTTATGTTTTGCTTTTCGCTGTCTTCTGCCAGTCTTCTTACCAGCTCATCTGGCAGTTTTTGCCTTTCGTAGGCCATGTACGATGACAGCACTCGGAAAGGAGATGGCTGACTCTCCACGGTGGCTGCCGCGTTATCTGCATCGCTGTAACTGTGGAGCAAAAAAATGCTAAGGTGCTTTTTGGCTAAGATGGGTTTTCGCGATCTCCGCAAAAGATCGCCCTGGCTGTACTCGGCTGTTTGCCGTTACCGGTTGCCACTGAGTGCTTGCTGAGTCAGTCAGGCTGACTCTCGGCACGGGTCGAGTGACACCTTAGTCCGGCCCGGGACGCCCGAATACCATTTGCCAGCATCCTCCGGCAGGGACATAACCTTGCTAGGGGACCTGTTTCCAGCCACCCTCGCGTGGACAGTATAGTCGCACTTCCGGGTGTATTATGGCGCGTTCTACTAGCAAGCTTGAAACTACACGATCGTCCCCTTGTCCATCACTCGGTTGACGGCCCATGCACAAAACTCTGCAAACTTACCGCTGGTAAAACATCTAAACATGCAAACGCATGCTCACGAAACTCCTGCGGGTGCCATAATTGTTGTAGCTTGAAAAATATACCCCTCTATTCTTACCCGAGCTATAATACAGCCGTTCCTGACTTCAAAAATTACTCCCGGTAGCCTACGGCCGCTTTAGGTCGAAGACCTCATTTGTTCCAATCTTCCATCTCTATCCGCTTGTATTGAGCTAATTGCCCTTCCGTTTTTTGTTTAATCTTTAGAAGAAATTCCTTATTTGAAGGAAAATCGTACTACTACCATCAAGGCAGCTTAATCTAATGAGAAATTTTATTTATACGATTATCTACAGCTATTTACATATTTATATAAAGTTACATTTTGTAGAACTATCATGAATAATATGAAAGGGAACTTTGTTCAGACATGTTAAGTCAATACCGGGTCTTGCAGATAATCAGGGTAGTGACGTTTGAGTCTTCTTCGTGTTCTTGTCCGTGGATCTGCAATTCACAGTGCCGTGTTGCCCAGTCGTCTTGCTAGGCTGTTGTAGTGTAAGTCGGGTCTCTCCTGGTATTTTTGAGTCACCTCCAGGATTTTTTTTTCTAATTTTGTGAGCTTGAGCTCACGTTCGATATCTGCGGTGAAAGTGGAATACAATTTCGGCCCCAAAACACTACCTTAAGGATCGCCTGCTTCAATGCATTTTAGAGAAGTCGCAGTCGTCACGCAAAATGTGTGTGTTCTTTCAAGAAACTTTTAATAGGATGAAGCAGCTGATGTGTGAGGACTTGACTTTATGCAGAAGCCCAGGGTGCCACACTCTATCGAGGGCTTTAATTTAAGCATGGTTCCGTCAAGAGCACAGATATCTGGCCACAATCTTAACAAGAATCAAGCGGGATTTCCAACTCATTCGGAACATAACCGTCTGGCATATGTCGCAAATTCTCATGGCAATATTTATAAGACCGATTATTATGCAATGACTTCAATGTATACCGATCTCCATCTAAAACTTCACTGATCCTAAATGGTCCCTTAAACTTCGGATCTAATTTAGTTTGATGACGTTCTTAATTTTTTAATAAAACAAAATCTCCAATTTTATGTCTTACAACTGCTGCCTTATTTTTGTCAAATCTATATTTATCATTTATTTTACATTTAACATTTTCTTTATCCTCCTCTATCTCCGTGTCATACGGTGGCACCAAGCCCAGGGGACAGGTCTCTTTACCAATCAGCATTTCTAGAGGGCTTGCTTTGGCTGCACTACTAACTGTGCAATTCAATGCAAGTTGTACCACGCCAAGAGCATCATGCCATGACCTGTTACTTTATTCCACCGCAGTCAAGAGATTCTTGAGCGTTCCCATCACGCGCCCAACTTGCCCTATTGCTCGACTTCCTCCTGTAGCTATAATATGCAGCTTTATCTTTTGAGGTGCACAAAACTCTGCAATTTTTCCGCTGGTAGACCATCTACCCTGATCCGATATTATTCGGTTCGGAACGCCCAACAAAGAAATATATGATTTTAATGCCTGCACGCAACTACTATGACATATTCCTTAATATCATTCTTCCCATTTAGTTTACCCGTTATATCGATATGCACTGTATGCCATGGGACATTTACTTTTGGGATTTGATTTAACTCGGCTTGTATCTTCCCAGATGACCCCTTTACAGTTTTAGAAGTTATACAGCTGTCGACAAATTTTGGGACGTATTTACTCATTTTGGCAAACCAATATTATTGATAAGTCTTATCGCGCGTTTTTTTTTTCCGACCTAAATGCGTAACCGACTCATGAGCTTGGTTGATTACCAACCATCGAGATGCATGTGGCACTACTGGCAGACAACGAGTCCTTCCATTCTTCTGTATTTTACGAAACAAGACCCCTTTTCTAAGCTCATACGTCTGGGCAATATCATCTGTGAAGTCTTTTGTTTTCAGTTCATTGGTGTTGCATCAGGCACGCGGGTCCTGGATAAAAAGTCCACATGCGCCATGCGCATTCCTTCCCTATATTCTATTCTGAAATCATAAGATTGCAAGTATGCCCACCTGTGATGCACCCTAGGTGTTAGTTCAATTTTTGTTCGCGATGCATTTAGCGAATTGCAATCCGTAAATACAAAAAACTGTCGTCCGAGAAAATAATGCCGAAGATGTTTAACAGATTCAACAACAGCCAATGTTTCCAATTCATACGAATGGTATTTAGGCTCAGCAGGGCAGGTGGTTTTACTATAATATGGTACTCCAACACATAAGGATCCCCCTTGATCCGATGAATTAGCATTGCCCCATATCCACAAGAGCTCGCATCAGTATGCAATTCTATCGGATTTGTGGGTCAAAAATAACAAGTACTGGCTCACTTGTCAGAATAGTGATAACATTCTTCCTAATCTCCTCCAAATCATCAGTCCAGTTAAAAGTGTATTTGCTCGAAGTTAGTGAAGTTAGAGTTGGTTTCATGTTATGAGATAATCGAGGAACAAATTTTCGAAAATAAAACGCCAATTCAACAAATTTTTTTTTTTTTTGCGGTGTCGGCAAGGATTTAAACGCAAGTATTTTTTGGGAATTTGGTGTTACTTCTCCAACTCGCCCCTCATAACCCAGATATTGTACCGTAGTCCTAAGAAACCCATATTTGGTAACGTTAAATGAGAATCCGGCTGAAGTCAAAACATCTAACACAACTTTTAATCTCCTGAAACCCAACTCTATAGTAGACGACACAATCATGATATGATCCATATAGACTATTACTTAATAATGAGCGAGATCTCCCAACGCGCTCATAACCGCTCGTTGAAAAATGGACTGAATGTTCTTGAGGCAAAACGGCATTGTCAAGTATTCGTAATGTCCGTCTGGTGTTACAAACGCTGAACATTCGATAGAATCAGGATGTATAGGAATCTGATGGTAACCACTAGCCATATCCAAACACGTAAAGTATTTTGTCCCAGCAAACCTAGCTACGTGGTCGATGATTAATGCCAAAGAAATCCTGTCAGCAACCGTATTGTTGTTAAGTTCACGATAATCAATGCAAAGGCAATCTGATCCATTTTTATTTAACTAAAAGTATTGGACTTGCATAGGGAGAACAACTAGGTCTAATAATGTTACACCTCAACAATTCTGTAATTCTTTCTCGTACAATTTCTTTTTCATTTGGACTTAATCTCCATTGTACCGTTTTACTAGGATCGACTAACCGAATTGTCATTTCACATGAATAAACTTTAGAGCAAGGAATTTAAATAACTGGAATTTAATTAACTGGTCTTTGTCCTTACCGACTAACTCGGTATCAATATTATTTGATAAGGATAATAACTTAGTAACCTCACACAAACGTACACGTAAAAAAAATTTCATATCCTTCACCAAGTATTTCTCTACCTATTATAATGTCATTTACAATAGAATCGTCTGGTACGATATGAAACAATATTCCTAAAGTATTTTCATTAATTTAACATTTGCGTAGTTTCTGCTGTCTACAAGGAATTCAAGCATTTCCTATACCTCGGATAATGACGACATTATAAATTGTTGTACCAACAAATTTATCAGCAACACTGTTTCGAATGAGCGAGCATTCCGCCCCAGAGTAAAAACAAATCGGAAAAAGCTCACCTCCGTGTGTCATAGTTGCTTTTGGTTCGGACACAGAGCACTGATTTACTGTAGTAGGCTGCTCCTTCTACCCTCTTCCGCTACTCTTAGTCATACATACCTAATTATACATAGCCAATCTAGTCATAAGCTTATACACTCATACACCCATCCTTAACATACCAATATTATCGAGAAACTTATCGACTAATCGACTCGCCACTCTGCAGAGAGCACGGCAGTCAGTCGCTGTTGAACCAAGCTAAAGGACAGATCAAAATAAAAGAGTCACGTGAAATTGTATTAGAATATTAACTTCTGTAAACGGCGGCTAAAATCTCAGAAGTGGGATTAATAATCCAAAATGGACGATAAAATCATCCTGAACGACTTTTCGCTGACAACCCTAAAAGATTGGCTACGTATTCTGGGCCAAAATACGGAGGGCACAAAAACCGAATTAATCGCGAGGCTGCAAGACATCCCAACGGCAGTTCGGGGCGATTGTCCACCGGAGCACCCCCAGAAAAACGCTCCACCAGGAAACGACATTTTTTCTTCACTGGATTTCCAGAATTGTGAAATTAACACCGATCACGTAAGTGTGAATGCAATGAACAGAAAAGAATCAACCGAAACTGGCAGTGAGAGGGAGACAAACATGTTCGAGCTACAGCAACTACGCGCAGAGCTAGCAGAAGCGAAGGCAATGCTTAACGGAACACGATCGAGCTCGCAGTTCCAAGAACAACAACAACCAGAGCAAAGCAAGGCTACAGTTAGTTCCGTTATCCAGACGGCGCAGTTTACGCAGGCTGGCGCCACAAAAGAGAACACAACATTTCACTCGCCGCAGCGATCCAACGAGAGAGCGGAGAGCCAGCGTTTTCCAGTTGATGCTCTCGCTCTCGCCAAAGAGACGATAACCGATTACGATGGGAAAACTTGCGCGCGTGCCTGGATAACAGTGGTCAAAAATATCGCACGCACTTTCAACATCGATGACAACCATTTACGCATCTTACTCATCACTAAACTTAAAGGAAACGCGCAAGTCTGGTTACATGCGCACCCTGCTCGATTGATCGAACCAATTGACAATTTGCTTGATCAACTGTCATTGACTTTTGGCGAGCAATCATCCAAGGCTGAGATCCGGCGAAAATTCGAGAGTCGCAAGTGGAAAACCGAGGAGAATTTCTGCAGTTATTACGACGAGAAGATGGCTCTCTCAAACGGGATAAACATCGACGACGACGAACTACTGGATCAGATGATAGAGGGCATACCGCTGCAAAATTTCCGTACCCAAGCACGGATTCAATGCTTCTCTACTCCGTCGGAGATGCTACGCGCATTTTCGAACATCCGTTTGCCAGCTCGGAGGGAGCCACCTGTACAGCCAACCGACTACAAAGATGCCATACGATGCGCAAACTGTAATTCAAGAGGACACAAAGCTGACATCTGCAAGAAGCCCAAACGTGAACCAGGTTCGTGCTACTCCTGTGGACAACTTGGACACCTGGTGGCACAATGTCCCACAAGGAAGAGCGTTTCAACTAATAATTATGTAAGATGGTTTAAAATTAATTTTTTTGAAAATGCTTATAAGCCTATAATTTCAGAATGCCTCATAGACTCTGGCAGTCCTATATCTATCATTAAAAAGTCACTTATTAACGAGACAATGAAGTTAGCCCTAGTTAATACTTGCTATTTTGGTTTAAACAACTGTATTCTCAAAACACATGGACAAACCACATGTTATGTATTGAAAGGATCAATAAAAATATATTTTCGTTTAATCATTGTTTGCGACCAGTCTATGAGGTATAATGTTATTCTCGGCAGAGATTTTTTAACTGCATGCAATTTAAATTTAGACCCCTACACCTTGGGAATGATTGCGTTGAGAAAACCCATGGAAATAAACAAAAGATCAATGTTTACTGAAAATGAAATTGTTAGTTCACAATCGTTAGAAAATGAAATTGTTAGTTCACAATCGTTAGAAAATGAAATTGTTAGTCCAAAATCGTCTAAAAATGCAATTGTTAGTCCAAAATCGTCTAAAAATGCAATTATTAGTCCGAAATCGTTAGAAAATAAAATCGTTAATCAACAGCATAAAGAAACTGGTCCAATATCGTTAAGAGATGAAATAGATAATCAACAAAAGAATGTCAGTAAATCAAAATTATCAGAAGATGAAATTGTTAACACTTCAAAAGAAATCGTTAGTTTTAAATTGCCAAAAGATAAAAACGTTTACGAACAATTAAATCACAACTTTGATAAGGAAGTACTAAGAATATGTCATGTAACTGAAAGTGAGTTAGAATACAAAATAGGAGAAAATGTTAGCAATAGGTTACAACTAGAATTCGATAGGTTGTTTAGAAATTTTTATATAAATGCAAAAAGGCCAAATGAACCGACAGTTAGAAGTGAAATACAATTGTGTTTGAAAAACCCGAAACCGTTTAGCTGTTCTCCTAGGAGGCTTTCATACACAGAAAAAGACAAGTTACAAAAACTATTAGACGAATATTTGGAAAACGGATTTATACGACCAAGCGACTCGGAATATGCATCGCCTATTGTTTTAGTGAAAAAGAAAACTGGAGACTTACGTATGTGCGTCGACTTTAGAAAACTTAATAAAATGACAATGAAAGACAACTATCCTCTACCTCTTATAGATGACTTGTTAGATAGAATGAATGAGAAAACTGTTTTCACCAAACTCGATCTTAAAAACGGTTTTTTCCACGTGCATGTTAAAAAAGAATCAATAAAATACACCTCTTTCGTTACACCATTAGGCCAATACGAGTGGCTGCGAATGCCATTTGGCCTCAAAAACGCCCCGTCTGTGTTCCAAAGATTTGTTAACAAAATTTTTGCTGATATGATTAGAGAAAACAAAGTAGTAATATATATGGACGACATTCTATTGGCAACCGAAAATATAAACGAACACTTAGAAACGTTGAAAGAAATCTTTAAAAGATTAGTTGAAAATAAACTTGAATTAAGAATAGACAAATGTGAGTTTATGCAATCGAGTATAAAATATCTTGGGTTCATAATAAATAAAGACGGCATAATGCCCAATGACAAAGGAATCGAGGCAATAAAAAATTTCCCAATACCTAACAATGTTCATACAGTACAAAGTTTTTTGGGATTATGCTCATATTTTCGACGGTTCATAAAAGATTTTTCTAGACTAGCTAAACCATTGCATGACATTCTAAAAAAAGATAAACCGTTCAAATTTGATAGTGAAGAAATGTCTTGTTTTAATATGTTAAAAGATAAATTAATACAATCACCGGTCTTAGCTATATACAACCACAAACACGAAACAGAATTGCATTGTGATGCAAGTTCTTCTGGATTCGGTGCTGTACTTATGCAAAAGAAGGAGGACCAGAAATGGCACCCAGTTTCATTCTTTTCAAAACGGACAACAGATATTGAATCAAAATACCACAGTTTCGAGTTAGAAACTTTAGCCATTGTTTATTCGTTACGTAGATTTAGAGTTTATCTTCATTGGAGGACATTTAAAATAGTCACCGACTGCAACTCATTAATTTTGACCCTAAGCAAAAAAGAGCTAAACCCTAGGATAGCCAGGTGGGCTTTAGAATTCCAAGGTTATGATTTTGAAATTGTGCATAGGGCAGGTAGCCGCATGCAACATGTTGACGCACTGAGTAGGTGTACAAATATTATGGTAATACAAACAAACAGTTTCGAAGATAATCTAGTTATATGTCAAGGGAAAGATACAAAATTAAAAGAAATCAGGCAATTGTTAGAAAACACAGAAAATAAATTGTATGAGATGAGAAATGGTATAGTTTACAAAAAGACAAATGAAACAAGAGAGAACGCTATAGTCGAGTTCCCCGACTATCTGATACCCGTTACTCAGATGGTGAAAGTGCGCAGGACACTCACAGTTTTTGCGGTTTGTGGGCGTTAAAGTGGGCGTGGCAAAAAGTTTTTTGGCAAATCGATAGAATTTTACAAGACTAATACAAAAATGAAAAAATATCAAAACATTTTTCAAAAGTGTGGGCGTGGCAGCTTTTGGCGGTTTGTGGGCGTTAGGGTGGGCGTGGCAAATATTTTTTTGGCAAACCGATAGAAATTAAGGAGACTAACACAAAAATGAAAAAATATCGAAACATTTTTCAAAAGTGTGGGCGTGGCAGTTTTAGGCGATTTGTGGGCGTTAGAGTGGGCGTGGCAACATGAATCGACAAACTTGCGCTGCTTCTATGCCTCTGGAGTCTGCATGCAGAATCTCAACTTTGTAGCTTTTGTAGTTCCTGAGATCTCGACGTTCATACGGACGGACAGACGGACAGACGGACAGACGGACAGACGGACAGACGGACAGACGGACGGACAGACGGACATGGCCAGATCGACTCGGCTATTGATCCTGATCAAGAATATATATACTTTATATGGTCGGAAACGCTTCCTTCTGCCTGTTACATACTTTTCAACGAATCTAGTATACCCTTTTACTCTACGAGTAACGGGTATAAATAGATTGCTGTTCTACGTTCCGATAGAAATGGAAGAACAAGTGTTATACAAATATCACAACGAACTTGGACACGTAGGAAGAGACAAAATGATAGAAGCTATAATGAAGAACTATTGGTTTCCAAATTTAAAACAGAAGTGTAGCACACATATCAGCAACTGTTTAAAATGTATTTCATTCAGTCCCAAAACAGGAAAAACAGAAGGATTTCTACACAACATACCTAAGGGAAACAAACCTTTTGAAATAATCCATATTGACCATTATGGTCCAGTAGACTTGGCTAGACCGAAGAAACATATTCTAGTGATAGTAGATGCATTCACAAAGTTTGTCAGACTATACGCAACAAAAACTACGAACACAAAAGAAGTCATACAATCGTTAAACGACTACTTCAGAGCATACAGTAGGCCTAAGTGTATCATATCAGATAGAGGAGCATGTTTCACGTCTGGCGATTTTGACTCATTTTTGAAAGAATGCAATGTTAAACACATAAAAATTGCAACAGGATCACCACAGGCCAACGGTCAAGTTGAACGTATAAACCGAAGTCTTGGTCCAATGATTAGCAAGTTAATTGAACCTGATCAAGGTCTACACTGGGACTTAGTCTTAGAAAAGGTCGAATATACCCTGAACAATACACAACACCGCAGCATTAAACAGTATCCTAGCATAATGTTATTTGGGTTACAACAAAAAGGACAAATTATGGATGAGTTAAAAGAAAAAATTGAGGAAATTGGAGAAACGATTGAAGAAAGAGATTTAGAAAGTATTAGAAATAAAGGCGAGGCAAGTCAGAAAATAGCACAAGCATACAATAAAGAATATGTTGACAAAAAACGAAAACGATCAGGAGTGTTCACAAAAGGCGACTACGTCATGGTTAAAAATTTTGACTCAACAACAGGCATAGCTAAGAAGTTAATTCCAAAGCATAAAGGACCCTATGTCATAAGCAAAGTTCTCAAAAATGATCGCTTCCTTCTGGAAGATGTTGATGGATTTCAAATTTCTCGCAATCCTTACCGGGGTGTATGGAGCATACAGAATATAAAACACTGGCAAAGAAAAATTAAGAGTCTACAAAATAGAAAGTATAATTTAAGAAACTCTGTACAAAATAGAAAGTATAATTTAAGAAACTCTGTACAAAATAGAAAGTATAATTTAAGAAACTCTGTACGAAATCGAATGTATAATTTAAGAAGCAATTGTAAAACAAAGAAAACAAACAAGAAGAAAAGAAAACCAAAAAAATGTTTAAGACCGTTCAAAAGTATCTCCACTGAGAAGAATAAAATAAGAAACAGGACCCTTAGCTTTAAGAAACGTTAATTGTTATAAAATCCTACGATCGGGAGATCTAGTTGTCAGGACGGCCGAGTTGTAGTAGGCTGCTCCTTCTACCCTCTTCCGCTACTCTTAGTCATACATACCTAATTATACATAGCCAATCTAGTCATAAGCTTATACACTCATACACCCATCCTTAACATACCAATATTATCGAGAAACTTATCGACTAATCGACTCGCCACTCTGCAGAGAGCACGGCAGTCAGTCGCTGTTGAACCAAGCTAAAGGACAGATCAAAATAAAAGAGTCACGTGAAATTGTATTAGAATATTAACTTCTGTAAACGGCGGCTAAATTACTTTCTTCTCGAATATTAACGTTTTTTTTCATTGTTAATGCACCGATTCGCCAAATGTCCAAGCTGTACACAACGATAGCAGTTGACGTTTCGCAAATTCCGCTGCTGCTTGACCTCCACGTCAGATCGCTTGAGTCGACATTCCGCCATCTTATGCCCAGGCTGCTTGCTTCCGATCTCCGCCAGTACCTTCCGTGTGGCCAGCACTGCGCTTCTTCTCAAAGGTAAACGCCTTTAACTCCATCTGCAGTTGGTTCCTCGAGCTAACATCTGACGAAAACGCCACACGCTGCAAACGGCTGTGTACCATGTGTGCTAGTACAGTTGACACAGCCATTTGCTCGGCTGTCATGTTGCGCCATTTTGTTGTCAACGTTGTTACCATGCGGCTTGCATACACTGCATGACACTCATTATTTGCTGGACGACTGTTAAGCAGATTCAAAATTGCGGCTGCCGGTGTCTCCTTCACGGAACTGTTCCCAAGTAATGCCAGTATAGCAGATTTGGGTCAGTCATGACGAAGCACTTCCTTATCATGATTAAATTTCGGAAGCACCACTTGATTTTGCGGACGCGCCGAAGACTGCATGTCTTTGCACATCTCCAAAAAATGTCGATCTTGCATTTCCAAGACAATGCGCAATTGGTCAGCCGAAAGTGCAGGAGTTGGCACAAATCCCACTTCTGATGTCGGGTTGCCGTTCGAAAGTGTATTTGAAAGGCATTCGGCTTTTCCTTTCACTTTTTCGCAGTGCGCACGAGTACACTCACGACAATCGTAAATTCTAAAACTGCAACTTTTACCTATATAACTATTAGCGACAACCCTATTAACGACTGTGCTGGTATTTTAATTAAACCATTTAATCTCCGACATATACAATATATAAAGTTAATGACAATTAATTTAATAAGAATTTGGATGGAAGTTGGCTTCGACAAGCTAAATGTAATAAATAAAATAAAAATAATTTTCAAAAGTGTGGGCTGACATCAAGGTTACAATCCATATTTAGATTCCAGAGACATAGACACAATTTCTTTTCTGATAAGGCAACGCCCGCTTAAACAATGTTTTGATTAAAAATAAATTTTTTTTGTTAATCCTATGTTTTGCCACTTTCTATCGATATACCAGAGAATTTTTGGCCCGCCCACAAATCTTCCCAAACTGTCATGTACTCACTTTTGAACATTTTTATACCCGTTACTCATGGAGTAGAAGGGTACTCGTATACTAGATTCGTTGAAAAGTATGTAGCAGGCAGAAGGAAGCGTATAGAGTATATACATAAATTCCTGATCAATAGCCGAGTCGATGTGGCGATGTCCGTCTGTATGAACGTCGAGATATCAGGAACCATAAAAGTTAGAAAGTTGAAATTTAGCATGCAGACTCTAGTGACATAGAAGCAGCGCAAGTTTGTCGATTCATGTTGCCACGCCCACTCTAACGCCCACAAACCGCCCAAAAATTCCAGGCCCACACTTTTGAAAAATATTTTGATATTTTCACATTTTTCTTAATCTTATAAATTTTAACTCGATTTACCAAAAACCTATTTGCTACGCTCAATCTAACGCCCACAAGCCGCTAAATAATGTCAGTGTGGAAATTTCTTCTTCGCATTCCCACTAGCCGAGTAACGGGTATCAGATAGTCGGGGAACTCAACTTTAGCGTTCTCTCTTGTTTTAGTTTGTTTAATTTCATATTTTTCTTGCGCATTTCTTTCGATATGCCATAGATACGTTGAAATTTTCCGATTGCACACCTTCTCTATGTCTGAGATATCATTACGTTAGATTTGTGCGGCTTATCTGTTATGTGCCACGGTTATAATTACATACATTGTTTTAGTCATGCTGGTGGTGGATCGATATATCTAAAAAGAATTACAAAATGCAATGTTAAATATAGGCAACCTAGTTAAAATGCTCTAGAATACACCATTCCACTATGGAAAATTTGACCCCTTTTTCTGGTCAAATCCCATTTTCTGAAAGTCGTAATATTACAATAATATTAAATGTACGCATTCAATCTTTAGTTCTGCATACTCTACGAGTAACGGGTATAAAAATGGTAAGTCTAGCTGCAAATATTTGCAAACATATTTGTAAACAATAATAAACTCAAGCTGTCTTGCAGTATTCAAGGTCAAATTTTCGCCGCGTTTTGCTGCTCGTCCTATGTTTATGTAATGTTTCTTTTGTAAACATCATTTGTGTTTGTCAATTATATTTGTGGACAATTTTATGAATTTTTTTTTCCTCATTCTTTTATTATCGTTTTCTACATACGCTTCTTGTAACTGTACTTTTTAGCGTATGCACGTCCTAGATCTTTGCGCAGAACAGGGTGCGAATGCCGAAAGAACACGGGATTGGTTTGGTAGCAGAACCCATTGAAACAAGGGCAACGTAGTTGAGTTGACTTAAAAACTGTTTTAATTACATTTGCAAAAAAATTATTGCTTATTGGGCTAAATGCGAACGCAATAAGAGTTGTATTGTTAAGTTTCAATCCGAATGGCTGAAACTTGTGAAACTTGGCAAGATCAGCAGAACATAAGCTTGATATACTGCAAAGAAAGGAACAAGTCCAAGCGGAATTTCATGACAAAATGGGATATATTGTTAATAAACCAAGAGACGGAGGCAACCGAACTTTCAATGATGGAAGAAACACCGCTAGGAAATTTTTTGGAAACCCCAGTTCGGCATCTGAGATTACAGGCATTGATGAAGAAGTCATAACCAGAAGCGCAACGATATTGCAAGCTCTAGCATCAGGATATTCTATTTATGTTTCAAATTTCAAAAGCTATGCGTTGAATACTACAAAACAGGTAGTAACAAAATATTCATGGTATTATCTTCCAGAAATAGTGCAGAAAACATTAATTTATGGTGCGAAGGTGATAGATCATGCGATGTCGATTGGAGAGCTATCAGAAGAAGCTGAGTAGTCCAACAATAAGGAAATAAAGAAGTGCCGGCTTCAACATACTCGAAAAATGTCTCCCATGTTGACGAATACCGTACTTTTGCATTCTGACCGCTTTATAACAGGTCAAAGAAAACTACCAAAACTACTAAATTTTTGTCATCGAAGTTTTTTTTGTCATTGTCAGTTTTTGCATATAAATTAAAATTCGTTTCACTTTTACTTGTATTACTAAAAATACATTTTTTGTATATGGACAATTCCATGCTGTCGCACGGGACATTTGTACGCTTTTAAAGGGGAAAAAATACACAGTTAAAGCATTTTAAATTTGGCAAGCAGGTTTAAATTATTACTCTTCCATAGCTCTATTATTGGTGAAAAAGTTGATTTCGGCCAACATTTCATTTTCATAATAATTGCAAAAAACTACCGCTGTCGCACGGGACAAAAAATTTAAGTAATGGTTGACCTTCGCGTGGAATTGCCCATATATGATTGAAAGAACTGGAGATTTTTCATTTGTTCATTTGTTCTGGGAGGGGGTTGGGCAGAAGAGAGTGAGGAGTTAGACTTTCACAAATGTATACAGAATATAATTTACATATTCTACATATCATAGTTGCCAATAATAGAAGTTTAGCCTTGCTACTCTATTGGAAGTGTTTTTGCACACCATCGACATATTAGCCTTACTATGAGAGCTATAGAATATAGTCGTCCGAGTTAGCCAATTTTTCTACTACATGTTAAAATATTTTTCTAGATTTTTGGGAAACATTGCATAACGATATGTCAACGGGAACTAATTAATGCCGCGGTTCCCAACAAGTCCAACCATTGTGCAACGGAGCATGTTGGGTCTTGAAGTCGCCATCAATTCTTAAATTTTTTTTTTTGTAAACTGTTTAACTTTGGAGACCCAATTATGCTCTACGGCACCTCAGATGTGCAATTATAACGTTCGTCATCTATTGAGGGTAGCCGTAGGAGCTCCTTTGCGCTTGCTCTTTTGGCTTAGCGATCTGCTGTTTGCTCTGCAATATATGTAGTATCTCTTTTCTGTAGATCGTTGACTTGTTTTTTAAAACAGATAATATAATAGCATGTGGATTTATTCATTATTTTATTAAACTTTTTTTTTTCGCCGCAGC
Source organism: Drosophila teissieri (assembly GCF_016746235.2). Lineage (NCBI taxonomy): Eukaryota > Metazoa > Arthropoda > Insecta > Diptera > Drosophilidae > Drosophila > Drosophila teissieri. Next base: position 1,118,509 of record NW_025224987.1, read on the forward strand.
ACACATGGCGAACCATGTCGGGCAAGAATTTTCTTGCAGCCCAATTAAGCTTTGTTGTCCATACGCTTCTCTTTTTGACTTCAATGGAATTCTTTCGCAGTGACACAGTCGGAAATATCTTCCTGCTTAAATCCTGGATTTTATTTATCGGTCGGCTGTGCAAATTAAAATTGTTGTTAAAAAATTATTTAAAAAAATATTTTATTTTATATTTTAATAAATTTATTGGTGATAAACTTTTTCACTTTAACAATATTACAAGACACTATTATCAGATTTTATCTTCGATCGTTCTCGATCCGATCCCGAAACAGACTGACTCTTAGATTCTAAATCCTGATCCAATCAACCTCGGCCAGAAGCTTTTCTTTGGAAACTTCTTGAACTTTCAATTATGTTTAGAACAAAAGCTTGATGCTAAATTTATTTCTCTGCATTGTGAAATTCAATTATGCTGACCGATGCAGTTTGATTGAAGCGCAATAAGTTGACCATGGTTTGGTCTCCAAGCGGAAGCTGTGTTTTTTTGGAGTTTGATTGTTTATCTTAGCGGGTAGCTAAGCGCTGGCAAAGGCAATGACAAAAACATAGACAAAGGAAATGCCGCCTAGATTGAAATTTAAAATTTGTTTATAAACTGGGATAGAGTGCTATGTTTACGGGTTGGATAACTCTCCCCTTTCTAAAATGACGCGTCACGCTTCATTACGAATTTCGTTTAAACGTTCATTTAATTCTGTTAAAAATACTTTCTCAATTTTTGGTTTTTCTAGTTCTGGCCGTTTTTGTTTGGTTACAAATAAAATTTGAATCTGAATTTTACTATTAATGTAGTAATCAAGAAAGTGATATCTTGGTATTACTTATTTTAATGAAGGGATTTAGAATGTTTATATTATCTAGGGAGAGTTCCGAGTTATTGGACAGTATGTAATCGGATATTTCATAATCTGTAAAATGGTTTGTGGTTATGTATTCAAGAATTTTACTTTCTAAATTGGTATATGAAATGTTGTTTATTGTGGTTGTTCCGTTGAATGTTATTAGAAATGACCCATTTAAGTGGGAGTTGTTAACAATATTGTAACCATTTATAAAAATGGCCCCATCTTGGATGATATCTATTTCCTTATTTTTTTTCCTTATTTTCTAACAAGTGGATTTTTCTCCATTTAATAATTTGGTAAAACCGGTTATTTCCTTACTTATAGTACAGTAATTTTTAAAAAGTTCGGTCTTAAATGTAGACATTTCATAATAGGTATTGTCGCATTTTGCGACTTGATTGCTTATTACTAGTTTTCCATCGCCTTTTGAAATCGCTCTAGCATAGTATAATATATTTCGCATCTGTTATAAACTATAGGGTATTTTACATAAATTATTAAGAGTTCTTTATGTAATACGATTTTGAACACAGAGATATCCATTAGGTCTGCAATGATCACTGGTCTTAATTCGTGACTTAATATTTCTTTTATTTCTTCATGGTTTAAAATTGTAGTATTAAAGACATCAATTTTAGCTAATGTGATAGTAACGATTAAATTTTGCAGGTCAAATGTTAAAAGTTGTAGGCGATGTTTTCTTAATGGTAAATCTTGGTCCATAAATACATGTTTAAAATCATCAGAAAGAGATTCTATTACTTTAAACAATTTGGAATTGATAATAAATTGTTTGTTATTATTATACCCGTTACTCGTTGAGTAAAAGGGTATACTAGATTCGTTGAAAAGTATGTAACAGGCAGAAGGAAGCGTTTCCGACCATATAAAGTATATATATTCTTGATCAGGCTCAATAGCCGAGACGATCTGGCCATGTCCGTCTGTCCGTCCGTCTGAACGTCGAGATCTTAGGAACTACAAAAGCTAGAAAGATGAGATTAAGCATACAGACTCCAGGGACATAGACGCAGCGCAAGTTTGTCGATTCATGTTGCCACGCCCACTCTAACGCCCACAAACCGCATAAAACTGCCACGTCCACACTTTTGAAAAAGGTTTTGATATTTTTTCATTTTTGTATTAGTCTTGTAAATTTCTATCGATTTGCCAAAAAACTTTTTGCCACGCCCACTCTAACGCTCTCAAACCGACAAAAACTGTCAGTGTTGAAGATTCTCCTTCGCACTTCCACTAGCTGAGTAACGGGTATCAGATAGTCGGGGAACTCGACTATAGCGTTCTCTCTTGTTTTCTCCTCCGAAAGGTAATTTTTTGATTTTGGCATTTTTCTTGCTATGTTTATCGATATGCTAAAACTATTTTATCTACGCCCACTGTAAACAACAAAACGCAGTTTTAAGCAATGTTTTAATTGTTTGTGCACTTTATGCCTTATTGCCAATTCCTATCGATATGTGTCTCGCACTCGCACTATCTGAGTAACGGATAACCGAAAGTCGAGGAAGTCGATTATAGCGTTCTCTTAGTATTATTTGCTTTTTTATTTGTTCAAGTCGAATTCCTACTCCGTTAGCAAACATGTTGTCAGTCTCAACTTTGATTGTATTACTTCAAGTATTAAAACATAAAGCCAATGCTCATGTTAAGGAAAGCAGTAATGTCGAAATTGTTTGTTATATTTGGTCTATAGATACAAAATCCCCGTTTTTCAAAAGAACTTACACTTTGCAAAAACCTCGATTTCGTTCTCTGAGCCTGACCTTGGATTTTTTAATAAAGTTTAATACGCCATTCGCGTAAACGATACTGATCATATTACACAGAAAATTATTAAATTAATACACTTAAATATTTGCTGTGTTTGGGATGCAGACGTCAATAATTTGTTTTGAGCAACCAACTAGGAGACTCAATAATTTTTAGGCATTAAAACTAAAGCAACTTAAAGCTTTTCTTCATTCAAAATATTGAACTGAACTGAACCAACATTTTTTCGGCTTACTTTTATTAAACTCATTCCATACAAGACTGCAAATATGTTTTGTTTATATCGTAATGATTTGGAATAATGGGTATCTCGGGATATACCGGTAGTTGATTGTGTTCGGTGTCTAGGATATTTGCGTATACGTCACTCGCACCTTCTTTAGAAGATTCAACATCCTTGTTTCTTTAGTTTTCATATAAAGTTACATTTGTGCTGGACAATATAATTTTGTATTCTTTTATATTTTTTAAAGTTGTAAGTTGTATATTTCTTATTTCTAATGTGCATTGCCCTAATTTTATTAAATTGTACCCTTTATCCGTTTGTGAAACATTTCACAATCTTGTTTAATTTGTGTTTCACTTAAATTATATGTGACAATAATGTTACGTTCAATGTATTAGATGGATTCATTTTCCGATACACATACATATGTGTTGATTAGTAAGGATTTGAAAGATGTTATCTGGGTATTTTATAATTCTAAATGTTTCTTTAAATTTAGTGGTTATATGCGCTAGAATAAAAGAGTATTTAATTTGGCTGCTTAACCAGGCTTTATTATTGATAATACATTTTCTAAATTTATGTTTTCTTACCCTTCATGTTTTAATATTTTAGGATTAAGTAGTCCTACTTTTGTTAATTGTAAACTTATTCATCTTTAATATATTCAAGAAAGAAGTTTAATGAATATCAAAAATGTTTAAATCATCTTCTTTGTCTTTTATTAGTCTGGTTATATCTTTTGTTTGTTTATTATTTTTATTATTTCATTAAATTCTTGTAGTTTATCTTCAAATTCATTTTTATCATCTCAAGTTAATGTTCCAAATAAATATTTATAAGCGGTTCCTACTAAATTAATTAATCCTCGTTTTTGTCTCTGTGAAGAAATTATTACCTTAATTTCATGTTTTAATTGAAGTAGTGCTAAAGCAATATCAGGAATTGATTGGAATTGATTTTCATGTTTGGTAATCTTGGTAAGTTTCATATATTTTTGTGTGATTTATTTTTGTTATATGATGTTCATAGTTTAGAGGTATTTTTATAGTCCCTGTGTGTGTGTAAATAACCGTTATTCGGAGTTATAGGTGTAATACTAACTTGTTGGGCTGTTGTCAATGTTATTTTCGTCCATGTCACCATCGTAATCAATTTTAGAATCAAAGTCAGAATTGTCAATTTCCCTGGAATGACACGAGAGGTTTTGAGTTTAGTCTTTTTTAAATTTGATTATGTGTTTTATAACTTTATAACCCCTATTAGCTTATTGTTCTACAGATCCTGGCTTTTGAAATGGATTTACTAGTTTAGCTTTACGTTTCATTGTCTCTTCACACGACTCCACACACTGTCAAACCAATAAAGAAAATGCCAGCGAGAAAAAGTGCAATAACTGTGGGGGAAATCACACAGCAAACTACAGAGGCTGTCCAATCTACAAAGAGCTGAAAAGCCGTCACGGCGCGGGCACACCAATGAACAGATACGCTGACACCATCAGAAACAAACCCAGAAGTATACCGCGTGGAACGCCAATGGCGTTTCACAGCGCAAACTTGAGCTAGCTCTACATGAGAAGCATATCGACGTAATGCTTCTTTCGGAAACTCATCTCACAAGCAAGAACATTTTTCAAATGAGAGACTTCCACTTCTATGGTACAAATCATCCTGACGGAAAAGCACACGGTGGGACCGCCATACTCATAAGGAACCGTATGAAAAACCAATTTTACAAAGAGTTTGCTGAAAATCATCTTCAGGCCACACCTATCAACATACAGCTGGAGGACAACACTCACCTCACGGTAGCGGCCGTATACTGCCCTCCCCGTTTCACAGTATTGGAAGATCAATTCCTGGATTTCTTCCAAGCACTAGGGCCACACTTCATTGCAGCAGGCGACTACAACGCTAAACATACTCACTGGGGATCGCGACTTGTGAATCCAAATGGAAAACAGCTTTATAAGACTATAATAAAAGCCACTAATAAACTTGACCATGTTTCTCCTGGGAGTCCTACATACTGGCCATCAGACAGAGTCTTAAAACTCCCCACAAATCCGGGTGAAGGAGATCGGCGTAGCAACAGCGAAGACGGCTGGAATGCGAGAGGAGCCAAGGGCGGTCAGGTCGAACGGTAAATAATGGACCTTGGACCCCGGCAAAGCGGAGAGACCGTGAATTAACGGTACCGCGCTGGACCTTGGACTCGAACCCGCCAAGGGCGTAGAGGTCATACGGTAACGGTGCGGACTTTGGACAGGCAGAAAGAGGACGCACCGTGAACTAACGGGACATGGTTGGACCTTGTACCCGAGCGAGCCGTGTGCAAAAAGGGGAAATAACGGGATTCCCGCAGCCGATATAAGGGACGGCGCCGGCGCAGCTCGGGACAGTCAGTCAGTTAAACACGCGTGGGTCATACGTGCAAGCGCAGAGTACGGGCGCGAGGCGCTCTGTCCGGACACGGGCGTGCGACCAGACGGTCGGAACAGGTTCAGGAAGTGCTACACAGGGACAGTCAAGAAGAAATACGGAAGGGCCATACAGCCATACGGACAGTTAAGAAGTACGCGAAGAGTCATACCGAGTGACAGTGAAACAACGGGAACACAAGTGCGACAAGCGGGCATCCAGAGTGGATCGCCGCACGTGAAGATCAGCGAAGGACGAGCAAACACCAGGACCTAGCGTGGTCAGAAAGGGACGGTGGAGTCAGTGGTCGCAACGGTGGTTCGGAGAGGAGCGCTAGCTTATCTCGCGGACGATACACCCTGCCCCATAACATAATAAGCCCCGGTCGAGCCCGCAGGTTATCCTTCGGCGAGGGCAACAAGTGCCTGGCACACGCAGAAAGGGACGGTGGAGTCAGTGGTCGCACGGTGGTTCGGAGAGGAGCGCTAGCTTATCTCACGGACGATACACCCTGCCCCATAACATCCTAAGCCCCAGGCGAGCCGGTACGGATCCCCGTCGGAAGCGACGCAGGCGTACGACGGAAGGACGACGAAGGAGCAACGGCGTGCATCCAACGGCGAGAATCACCGAATCCTGTTCAGCAAGTGACGCTAAATAAAATTGGTTTAAATCGGAGAATCTGTCTTCTTCTTGGTCGGGCAATCACACAAATCATAAATTTGGTGGAACGAACAAACAAACTCTCTGAGCTAGCCGTTGCATTTCGTAGCGAGCAGAAATAAGAAAATCAGTTCGTTACACTGCAGTTCGCTACATAGCCCAGCCCTTTAATGCCATCACCAAACATGGTTACTTTCCACAACGATGGAAGAGATCGATTATCATAATGATTCCAAAGCCTGGTAAGGACCACACAGTCCCTTCATCTTACAGACCAATAAGTCTCATGTATTTCGGAACTATTCGAAAAATGCCTGCTGATCCGCCTTAATCTACATCTGAGAACCCACAACATAATCCCAGCCCATCAGTTTGGATTTCGGGAAAGCCACGGAACCATGATTCTCATGGCTCACAGGTAAATCGTATAATAACGGAAATAAGAACTGCATTTGAAAATCGCGAATACTGCACAGCAGTATTTAGACGTATCCCAAGCATTCGACAGATTCTGGCTTGACGGCCTAATGTTTAAAGTTAAAACAGCCCTACCCGAAAGCACACACAAACTTATAAAGGCTTACCTCTATGACAGAAAGTTTGCAGTACGGTGCACCACTTCCACTGATCATAAAATTGAGGCTGGAGTCCCCCAAGGCAGCGTTCTTGGGCCTACCTTATACCTCATCTATACAGCCGACATCCCTACAAATAGTCGCTTAACGGTATCCACATTTGACGACAATAACACTATCCTTAGCCGTCCAAGGTCCCCAATCCAAGCTACAGTTCAGCTGACATTGCACCTCATCGACATTGAGAAGTGGCTCTCTGACTGGCGAATAAAAGTAAACGTGCAAAAATTCAAGCACGTGACGTTAACGCTAAATAGACAAGATTGCCAGCCGACATCCGTACAAATAGTCGCTTAACGGTATTTACATTTGACGACGATACCACTATCCTTAGCCGTTCAAGGTCCCCATTCCAAAGTCAGAAGTGGCTCTCTGACTGGCGAATAAAAGTAAACGTGCAAAAATTCAAGCACGTGACGTTAACGCTAAATAGACAAGATTGCCAGCCGACATCCCTACAAATAGTCGCTTAACGGTATCCACATTTGACGACGATACCACTATCCTTAGCCGTTCAAGGTCCCCATTCCAAACTACAGTTCAGCTGACATTGCACCTCATCGACATTGAGAAGTGGCTCTCTGACTGGCGAATAAAAGTAAACGTGCAAAAATGCAAGCACGTGACGTTTACGCTAAATAGACAAGATTGCCAGCCGACATCCCTACAAATAGTCGCTTAACGGTACCCACATTTGACGACGATACCACTATCCTTAGCCGTTCAAGGTCCCCATTCCAAACTACAGTTCAGCTGACATTGCACCTCATCGACATTGAGAAGTGGCTCTCTGACTGGCGAATAAAAGTAAACGTGCAAAAATGCAAGCACGTGACGTTTACGCTAAATAGACAAGATTGCCCACCACTCTTGTTGAACAACATACCACTCCCGAAAGCAGATAAGGTAACGTACCTAGGAGTCCACCTTGACAGAAGACTTACATGGCGCAGGCACATTGAAGCCAAAAAAACTCAACTTAAACTCAAAGCCAACAGCTCACACTGGGTCATCAACTCGGGTTCTCCGCTCAGACTAGATCACAAGGTCTTATTCTACAATTTTGTATTGAAACCTATCTGGACCTATGGCTCACAGTTATGGGGCAATGCCAGCAACAGCAATATTGACATCATACAGCGAGCACAATCAAAGATTCTGAGAACCATCACTGAGGCACCGTGGTACGTTTGGAACGAAAACATCCAAAGTGACTTAAATAAGTATCCCACCAGTTATCAATGCAATTACGGAACTTAAGGAAAAATAGTATAGCAGGCTTTACTCGCACCCAAACCAAAAAAAAATGTCTCTTCAACCATAGTATATTCAAGATATTCATATTCCTTGCGGGTTTTATTTATGTTATCTATCTATGTTCTGTTTGGTTTTGGGATATTTCATGATTATTACCATAAGTGGCTTTTTGAATATTAATTAATTTATCTTCAACGTTTGGAAGTGTATTAATAATTCTCTACTTTTTGTTAATTGATTTATGGAACCTTTCTATATCAGCTATTCCATTTTTGATAAAGGTAATTTTAATATTAATATTCCAATTTCTTAATGTTTTAACTTACTTTCAATCCTATACGTGGTTTTTGTTTCAATAAGGAAAATGAACTTTGAATAAATGTCAATGTGTCGGGTCTCGCAGCTTCCAGAAATTCCTAAATTGGTATTTGTAAACTTGCCAAGAGGCAGTTCAACAGCATTATTTCGCATTACGTTGGTCAATAAAACCATAGTCTATGACGTACTTAATAAAGAATAAAACAATCAAAGTTCACGGAACTATTAAAATGCTATATTTAAGATTTTGGAGTGTAAACTCTACTAAAGATATTCATTCTTTGGTTTCAAAAAAGATATAAACGTACGTAATATTAAAATTCGTATATAATAAAGTTTAACATCAATATAGGCGCAATTCGTTAATTAATATCTCGGCCCCCTTGAAACATGGTTTCTGAAGAAGGGAGTAATACCAACTTCGTGATCGGGCGAGTTATCTCTCCAGTTGCTGTCTTAAGCCTTACAGAGCGCACGAGTCCATCTAGTCCAGGATAAGTTTCAACGCGTTCTAAGAGCCTAACGGCTGGTGGCTGATTAGATTCTCTGACTAGTGCCAGGTTGTCTGCAGATATATTGGCTTTCTTATTATTCCACTTGTGACGTTGTTGAAATGTTGTTAAATATTCTTGGTGCCATCTTTTCCAAAACCCTTAGTACACGGTTTGTAAATGCTGCCAATAGTCTAAACGACTTAGATCTCGGAACTCTAGTGAATGATCGACAGATTAAAAAATGGGTTGGAGACAGGTATGTTATGTCAGTGTCTGAGATATAACATAACGGTCGAGAACTAACCACTGCGCGGTTTAGGTCGTCTCTCCTACGACACGACGAATATGCAGTTTGACTAAGCGGATCAAGTGGAGTTTCATACCATTACAAATGGAATACAGATGACTCCCCTGGCCTTATTGACTAAGACGAAATATGGTCTGAAAATTTTAATTTAGGGGCCACAAGAAATCCACTACAGACACCGAATGTGACTCGGAGAATACACGAAAGAGAATTTTTAAAAAAGACCCGTTGCGTCTTGCCATATAGATAACTTAAAATCCAATTTAGAAGATCAACAGGGAAACCTAGTAAATCAAGTTTTCTTACTAGAAGGGAATGATTAACAGAGTAAAATGCTTTACCAAAGTCAGTCAGATAACATCTGTTTGAAGATTGTTTTTGAAGCCCTTGATTACCAGGGAAGTTAGCTCCAATAAGTTAGTGGTTGTTGATCTGTTGAAAAAATCATGTTGACATGGTAATATAATTGACCTACAAAGGTGCTGAAAATGAGGAGTGATATCATTTTTAAAAAGCTTAGAGATAGCCGACAATTTAGAGATTCCTCTGTAATTGCTTGCATCCTATTTGAATAGGATATTTACCTCAATAAGGTAAATAGTTTCAGTAGAGGCTTGCATAAGGCTTTCGCACAGAGTCTAAGCACGCAGTCGGGGATTCCGTCGGTGCCTGGCGAATAGACTGGCTTAACACGCTGAAGATCGTAAAGCACTGAGCTTTCGTTTAGAGTGGGACAAAACATTAAATTTGACTTCGATACCGCGTAAGAGTAAGGCTGTTCGGAATGAAGTAACGTGCCATATGTTGTTTGAAAAAATTTGGCAAATAGATCGGCTATTGCCTGATCCAATGTTACCGTAGTATTTCCTAAAAATAGCAAGGAAGGGTAAGAAATTGCTTTGCGCTTAGTGTTAAAGAAATTATAAATTAACTCTTTGTTAAACCAAGGAGGTTTTGTTATAGATTGACGGATAGTACATCGGAACATACGATTAAAAATATAATTTAAAAGTGGTATAAAAAATATGTATGGCATCCGTTATTTTGTTGCAGAAGTAAAGATCGGACCAATTAAAGTATGATATGGATCTTCAGGTTAACAAAAAGGTGCTACTCTGGACAGAAACACACTTTCAGGACTTGTCCGAAGACATAGATCCAACACGACCATCCCTTAATAATAAAGCATTCGCGTGTACTTATGTACTCTGACGATGTAAAATTATGCCTGCAGTATAAGGACATTTTTCCCCATTTGGACTTATATTCCGATCTAGATAGCGTTCAATCTTGGTGCCTTGATAACGTATTAAACTTAAATGGCTCCAAGTGTAATGTTATGACCCTTTGTCGTGTCAACTCAATACACGCGACTTTCACTCTAAGTGGGTGCTCTTTGGACAGAATAACACGGGTTCATGATCTTAGTGTTCTTCTGGACCCCAAACTTAAATTTTCAGACCATATTTTGTCTATTGTCAAAAAGGCCAGGGATGTGCTTGGTTTTATAAAACGGTAGTCAAAGGAATTTGATGATCCTTACATGATCAAAACCGATTCTTGAGTACGGATCACCTGTGTGGAGTCCACAATACGAAGTTTACTCGGACCGCATTGAATCGGTTCAAAAGATTTTCTTACTTTTTGCCTTACGGCGCCTTAATTAATTAATTACCTCCTTATTCCAGTAGACTAATGTTAATTAACTTACCCCTTCCTAGCTAACCGTAGAGCGATGCTTGGAACAGTCTTTATTTTCAATCTTAATCGTGGTGAAGTTGATAACGCCAGGGGGGAATCCGTGGGAACTCTTTCTAAAGTTGGTGCTCAACATAGTGCTCCTTATTGTAGATGGATAGCGCAGTGGGGGGCAGTCTCCTGATCTCAACGATCCGTTCAAGAGAAGCTCCAGACTGTCGATATCCTCCACTAGAGGAGACTGAAAACCGGTTCAGGGAGACGGAATCACGGTTACGGCGGTGGCGAGAGGAGAGCAATCAGGCCCACAGCCGCCGTTGACTAGCGACTGCGGCGCTGCTGTAGAGGTGGAGAACTTGGCTCCTACAGCTTCTACTACCGCTACAAGTCCTGCTACGAGGACCTGAAGAGCATTCTTGCCAGGTTGAATGGCAAGATCAACATCTTGCTATCAGCATTTGATACCCAGCGGCATGTCACCAGAGAGACCAAGGCTGCAGTTACTGAAGTCTCATCTCTTTCAACAATTGGGCGATCGAGCTGCACTAAGGGACCGCAAACGAGCACCGTATGACGAGCATTGCTAACCAAACGGAGGACCAAAAGCCAAAAAAGCTACGCAAAATGCGCAGGTGCCAAAGGTGCCAAACCGTATGGTTGGTATTAATGGAAGAAAAAGGCCGACAAATTTGTCCCGGTACTAAAAAGATTATTGCTGTGTAATTTTTTTTCAGCTCCCATTCGTCAAGTTTTAACGGATCAATGTCAAACTTTATTACGTCAAGCCCAAAATCTAGCACACGACTTAACAAACAAAGAAAACCAAGGTAGTGTACCCTAATACCGAGCCAACTTAGCTGATCTAGATAGGATTCCAGATCTCGTAAAAAATCTTCTTGAATTTTCTGGCTATCCGGCCGAATTCAATTAATAGAAGAAGGGTATTGATGAAATATTGGAACAAATTGGAAGATTATTCAAACGCATTGAGGAAAGTGACAAGGAATATCAATACGACTACACTTATCTTAGTTTTTTAGAATAACCGACTCCTCAATACCCTATTTTCAAGGCAAAGTGAGAACTGGCTTAGTGCTTAAGTGCTTAACATATTAATAGATACCGGTTCCAATTGAAGTTACAGCCAGCCCAAAATTGTCCCAAATCCATTACAAAACGAAAATCCATTTCAAGCAGTCTCTGAGAAGGCAACTTTAAAATATCTCACTGCATGATGGTGAATTAATTCAACGACCCAAATACTTTAGTAAAGTTTTTTATCTGCTCCCCACAATCAAGATGTTTGACGCTATATTAGGAAGCGACAACTTAAAAGAATTGGGATCTGTAATCGACATAAAAAACAAGATAGAACGCTATAGTCGTGTTCCCCGACTATCTGATACCCGTTACTCAGCTGGTAAAAGTGCGAAGGGAAATTACAGCACTGACCGTTTTTGGCGGTTTGTGGGCGTTAGAGTGGGCGTGGCAAAAAGATTTTCGGTATATAGAGTTAAATTTACAAGACGAACAAAAATGTGAAAAAATTTCACAACATTTTTCAAAAGTATGGGCGTGGCGGTTTTGGGCGGTTTGTGGGCGTTAGGGTGGGCGTGGCAAAAAGTTTTTCTGCAGATCGATAGAAATTTACAATACTAATAAGAAAATTAAAAAAAATATCAACACATTTTTCAAAAGTGTGGGCGTGGCAGTTTTGGGCGTTAGAGTGGGCGTGGCAACATGAATCGACAAACTTGCGCTGCGTGTATGTCTATGGAGTCTGTATGCTTATTCTCAACTTTCTAGCTTTTATAGTTCCTGAGATCTCGACGTTCATACGGACGGACAGACAGACGGACAGACAGACGGACGGACAGACAGACGGACGGACAGACGGACATGGTCAGATCGACTCGGCTATTGATCCTGATCAAGAATATATATACTTTATATGGTCGGAAACGCTTCCTTCTGCCTGTTACATACTTTTCAACGAATCTAGTATACCCCTTTACTCTACGAGTAACGGGTATAACAAACAAATAATAGTATGAGTGTCCGAATACAAGAAAACAAATTTAAATCACTAAACGTAATAATTCCCAAAACAGAACACCTTTAAGAACATTAACTTGAGATGATAAAAATAAATTTGAAGATAAACTACTAGACTTAGAGGGACAAATAATTGAAAACAAAGAATTTAATGAAATAATAAAAATAATAAACAAACATCCAAAGATATAACCAGACTAATAAAAGAAAAAGAAGATGATTTAAACATTTTTGATATTCATTAAACATCTTTCTTGAATATATTAAAGATGAATGAGTTTACAATTAACAAGAGTAGGAATATTTAATCCTAAAATATTAAAACATGAAGGGTAAGAAAACAAAAATTTAGAAAATGTATTATCAATAATAAAGCCTGGTTAAGCAGCTTTAAGTTGCTTTAGTTTAAATGCCTAAAAATTATTGAGTCTCCAAGTTGGTTGTTCAAAACAAAGTATTGACGTCTGCTGCCCAAACACAGCAAATAATTAAGTGTATTAATATAATAATTTTCTGTGTAATATGACCAGTATCGTTTACGCGAATGGCATATAAAACTTTATTAAAAAATCCAAGGTCAGGCTCAGAGAACGAAATCGATGTTTTTGCAAAGTGTAAGTTCTTTTTAAAAACGGGGATTATGTATCTATAGACCAAATATAACAAACAATTTCGACATTACTGCTTTCCTTAACATGAGCATTGGCTTTATGTTTTTATACTTGAAGTAATACAATCAAAGTTGAGACTGACAACATGTTCGCTAACGGAGTAGGAATTCGACTTGAACAAATAAAAAAGCAAAAAATACTAAGAGAGAACGCTATAATCGACTTCCTCGACTTTCGGTTATCCGTTACTCAGATAGTGCGAGTGCGAGGCACATTGTTGTTTACAGTGGGCGTGGATAAAATGGTTTTAGCATATCGATAAACATAGCCAATTACCTTTCGGAGGAGAAAACAAGAGAGAACGCTATAGTCGAGTTCCCCGACTATCTGATACCCGGTACTCAGCTAGTGGAAGTGCGAAGCAGAATCTTCAACACTGACAGTTTTTGTCGGTTTGAGGGCGTTAGAGTGGGCGTGGTAAAAAGTTTTTTGGCAAATCAATAGAAATTTACAAGTCTAATACAAAAATGAAAAAATATCAAAACATTTTTCAAAAGTGTGGGCGTGGCAGCTTTGGGCGGTTTGTGGGCGTTAGAGTGGGAGTGGAAAAAAGTTTTTTGGCAAATCGATAGAAATTTAGAAGAATAATACAAAAAAGAAAAAATATCAAAACATTTTTTAAAAGTGTGGGCGTGGAATTTTTGGGTTTGTGGGCATTAGAGTGGGCGTGAATCGACAAACTTGCGCTGCGTCTATGTCTCTGTAGTCTGTATGCTTAATCTGAACTTTCTAGCTATTGTAGTTCCTAAGATCTCAGCGTTCGGCTATTGATCCTGATCAATACTTTATGGTCGAAAACGCTTCCTTCTCCCTGTTACACACTTTTCAACGAATCTAGTACACCCTTTTACTCTACGAGTAACGGGTATAAAAATGTAGTAGCCGACGAACTATCTAAGGCCCCTAAAAGAAATGAAATAAATTCAAATACCTCACACAACATAGCGCTCTAAGCTTCAACCAAGATTTCATTCCCAGTATCGAGGTTCCTATTAACATTTAAAACCCAAATATTCATTCATAAAGAACATCCACCCGACTACAAATTTATACTTCTATTCTCTACATTCTCAACATTTTCTGACGATGACCTATAAATATTACTGCAAAAATAATGAAAGCCAACAGTTGTAAATGGAATTTATACGACAAATGGCAAATCGATAGAAATTAATACAAAAATGAAAAAATATCAAAACATTTTTCAAAAGTGTGGGCGTGGCAGTTTTAGGCGGTTTGTGGGCGTTAGAGTGGGTGTGGCAACATGAACCGACAAACTTGCGCTGCTTCTATGTCTCTGGAGTCTGCCTGCTTAATCTCGACTTTCTAGCTTTTATAGTTCCTGAGATCTCGACGTTCATACGGACGGACAGACGGACAGACGGACGGACGGACGGACGGACGGACGGACGGACGGACGGACGGACGGACGGACGGACGGACGGACGGACAGACGGACGGACGGACAGACGGACGGACAGACGGACGGACAGACGGACGGACAGACGGACGGACGGACAGACGGACGGACAGACGGACAGACGGACGGACGGACAGACGGACATGGCCAGATCGACTCAGCTATTGATCCTGATCAATAATATATATACTTTATATGGTCGGAAACTATTCCTTCTGCCTGTTACATACTTTTCAACGAATCTAGTATACCCTTTTACTCTACGAGTAACGGGTATAAATAGCTCCCGTCGTAAAACAATGTCAAGTGTGCAAGGAAGTGAAATAAGATAGGCATCAAACCAAATCCAGAAATATCAGAAACACAAATTCCAGAATATCCGGGTTACACAATTCATATTGACATATTCCTAATAGAAAGAAAATTAGTCTTGACAGCAATCGATAAATTTTTCAAATAAGCTTGCCCAAAAATAAATTAAATAAATTCAAAATCAATTGAAGATATAAAAAACCTTTGCATAACATTTTGATTTACTACGGCGTACCCAAATTTTTAGTAATGGATTAAGAAAAATCGTTTAACTCAGCTAGAATTCATGTTAAAAGACCAATTAGACATCGAAATTTACAAAGCTGCACCCTACAGATGTTTAGTTAACGAACAAATAGAAAGACTCCATTCCACTCTTGCCGAAACTATGATATGTTCAAAGTCAAAACAGATTCACTGAACATTTGAAGAAGTGTTACACAGACCCGTTTATGAGTATAATTACTCAATACATTCCGTGACAAAACAACGACCACAATATGAAAAAAGCATACGAAACAACATAAAAAAACTTAAACAAAAACAAAAGACAAATTTACATGACCATAATATAGAACGAAGAGAAATAATAATTTACCACCCAGCACAAGAAATATTTGTCAAAAAGAATACCAGATTAGGCTCTAAGCCCCCCGATTCAAAAAAGAGATCGTGAAAGAAAACAGAAATAATACGATCGTCACCGAAGCTGGACGTGTTGTTTTTTAAAAGTAATATCAATAGAGAATAATAAAACATTTATAATACTTAAAAATTTCCGAAAACTCCTAGAAATACAACATAAGTCCGTTCAGTCCGAAAAAAAAATACAAAAAAAAATATATAAAATAAAACAAGAGAGAACGATATTGTTCACACTATAACTAATGCGTACACTAATGAGTTCAATTCGGGTGTTTGAATCTAACTGACTCGCTACTGCGAGGGCATCGCCTTTTATTCATTCTTACATAGGTTCTTATCATCTAATTATATAATGCAGCGCTTGTAAGACGCTGCAGTCTGCGTTGGTCGATGCAGCTGAAATTTATCTTAAATCTATATTTGTGACCTATGACCGCGCTAATCACCTCCCGCGTGATCATATCTCTTAACACTTCGGCAATAGACCACTGCAATCGTACTCCTCTGTAGTTGCCACTTATGTTGTCCCGTGACATGTTTATTGCAGCCCATAAATAGAACATATTTATAGTTTGTCTACTTATCATGTCTAAACACATCTTTAGACATTCTCCGGGGGGGAAAAGTGTACGGCCTGTAGTTGTCTCTCATTTATGCGTTGCCTCCGGATATAAATGACCATTATAATTATGATAATCGTTGTCAACGCTAGAGCCGAGTGTCCGCTGGCCATGTGTGGAAAATCATGTCATCAATGTGTACTTTGTTATTTTTCAGAGTATTGATGCGCATATGAAGATTTTGTAGTTCATTAGTGTTGTTGACAATCAAGTGCTTCAGCGGGACCACGTTCCATGTTTCCTTGTCATCTATAATTCGTAAACTGGGAAAGATAGACATTTCAGACGCTGTTGAAATTACTTTTTGAGGAGTAATAATTGTTGTATCCCCTAATATTGCTGTGCATCCTGCAGGTAGTTGTATAATGCCTTGATTGGGCAGTCTTATAACTTGATGCTGTTCGTTGCATCTTAAATTAGCTGTTGTATTCCGAAACAGTCTAAATAGCCAACGGTTGGATCCACTTATCTCTTTGATGAACGAATTGCCTTGGAATTCCATCATTTCGCATGAGTGTGCCTTGCTTGGTTTCAATGGAGATATAATATTTCGCAAGAGTGATCATCCGCGTTTTTCCATGCCCAATTATTTTCGCAAAGCCATGTTGTCGAATCCTCTTGTCTGCATTGATTAATTTCCATTTCAGACATTAGGTGATATGCGTTTATGTCTGTATTGAACGCAAAATATTTACAATTCAATTTCGGAATAAGCTTTGTTCCGTTTGTCCACAGTGGTATTGGGATTACTTCAAAGAGATCCGTTTCCTGATTGTTGTATATCGGCAATTTTGCTTCAATGAATAGGACATTATCCTTCAACATAGCTTGTGCCTTCATCAGTTTATAGATCAGTGGTAATTGTATAACTGAATTTCCACCCGGTAGCATTTGTTTTCGTCCTAATTTTTGCTTAACTTTTTCGAGCTCCTCCAGCATTTTGTTAGGCGCAATTAGTGTAGGATGAATTCTTCCTTCACTAATGTCCGTTACCATTGAGATCGCTGTTGCTTGTAGGCTTTCTGCCTCTTCAATCCAGTTTCGCACTTAATTTGATAACATAAGGAATTTAATTGACTCCTTATATACCATAAAGTGCTCCTTCATGGTTTCTGCAATAATATTGACTTGTTGGGTCAGTTTTCCCAAATTCCGGTTTGCTTCTATCGTAGTTGCTCTTACTAATTCTTCCGTGGCATTGATGACCGAGGTCTGATTGTCAACATATTCCATTAGATGTTTTTCGTTTTTTATGATCGTTTGCATATTTTCCTGTATTCTATTTGCATTTCCGATATCAAAAAATAGTATAAACCTTTTCTTTCGGTTGGTACGGTGCCGTAGTATTTTGTCTTTTTCTTTTATGTTGTCAATTTTTGTCCTTATTGTCGTGCCGAAGAAATCGCAGTAGTCCTTGAAGTCTCCCATTTTTTCGCAAACCAGGCGGTTTTACCAATTTTGTTTACCATAACTGCAGCTTTTGCGTCGATGTCGTAAATTTTCCCAAGTTCTTTGGGAGTTTCTTCCGAATTTTTTGTCGCAGTTGTAGCTTGCAACATCAATAAACAGCATAGCACAGTAGCTATGCTTCCAGTGCCATTCCTTTTGCCTTTTGGAACTCGCTGCTTCTTGTCCTTGCGTAGCTGCATTGACTCCGTTCTAGATGGCGTTGCAGCTCCAGCTGGTTTTGCTTCGCTAACAGGAAGTTGACAGATCTTGTTTAGCGATCTTTTTACTTCCCCATCGCTTGTTTTAACCGTGCCTACCCGGACTTTATCATCTTGTCCTATAATCGTACTAATGATTCTTCCCATTGGCCATCTTGCAGGGTGAGTGTTCTCATGTTTTATAAGAACCAACTGTCCCTCCTTCAGATTTGGCTTTACCTGGCGCCATTTGGTTCGCTGTTGCAATGACACCAGATACTCCTCTTTCCATTTCTTCCAAAAATCACCTCTGATGCGTTGAATAAGCTTCCATCTATCCAAAGAGCTGATTGTCTTACTTTCGTCAAAATGTTCAGGAGCTCCAATTAGAGGTCTTCCCACCAGAAAATGACCCGGCGTTAATATTTCCTCACCATCGTTTTCGCTCCTTACAGTGACTAATGGGCGCGAGTTTAGTACTGCTTCGATTTGACATAGCAGCGATGCAAATTCTTCATATGTAAAGCTGTTTTCACCAATAACTCGTTTAAGGTGATACATCACTGATTTTACACCGGCTTCCCATAAACCTCCCATGTGGGGGCTTCCCGGGGGAATAAAGTGCCACTTGATGCCTTCTTTTTCTAGTGTAGGTGCTAACTCATTATTATTTTTAATGGCAGCTACAAATTCTTTGTCCAATACTCTTGAAGCTCCTACGAAGTTTGTTCCATTATCTGAGTATATGTTCTCACTCTTGCCTCGTCTTGCAAAGAACCGTCGAAGAGCCTCCAGGAATTTGTCTGACGAAAGGTCGCTAACAGCTTCCAAATGTATTGCTTTTGTTGCCATACAAACAAATACACAAATGTATCCTTTATACGTTTTTTGACCTCTTCCCTTTGAGCAGCGAATCTGGAACGGTCCGGCGTAGTCTATTGCAGTATTTTGAAACGAGTAATCAGCCGTTACTCGATAAACTGGTAAATTTCCCATCAGTTGACTGGACATCTCTTGCTTGTATCGTATGCATACAATACATTCCCTTAAATATTTCTTTAAGGAATTTTGTATGCCAAATATCCAGAACTCCCTCTGAATATAAGTTCTCATAATGTTAATTCCGCCATGTAGAGTTTCTTTATGAGAATCCTTTACAATTAACCAAGTCAAATGTGACTTATCCAGTATAATTGGATGTTTTACATTTTACGGTATCATTGCGTTTTGTAGTCGTCCACCGACTCGAAGTACGCCATCACTATCCAAAAACGGATTTAGCGCCTGCAGCTTACTCTTTGGGTCTAAAGGTCTTTTGTTTTTGAGTAGTCTGACTTTGTGTCCAAAATCTAGCTGTTGTTGTATCTTTACCACAGCAATCTTCGCTAGCTTTAATTCCTCCACCGTAAGATGTGACGGCTGTTGCGATTTTCCTCTCAGCTTTGTTATGAAGCGTAATACATACGCCATTACTCTAAGAAGTTTGTCGATCGATGAATACTTTGATAAAAGATGGTTTTGCAGATATTCGGATTTTATCAATGTGGATACCACAACCATTTCCGATTCCTTTTGAGTGGGCCAGTGTTGTGCATTGTGAGGAGTTAAAACTCCGCACAAATGCGAATAGTGATCGCATAAGGAGGGCCTGCCGTTGCCAGTTACGCAACAAGGCAAAGCGTAGTAACGGTAGTGCGAAGCCCGGAGAAAGAGAGTTTGGAGACTCTGGGCTGGAGAAAGAGAGTTTGGAGACTCTAGAGAAAGAGAGTTTGGAGACTCGGGAAGTGGAGAGAGAGAGGATGGAGACTCCGGACTTGCTGAAAAGAGAGTTTGGAGAGTCAGCAGGTTTAAAGGCAATTAACGGGACAAATCGAACTTTGGACCGGGCCAACGGTTAAATCATGGACTTTGGATCCGGAGACTGGAGACCAAAGGGATAAACCGTTAGAGGAGGCCTATATAAACAGGCCGAGCGCTGGAAGCATGACGGACAGTCAAGGAAAGCAAGTGTACGAGTCAACAGCGTTACAACGACAGCAGCAGAGGAGCTACGATCGTGATAGTCACCAAGGAGCAAGATCGCTACGTCAAGACGTTCGGGACGAGAAGGTCTCCGAACTGAGACGCAGGTAGCTGAGGTCCAAACGACGAAGCACGAGTAGCCAGGAGGCAAACAACAGGAGAGGCCAGACCTAAGCGGGCACCCGAGAAAGCGGCAGGGATTGTGGTGTAGACCCGGTGGACTGTGTAGGAGATCGCGTGCTTGAACCAGGCGATAGCCTGGTGTGTCCGTGCAATCCAAGCAGGCGTGGTACCGGCGCCACCAGTCCGAACCAGACGTGGGGTTGACGCGTTGCTGTTCCACAGGCGTTTGCCTTGGGGATCACAGCCGTGAGCTTCCGTGAGTCTGCGTACGACAACAATTCCCAGTCCACGCGACGAGCGCCCAACGACAAAGGTCCGCGCCACCCAGGACGACGAAGGCGGTAAGACAGTGGAACCAGGCCGCTGAGCAGGACACCCAGGTCCGACCGCACCGGCAGAAGAGAAAAGGTAGGGTGGAACGTTCGTCTTTCACTGGGCGTCTTGCTACAGGGACTGCGGCGTATCCGGGCGACAGCGCGGTGCGTCGGAAGGAACTGGTCAAGCGTCTGGCGGGACCGGCCGGGACAGAGCAAGGGACAAGAGGTTGTGGCTAGCTAGGCGGATGCCTTTGAGAGCCCACCAATTGTTCACCCTAGTCTGAGAACGGTGACGCTTCCCTAAGCCCTCGACCTTTCTTCGCACACGTCAGCGGCAATAACAGGCGAAGATACGAGCGAGAGCAGAGGCGTCCGGACAATTGAAATACATTGTAAACTGAGATCGAATAAAGACCCGAGAACGAAACTGCGAGTGTTATTACTGGTAACCGGGTGATCACGTTATTCTATAAATTTGGTGGGACGAACACACAAACTCTACTGAGCTAGCCGCACGTATTTCGTAGCGAGCAGACCAGGCAAATCAGTTCGTTACATCTGGCGCCCAAATAACGTGATTATCCCGGCAGTAGACACAAATTAAGCAGTATGGGTAGAAGTTGGATCTACCGTCTTAAAAAGGAAGACTTCGCATATGTCGCACAGAGGTTGCGCATATCGCTGTCGGGAAGGACAGAGGACATGAGAAAGGCTCTAGCGGAGTACTACGCAGAGACGGAAAACGACCCAAAACTCGCAGCAGTCTGGACAGAATTGGAGGCAGCATACCCAGACAGACCAGGTCCAAGCATAAAGCTTACGAACCCCGAGGGCGAAGACTTAATCGCAAGTCTAAACATGGAGGAGATGTTCCGAGAAGGGCAACGGAGAGAGACAAGCAGGGAAAGGAGGCCAAGCCCAGAAAGACCCAGATCCAGTCCGCCAGACTACGCGAAAGTAGCAAAGCAAGTTAGAGAGTGGTCGTTTCGCTTCGACGGGGAAGAAAAACCCCTCGAATTTCTGGAGCAGGTGGAATGGTCCGCGAACACATACGGCTTGGACCTTAACATGATTCCCCGAGCCATGCCGGAATTAATGCAGGGGAAGGCTCTGAAGTGGTACATAGCCAACAACAAGCACTGGAGGACTTGGGCCGAGTTCATAGACAGTTTCCAGACGTATTTCCTGCCCAGGGGATACTTCACGAAGCTCGCGGACAAGGCGAGACAAAGGAAACAAGGGTTCAGGGAGGCATTCAAAGACTACATGGTCGAGATGCAGACCCTGATAAGACCCCTTGGGTATGGGAAGAAAGAAACGCTGGAGCTCATCAAGGAGAACTGCACGCCAGACCTCCGAATAGCGTTAAGATCCTACCACGTGGACGACCTAGAGGCTCTCATGATCCTGGCAGATGAATACGAGGAACTGCACAGGGAACGGGAGGCATTTGCGGAAGAGCACAAATACAGCCGCAACAAAGCCCCGGCCGCAACACAAGTCACGTGCAGAAGGTGTGAGGACTCAGGAGATCCAGGCACGCATACCCGGGAACAGTGGGCACAATATACCCCGGTCCAGGCCAGACGACAGAACACAACCTTATGGAGGCCGCCAGTCACCACCCAGACCCACACTGGAACGACTCGTACGGGCAACTCGGGTCAACACCCAACCCATGTGGCCAATCCACAAGAAGCTTGTCGCAGGTGCGGTGGACACGACCACTGGGCAAGAGGCTGCCGGCAACAGAGGCTGCTGTTCTGCTGGATGTGCGGAAGAATAGGAGTCCGAAGTACGGAATGCTGCCAGAGAGCGGGAAATGGGCAGCGATCTCAGCCGCAGAGAGGCGAGCAGGGGTCGCAGGGTGCCGCCTCTCCAAACTAACTGGAAAATTAATCGAGGAGGAGCAGCAGTTGTCCGCAGCGGTAACGATCGGTGGGGACACGTACAAGGCCACGATCGACACCGGGGCAACAGCAAGCTTCATAAGTGAAGAGCTGGCGGACAAGCTGGCTGCCCGTGGAGCGATTACAGGGATACGACGGCAGGTTAGGTTGGCAGATGGAAGGTGCGGCGAAATCAACGCGAAGCTCGAAATAGGAGTGGAGTTCGGCAACAGGCGACTCGTCATGGGCCTGCTAATATTACCAGGGATAGTGGATGCGTTGGTGCTGGGGTGGAATTTCCTCACGCAAGTCGGGGCCGAGATCAGGTGCGCCGGTCATGAAATCCGAATACCGGCCAGAGGCAGACACAACGGGTGGCTCGAGGAGAAGTTGTCGGTCGCATTAGTCCAAAAGGACGGCGAAGAGGACGACGTGAACAAATTCCTGGAAACAGAGCTCGCAAAGTTTCAAGCCATGACCGGAACATCAAGTATAGCCGAGCACACGATAACCATGAAGGACGATAAACCGATTAAGCAGAGATACTACCCCAAGAATCCAAAGATTCAAGGCGAGATCAACGCGAAGGTGGACGAACTGCTGGAGATGGGGATGATAGAGCATTCAAGGAGCCCATACAGCTCACCCATAGTCATGGTGAAGAAGAAAACGGGGAAATGGAGACTATGCGTGGATTTCAGGCAGATAAACGCGAAATCCATAAAGGATGCCTACCCGATGCCACGGATAAACTACATCCTCGACCAACTAAGGGAGGCGCGATTTATAAGCAGCCTGGACCTAAAGGATGGGTATTGGCAAATACCACTGGAAGAATCAAGCCGTGGCTTCACGGCCTTCACGGTCCCAGGGAAAGGGCTGTTCCAATGGAAGGTGATGCCATTTGGGTTACACTCCGCGTCGGCCACATTTCAACGGGCCCTGGATCAGGTGATTGGACCAGAAATGTCGCCGCATGCATTTGCGTATCAAGACGACATCATCGTGATTGGCCGCACCCTAGAGGAACACAAGAGAAACCTCAGGGAGGTATTCAGTCGCTTGAAGAAGGCGAACCTGAAAATAAACCCGGAGAAATGCCAGTTCTTCAAACAAGAACTCCTGTACCTAGGGCACCGCGTCACAAGCCAAGGGATAGGCACGGACCCAGAGAAGGTAGCAGCGATAGCCCAGCTAGAACCACCGTCATCGGTCCGAGAACTGAGGCAATACCTTGGAGTCGCATCGTGGTACCGACGTTTCGTGCCTGACTTCGCGCGCATTGTAAGGCCACTCAACGACCTCCTCCGCAAGGGTACCAAGTGGACATGGTCACAGGACCACCAGCAGGCCTTCGAGGAGGTAAAAGCCAGATTGGTTACCGACCCAGTCTTGGCGTGTCCCGACTTCGGGAGACCGTTCATCCTGCAAACGGACGCCAGTGACTACGGGATTGGGGCTATCCTCACGCAGGACACAGAAGATGGCGAAAGGGTCATTTCATACTCTAGCCGGACCCTAAACGGAGCCGAGAAGAACTACTCGACAACGGAGAAGGAGTGCTTGGCAATTGTGTGGGCGATTCGGAAGCTAAGGCCGTACCTTGAGGGATACCACTTTAAGGTGGTGACGGATCATATGGCGCTGAAGTGGCTGAACAGCATAGAAAGCCCTTCGGGAAGGATTGCCAGATGGGCGTTGGAGCTGCAGCAGTACGACTTCGAGGTAGCATACAGGAAAGGCCAGTTGAACGTGGTAGCAGACGCATTGTCGAGGCAGCCACTGCCAGAGTCGGACTCAGCAGTACCCGATATGCTGAGAAGAACGCAGGACAAGGGGGCCGAATCAGAGTGCAGCTGGATCAAGGAAATGCGAGAAAAACTAAAAGCACAGCCTCAAAAGTTCCCAGACTACGTGTGGGAGGGTAGCACCCTTTACAGGCAGATTCCGCATAGAGCAGGGAACGAAGATGTAGTGACCTGGAAGCTATGTGTTCCGCGGCAGCTGAGAGAAACTGTCTTGCGTGAAAACCACGATTCCCCAGCAGCCGGTCATGTAGGCAGTCGGAAGACGATTGCACGGCTTGCAGCCCGGTACTACTGGCCAGGAATGCAGAGAGACGCAAGGGCCTACGTTCGGAAGTGCGAGGACTGCGCCAGGTTCAAACCAAATCAGCGGCAGGCGGCGGGAAAGATGTTGACACAGATCCCAGAGGAACCCTGGGCGACAGTGTGCGCCGATTTCGTCGGACCACTACCAAGATCGAAGCACGGAAACAGTATGTTGTTGGTACTGATCGACAGGTTTTCGAAGTGGACGGAGTTGGTGCCTTTGCGAACAGCCACGGCGGAAACGTTGCAGAAAGCGTTCAGGGAACGCATAGTCTCACGATTTGGAGTACCGAAGGTGGTGATCACGGACAACGGCGTGCAGTTCACGAGCCGGGCTTTTAAGAAGTTCCTCAACGACATGGGGATAAAGCAGCAGTTTACGGCACCGTATACCCCACAGGAGAATCCGACAGAGAGAGCAAACCGCACTGTGAAGACAATGATAGCGCAGTTTGCCGGGCAGAACCAGAGGAATTGGGATGAAAGGTGGCCCGAAATCATGCTGGCTGTGAATTCCAGTGTTTCAGATTCCACAGGCTACTCACCGGCATTTTTGACACAGGGCCGCGAGCCAAGACTACCGAACGCACTCTATGACAGAGAAACGCTAGGTACGGGAAGGCAACCAGAGTCACCGGAAGGAAACGCTGAGAAGATGAGAGAGGTCTTCGAGATTGTGCGCAGGAACCTAGAGAGGGTGTCCCAGGACCAAGCAAGGCATTACAACTTGCGGAGAAGGCAGTGGAAGCCAAGCGTTGGTGAAGTGGTGTGGGCCAAGGAGCACCATTTGTCTAAAGCGGCTGAAGGGTTTGCGGCCAAACTAGCTCCGAGGTTCGATGGACCGTACCAAATTGTGGATTTCATATCGCCAGTGATATGTAAGATTCGCCACCGGACGAACAAAAAGGAACGCACGGTACATGTCAGCGACCTAAAACAGCAGAATCAGGAGGAGAATGGTGACAAGAACGTGGAGTCGGATCCATCGGAAGGCATGCAGGAGAACGACAACACCTGAGAACGGACTGGGTTCGGCAGCCGTTCTAGCGTCAGGCCGAGGCGAGAGTCAACGGATGCAGACTGCGAGTCCGACAACCATTACAGCGTCAGGCCAAGGCGAGAGTCAACGGCTGCGGACCGCGAGCGAACCAGAGTATTGCCGCGACAACCACCATCAGGGAAGAGTAAGGCACAAACGACGGGAAGTTGAGAGGGACAGCACCTGAGAACGGACTAGGCTCGGCAACCGTTCTAGCGTCAGGCCAGGGCGAGAGTCAACGGGTGCAGATTACGTATCTAGCAACCGTTCTAAGCGTCAGGCCAAGGCGAGAGTCAACGGAAACGGACCACGAACGAACCAGAATCCTGCCTCAACAACCACCGGACCAAGGATCCCACATACTCCCGAGGAAAGGGGAGGGGCGGTACGACAGTACCGCAAGGCATGCCAAATGATTCTGCAGGGAAAAAGTCCAGGATTACAAGGATGATACGTTTTGCTTATATTCCAACTTACCGGCAAAAATTTGTTTATAGTCATCAAAGCTTAGGGAAGGGGGCGCCTCGATCACAAGGCGGTCGATCGGCACTCGATAGTGTCAATCGATGGGCAAAAACATCGGAAAAAGCAGCACATGACGGGTCACACTATGGAAATACCAGGGTCACCAAGTGGCAACGCCGCCCCAACGGGAGTTATCGGGATCTATCGGTAACAATCGATCAACGGCAAATGGTGTGACCAGATGTCGAGAAGACGGAAAAGTGGAATGCGGGAAGAAGAGCGTAGAGCGAAGAAGCATCACGAATGAACGAATGAGCGGCAAAGTTTGAAATTAAGAACGAGGAATATACTCAAAGGAGATCGGCGCTGTGGAACTCGAGACGGAGCTGTGAGCGTCGATGGAGTCCCAAGAGTGTTCCGCGGTAACCGCCAGGCCGAATTTTAAATTTTCCCGAAGAAAGGGGGAGATGTGAGGAGTTAAAACTCCGCACAAATGCGAATAGTGATCGCATAAGGAGGGCCTGCCGTTGCCAGTTACGCAACAAGGCAAAGCGTAGTAACGGTAGTGCGAAGCCCGGAGAAAGAGAGTTTGGAGACTCTGGGCTGGAGAAAGAGAGTTTGGAGACTCTAGAGAAAGAGAGTTTGGAGACTCGGGAAGTGGAGAGAGAGAGGATGGAGACTCCGGACTTGCTGAAAAGAGAGTTTGGAGAGTCAGCAGGTTTAAAGGCAATTAACGGGACAAATCGAACTTTGGACCGGGCCAACGGTTAAATCATGGACTTTGGATCCGGAGACTGGAGACCAAAGGGATAAACCGTTAGAGGAGGCCTATATAAACAGGCCGAGCGCTGGAAGCATGACGGACAGTCAAGGAAAGCAAGTGTACGAGTCAACAGCGTTACAACGACAGCAGCAGAGGAGCTACGATCGTGATAGTCACCAAGGAGCAAGATCGCTACGTCAAGACGTTCGGGACGAGAAGGTCTCCGAACTGAGACGCAGGTAGCTGAGGTCCAAACGACGAAGCACGAGTAGCCAGGAGGCAAACAACAGGAGAGGCCAGACCTAAGCGGGCACCCGAGAAAGCGGCAGGGATTGTGGTGTAGACCCGGTGGACTGTGTAGGAGATCGCGTGCTTGAACCAGGCGATAGCCTGGTGTGTCCGTGCAATCCAAGCAGGCGTGGTACCGGCGCCACCAGTCCGAACCAGACGTGGGGTTGACGCGTTGCTGTTCCACAGGCGTTTGCCTTGGGGATCACAGCCGTGAGCTTCCGTGAGTCTGCGTACGACAACAATTCCCAGTCCACGCGACGAGCGCCCAACGACAAAGGTCCGCGCCACCCAGGACGACGAAGGCGGTAAGACAGTGGAACCAGGCCGCTGAGCAGGACACCCAGGTCCGACCGCACCGGCAGAAGAGAAAAGGTAGGGTGGAACGTTCGTCTTTCACTGGGCGTCTTGCTACAGGGACTGCGGCGTATCCGGGCGACAGCGCGGTGCGTCGGAAGGAACTGGTCAAGCGTCTGGCGGGACCGGCCGGGACAGAGCAAGGGACAAGAGGTTGTGGCTAGCTAGGCGTATGCCTTTGAGAGCCCACCAATTGTTCACCCTAGTCTGAGAACGGTGACGCTTCCCTAAGCCCTCGACCTTTCTTCGCACACGTCAGCGGCAATAACAGGCGAAGATACGAGCGAGAGCAGAGGCGTCCGGACAATTGAAATACATTGTAAACTGAGATCGAATAAAGACCCGAGAACGAAACTGCGAGTGCTATTACTGGTAACCGGGTGATCACGTTATTCTATAAATTTGGTGGGACGAACACACAAACTCTACTGAGCTAGCCGCACGTATTTCGTAGCGAGCAGACCAACAAAATCAGTTCGTTACAGCATCTATAGATAGCCAATTCGGCCCTCTCCACCAAATTTCACAGATTTTAAGAGCTTGCGGTGATATCCATGTAGCTCCATAATACCTTTGGAGCATCCAGTCCAGCGTGAAATGCTTATTTCTTCTAAATCTGATAGACCTTTAGCATATTCCATCCACCAGTTTGCTAAGTTGGATTTCAATTCAACGTCCCAAGTCATCGGTAACTTCCACAGTTCCTGAATAAAACATTTGCCTTGAATTGTTACCGGTGCCAACCATCCTAGTGGGTCGAAAATTCTGGACAACTGTGATAACACTAACCGCTTTGTTATGCGTGTTAGCATTGGGTTTTCTGCCGAATACGTAAATGTATCCGGATCCCATTGAAGTCCTAAGGTTTTGATCGATTCATTCTCCTCAATGCAGATATCAATATCAAACTTTTTTGCTGGGAAGGGCTCTATGGAGTGTTGGTAAAACCAATGCTTCCGTTGATGCTTTGAAGCTGCTTGGAATTTTTGGTTTGATCGTCAGGTGGACACTATTTTTTGATAATTGAGTAGTCTGGGAGATACCTTCGACCTCTATAGTACTTCTTACTCTGGGAATCCTTAATATTTGTGCTGCTTCCTCTGAAATCAGCGTCTTCTGGGATCCACCGTCAATAAGCGCCCTCAACTCGTTGTAACCTTCAGCTTTGTTTTTCACTAAAACAACAGCTGTAGCCAATAGTGTGTCTTGCCCTTGCTTAAGGCTATTGCTATTAATACTGCGTTTTGTGTCTTCATGAAGAAGGCTGTTGTGTCTTTTGGAGCATCGATTGCATGTAATTTCCTTTCTGCAATCGATAGCATTATGCTTTCCAAAGCATCTAAAGCACATGCTGTTCTTTTGAACGAATTCTTTTCTTTTTTCGATTGATTGTGCTCTGAATTTGAGACACTTTATCATATCGTGGCCATCCTTAAAGCAAATGGCACACGATCTAACTTGCACTTTTCTTGTAGCAAGCTGAGCGGTATTTTTGGTAATGGCATTTACTGAGTTGTATTGTTGCTCAATAAACTCTAGTACATCTTGTAAGGACTGTATAGCTCTTGCCTTTTTTACATGCTGTTCATACAGCTGCAAGGCTTCTGGCGAAAATTTCCGCAGCAGAATTTCAGCTAAAATTACGTCAGCAGAGCTTCCTATTATTCCTTTTTGCTTTATGATGAATATGCTCTCGGTCGCAGTATCCAAAACCTTCCCTAAATTTTTCTCATCGTGGGGCAGCAAGCACTCCAGTTCCATTAATTTGTTGAAGTGTTGGGAGAATATTTTTCTGCTATTCTCATAGCGTTTGCAGATAAGCTCCCACGCTGCTGCATAGCTAGCCGCTGATCCCGTTATCAAATGGCTAACCACCATTTGAGCTTCTCCTTTTAAGCAGGCTCTTAAATATCCCAGCTTCCTTGTGTTGCTGAGATCCTTCCTGCTGTCTATTAGTTCAGAGAACAGCTCGTAAAATGTTGGCCATTCCTTCGCATTTCCATTGAACGTTGGAAGGTCCACTTTCGGGAGTTCTGGCACGTCGTAGTTGGAACTTTTGAACTGTTCCAACTTCCTCTGAAGTACCATCTCTAGTGCGGCAACATCAGATTGCAGAATGTTTGCCTCATCTTGATCAAAGGCAGTTCTGTCATACTTGTTTTCAAGCAGTTTCAGTGTGTCCGTCACGTTGGACCAATGACTTTTCATCATTGCCAGCTGCTTG
The DNA here is from genome assembly GCF_016746235.2 of Drosophila teissieri. Classification (NCBI taxonomy): domain Eukaryota; kingdom Metazoa; phylum Arthropoda; class Insecta; order Diptera; family Drosophilidae; genus Drosophila; species Drosophila teissieri. Next base: position 1,148,175 of record NW_025224987.1, read on the forward strand.
ACGAGTTCAATCTCACTTGAACTATCCAGGGTTTCGTATATTAGGCTTATCTGTTGCCTCACCCTGTCTGCTATTCTGTCCACCAGTTGAACCAGATTATCAACTGGACTGGAGCTCCGAGCTGATGCGGAATCAGATAATTTTGATCCACTTGGTATATTTACCTCTTCAAGTGTTTCTACCTTTAATTGCGACTCCTTGTAGGCCTTGACAGCATCCATAGTTTTAATAAATATTTTGTCATTAAAATATTGATGATCGCCAACTCCCAATTTTACCAGCGCATTGTTGTTAGTAGTAAATTGGTCTACCAATGCTTCTATTGCTGGTATAGATGCCTTGTCCTTGATGGCTTGCAGTATTTTGTTCTGCAGCACTCCTTGGTCTTGCATCAATTTCACAGATCTTTTCGACAACATCTTGGGAAAACAATCACTGTGACTTGTACTTTCTGCTTGTATTCTTTGGCGTGATCCGTTGGAGGATTTTTTGATTGGTCGCCCAGTTGACCTAGCTGTGCCTCGACTCACAGCTGATTGATCAGCCAAAGAAAAGCAAGAACACAATGTTTCACCTTAAAGTCCTAGTACTTGAAGGCGTGGTCTTTTATTCTGTGTTTCTTACCACTGGTGGGGGAAACAACAGAATCACTCGAATAACCTTGCTCTTTTACTTTAAGGCGCAGAATTTCTCGAAGGACCAAAATGTTCTCACTATAACTAATGCGTACACCTAATGAGTTCAATTAGGGTGTTTGAATCTAACTGACTCGCTACTGCGAGGGCATCGTCTTTTATTCATTCTTACATAGGTTCTTATCATCTAATTATATAATGCAGCGCTTGTAAGACGCTGCAGTCTGCGATGGTCGATGCAGCTGAGATTTATCTTAAATCTATATTTGTGACCTATGACCGCGCTAATCACCTCCCGCGTGATCATATCTCTTAACACTTCGGCAATAGACCACTGCAATCGTGCTCCTCTGTAGTTGCCACTTATGTTGTCCCGTGACATGTTTATTGCAGCCCATAAATAGAACATATTTATAGTTTGTCTACTTATCATGTCTAAACACATCTTTAGACAATATAGTCGAGTTCCCCGGCTATCTGATACCTATTACTCAGCTAGTGGAAGTGCGAAGGAGAGTCTTCAACACTAACAGTTTTTGGCGGAATGTAGGCGTCGGTTCCTTCTGCCTGTTACATACTTTTCAACACACCTAGTATACCCTTTTACTCTACGAGCAAGGGGTATAATAAAGACCAATAACATTTATCATTGATTATTAATCATGACGGGATCGACCCGACAATAGGGCCGGCGACACATGGCCACACAATCTTTCTTCTCAAAAATTACTTTTCTAGTTTTTAGAAAGTATTATTCCATCCAAAATGCCTAATGCAACAATCTTCGGCAACTTCCTCTTTCCAAACCGCCTCACCCCTTCTCCACGCTATATGGAGTAAAGCGGGGTCCCCCCACATAGTTACCAAGTGCACCCTGTGTTCTGCGAACAGCAACAACACCCAGTAGGGCCTGACGCGTTACCAGACTGTTCGCTTTTCTACGACTAGCAACATCATCGTAGACGCCACTCCCCGATGACGTTAGGTGGCAGCCCCACCACTGGGATTAGCCGTATCTGGCCAATCACCAGATCGGTCGAAAAACCTAACCGATTACCGAATCAAATACGAAAAAATTAAGCCCTAAGTTCCCGAGAAGTATAGCAAGGAATTAAAAAAAATATATATATACTAAAAATAAACGATTTTCAGACTATTTAAAAGCTAACTTTGCTTAAGACTTTAACCAAATAATACTGTTACAATTCTAAAATTTTTAATTTTTCGTTTTTTCTACAAACAGTGCACCATCAAAAAATTATCCATGCCGACATAAAGCCTGGAAATTTATTATTAACCGAATTTGGACATGTAAAAATAGCTGATCTTGGCGTATGCAATGAATTCCTTGGAGAAGATGCAACAATAAGTAATGGATCAACAGCTGGAACTCCAGCTTTTAGGGCTCCAGAAACTCTAATCCCTGGACAGGTATACCGTTTCTTAAATCATAATCAACAATACAAATTTTTTTTTTATATTTAGAACCAATATTGTGGAAGGGCGGCAGATGTCTGGGCTTTAGGTGCAACTCTGTATTCCTTGATATTCGGAAATGTACCGTTTTTAGCAGATTCAGTGCCCTTACTATATGAAAAAATTAAACAAGATTCTGTCAAATTTCCAGAAAACCATAAAGTAACTGAAATTTTAAAAAGTTGCATAGTTCAAATGTTGGAAAAAAATGCGACGCACAGAATTACGATTCCCCAGTTAAAGGTGCTAAACGAAATTATTTTTTATCTAGATATTAATATTTTTATTTTCAGACTAATAAATGGGTAACTTCTGGTGGGGACTGTCCCTTGCCTACCGAAGAAGAAAATTGTTGTTTGGTAAAAGTAGACGACGAAGACATAAGCTCCGTCGTGCGCAGCATTCCTAAATTAGACACGCTTATATTAATAAAAACTATGTTAAAAAAACATTCATTTGGCAATCCGTTTGTAAAAGGATGTTCTGGAAAATCACCAACACTTGCGGGCTGCTCAAGGATAGAAAGGTTTGTCCGCGCAGGTCGATCTAATTCAGCACCTGGTTCATATCGGATGTCAACAGCCAGGTATAATATTTCCGATTAAATATAAACTTTAGTAATACGCTTTTTATTTATATTCAGACAGCCTTCGTCAGATACTCTCCTGCCATCACTTAAGGAACATGGCTCTTCTCAATGTAATGAAGGCCTTCATGGTTTTGATTATTAGAACCGGCTAACTATTACTTATAAGGAATTTACCAGCTTATATAAGTTAATCCGAATGAAGTTAATTCGATTTTTTAATAGTTTTTATTGGACAGAAGTCCGTGTTTATTTTTAAGCAAAATTGAACTAAAGCTATTTTACAATTTGGGTGTTATTTATACCTCCCAGCACCGTCGCTGCCTCTGTTGGCGTCGGTGCTGGCTCCGTCGCTGCCTCTGCCCTCGTTGCTCCCACGGAAGCTCTCCAGACGCTGAGCTTCGCATTTCGAGGCCAATGCAGGTGCACGGCCGGATGCGCGTGCAAGCTTTCTGCATTTGCCCTCGTCGCTCCCACAGAAACGCTGATCCCGCGCTACTGCAGGTGCATGGCCGGATCCGTTTGCGATCTTTCGCAATTCGGTGCTGTGAGTTCTTTTGTTGTTAACTCTTCCACCTTTAAAATCGAGTGTCCCCACTCGTTGCGGTCGTTGATCTGGGTGTCATCATTGGTTTGGTTTAAGTAAAATCTAGCAACCCTCCTAATCAAGACGCGGATCGTTATTATGACGATTCCGATGATTATAACGCAGCCCATTAAGATGTCGGCTGTGTGGGATGTGGTTTCTAATAGCTCCAAGGCTTCAGTGTTATTGGTGTTGAGTTCTTTAATTAGTTCCAGTGAAAGTTTCTCTTCTATGCCTTTGATTGTCATTTTAGTTTGCAGAATAGCCGGCATTGGCTGGTGGTGTATGGCGTACTGGTTTGTGAAGATTTGTTCCTCAATTTCTATGGTAGTATTGCTGAAGTTGATGATAAACGACCCATTCAGTGTCGACGTTGTTCCGTTGACCGAAATATTGCCGCTGAATTTATTGAGTAGGACAACTCCGGGTGCGATTTCCTCGATCGTGGGGATGTGTTGATTGTTGACTCTAGTGCAGGTGGCAGGGCGACTTTTTAAGAGATTTGGTAGGCAGGTTGAGTTACTAATGTCTATTATATTTCTATGTTTACAAATTGTTATTTCATTATAGCTATTACATTTTGTGGTTTTTGCGAATATTTTTTCATTACATTTAATTACATTTTCGGTTTCTATCTTGTTGACATATTGACCAATTTTTATTGGTTTTATTAGAATATCTTCGCATAGTTTGGTATCGGTTACAGGGATTTTTACGATATAAATTAGCATTGGACCATTACTTGCGATATTTACCTCAGCTATGTGCATGGCTTCTTCCAAATTTATATAGGGTAGCTGATCCTGATCTAGTATTTTTTTGATTTCATTAATTTCCTGATCTCCTAATATTTGGGGGTTACTAATATCTGCTTTGGCCCACTGTATGGCCTGGTTGAGATTAAGAATCTCCTCCTTAAGCATTTGGATTTGGAACATAAGGGTGGTACTGGTGTCTCTCTGAACGTCCCTTTGGTATCCTAAGCTGTTCATTAAATTCCTGTTGGCCGAAGTGATCTTGTTTATCTTGTCTAGGATTAATCTATTGAGGATAACCTGATTATTGTTGTTGGTTAGGGCTGAGTTTATTTTTTCCTGAATAATTTCGAAATCCCTGCTGTCCGGGGATCCGGCAAGCCACTTCCAGGCGCTACCTATTAGATCTATATGTCTTTTCCTTATACTCCTGACTTTCAAGCTATTGATTAAATTTTTCGAAATTTTAATTTCCTCCATTATGAAGGGTAGAATCGGGTCGTGCGTTTTTAAGTTTAACAGGGTTGTGTGGTTAATTTTGTCAATTGCATTTTCGTATTCCTCAATATTAATAACATGGATTAACCTAAAGGTCCCAATTTGGACCTTTGCCAGTCCCGTCGTTAGTGTTACGATGTCTGAGTTCGTATAGTCCGTTATTCGTAAGTCAGTAGCAGCGCATATAGTGAATAGGGCCCTGTGAATGGAGTTTTAATTTCGAATGAGTTTTTTGTAAATGATTCTCCCACTTTCTACTAGTACTGTCGTGTTTCTGTCTTCTTTGACAATTTCTTTTTTGTATCTGGCTGACAACTTGGTTCCTAATCTTTTATTGTTTTGTACGAATATCTCCTGTCCAGGATAATATTTTTTTATCTGATCTCTACTTTTGTTATGGTGGGCTAAATCTTTTTCCTGCGTGAGCCTAATCTTGTCTGTAACTTTCTGTCTTTCCGTCTGGAGTAGTTTAGGGTCAAGTGATACTTTTCTGCCAAAGAATAAATCGACCGGTTTTCTGTTTGTGGTTGAGTGTATTGAATAATTGTATTTAGCAACTGATCTCTCTATAAGGTCATTTAGGGAATTGTGCAATTTCTCGACTTTTTGGCATCTAATAATTTCTGAAAGAGTGGAATGAAAACGTTCGATCTGACCGTTGGCTGAACTGTTGTAAGGTGGTGCTTTATAGACCTTTATATTGAACTGGTCTTGCAGCATCCGCATTATGGGCCCTGATCCAAGGGATTTTTCGTTATCTATTATCACTATTTCTGGGATACCGAAGTTTATTAATGTTTCTTTCAGTGGTTGTTTAATGTCTTGGGTTGCTCGTGAATTAACTATTTTAGCCTGTGCGAATTTTGAGAATTTATCTATTGCTGTGAGTACTACTTGTTTACATGTGAGGTAGAAGTCTACGTGAATAATTTGTCCTGGGTATTGTGGTATTGGTGTGCTTTGTAGCTCTGGCTTATTTGGGTGTCTTTCATATTTTTGTTCCTTGCATGTCTGACATTCCTTCGTTATTTTTATGATTTTCGCCCTCATTTGTGGAAAATATACTTTTTCTAACAGCTGCTGTCTGTTTTCGCTGCTATTGCGGTGTGCTCTTCTATGTTCTGTTATAATGGCGTTTTCTTGGTCGGTTTCGTCTGTCAGATCTGTAACTATTTTATTAGAAAATCTAGTTTTGTAATTATTAAAAAGTGGATAAATTTCTTGAAGTTTCCCAAGTGTTTTCTCATCGGTATAGATTCCATTTATGACGGACGGATTTAGCCTTTCTTTTAGAATTTGTAATAAATTTTCTGAATTGAATATGGGTTCTGTAATAATGTGTCTGTGATATGTTGGAAAAACAATTTCAAATTTGTAGGATTTTACTCCCGAAAATAGCAGTATTTGATTCTTAAAAACATTTATTGGTTCTTCCGCCATAGGTATTAATTTTTCGGGAGAACTGGAACTACTGTGCACGGTTTCCGTCATTGCATTTAGTTCTCCATGCGTTTGCAAGGGAGGTCTACTCAATGCGTCGGCAACCACGTTTGCCTTGCCAGGTTTGTGCAAAAGTTCGTGGGTGTATTCTTCTAAAATTGCTTTCCATCTTTTCATTTGGTCGTTACGGCTTTTTGGATTAGTTGGGTGTGTGAGGGACTCATGATCTGTGAATATTTTTATTTTGGTTGGACCATACAAAAAATTTCGAAGGGTTTGTATTGACCAAATTATTGCCAACATTTCTTTTTTGTTCGGTGCGTAACTTTCTTCTGCCTTGCTTAAGGTTCTAGAAATAAACATTATTGGTTTGTCTTCCTGAGCTAATACGGCTCCTATGGCATAATCTGAAGCATCTGTGGTCAATTGGAATTCTTTACTATAATCTGGATAAGCCAGCATGACTTCTTCGGAAGCGAGAGTTTGTTTTAGCTTATTAAATGCTTCCCTAGCGTTTTCTTCGAGGTAGATTGGTGTTCTGCTTGAGGCATTTTTTGAAATACGGCCTCGGCCCTCTTCCCCTCTTAGAAGGGCTGTAAGGGGCTTTGCGAGCTTCGCATAATCTTTGATAAAGCGACGGTAAAACCCTGACAGTCCTAAAAAGGAACGAAGATCTTTGAGGGTTTTTGGCTCGGGGAATTCTATGATGGCCCTGACTTTTTCGGGATTCTTTTTTATTCCGGTATCGGCCACTAAAAACCCTAAGAATTCGACTTCTTTTCTGAAGAATTCGCATTTGTCAAGCTGAATTCGCATGTTTGCTTCTTCCAGAATATTAAATATTAACTCGATGTCTTTTAAATGGTTTTCTTCATTTTTGCTAAAGATGATGATATCATCGATGTATACGAAACACCTAACTCCTATGTGTTCTCTAAGGATATCGTCCAGCGTCCGTTGAAAAATTGAAGGGGCGTTTTTGAGGCCAAACGGTAGTCTGGTGAACTCGTATTTTCCCTGGTTAACTGAAAATGCTGTTTTTTCTATATCGGATTTCCTTAGTGGAATTTGGTGAAAGCCGCTTTTAAGGTCAATGACTGAGAAAAACTTATTCTGTCCTAATTGTGCAAGTACATTGTTAATGTCCGGTATAGGGTATCTGTCTGGAATCGTAACCATGTTTAGTTTCCTATAGTCGATTACCATTCTGTGCTTTCTCTGTCCAGATGCGTCCATTTTTTTCGGGACGATCCATATTGGGGAGTTGTATGGAGACCGTGAGGGTCTAATTATGTCGTTTGCGAGTAGCTCTTGTATTTGTTTTTCTACTTCTGGTCTGAGAGCCTCTGGGTATGGGTAATGTCTTGAGTATATTGGGCTATCGTTTGTACTTCTTATAGTGGCTTCTACTTTTGTCGTGTATGTCAGTTTTTCGTCCGGGTCTCCAAAGAGATTTTTAAATTTTGAGCAAATAGTCCTTAAATGTTTCTTTTGAGTCTCTGTAGCGTGTTCTACTTGGGTATCTAATTTGTTGACTTCGTGTGAGGTTTTCTGCTTTATTTTAATTCGTCTTTTGTTCTGTATTGAAATATACCCTTTCTGCAAATTAATTTGGGCTTTTACTTCGCGCAGTGTATCGTTTCCGATAATGGCGTCGAAGCTCGTTAAGGAGGGTAGTAGATAAAATTTTATATAAGTGTCTTTTAGGTTGAAAGGATTGGCGATTGTATGGTGCGTTATCGGAACTTGTCCGCCCACAGAGTTAACGAAAAAAGGTTTATTGTTTTTGATTGGTTTCTTAACTAATCTGGGTTGAATATAGTTTTTGTTCGATCCGGTGTCTATCAGAATTTTTATCATCTCTCCATTACCTGCCTTAGATTGGAAGTAGGGTAACGAAGAGGGTTCTACTCTAAAAAATGTAATTCAGTATATTCTGTCTCCTCTGGTTCCTGTTCGAAATCTGGGGTTTGTGAATAGTATTCGTTAAGTGTCGCTTCGTCAGTGTCTGTTGGATCGTCAATGTATTCTGTAGCTTGTTCGCTAGTGGTTTCTAGATGGAAATTTCTCTGTCTTTTGTCTGGCAGTCCGGTTAGTCCGTGTGGTGGTGGTCTTTTTTCCTGTTGTCCAAATTTGGGTCTATTCATGTAATTTACTTGTTTAGTTTGCATACTTTTATCTACGTCCATAGGCTCTGGCCTAGGTTGTGGCTTTGGGGCCGATGGTCTTGGTGGCTGTGTTGGTGGGTTGCCAGAATATTGTTGGTAATGTGCACCATATTGTTGCTGTGGCACATAATTATTTACTTTAGGGGTCTGTGGAACATGAGCCAAGTGTGGAATGAATGGTTGTCGACCTGTGTTTGAAAATTGTTGAACGGATTTCCTTGGTAGGTGTGGTCCTCTATTGGGGCCTTCGAATTTTCTTGAATGTGTTTGGCTATTTGCGTAATTAGTTCTAAAATTTTGGTTTTCTAATTTCTCACATAGCTGAAGTGCTGAGGGGAGATCCGCGGGCTCTTTGGTACCCAACAGTCTGGGCAAGTCGCCGTTCAGGCCTCTAATGAAGGTGTCGAGTGCCTTGTCCCTGTAGGATTTGGCAAATAGATCTATTGATTCCTTTCCCATTTCCATACAAGTAATCTTGTTCAAAATAAGGGATAGGTGGGTGTAAACTTGTTGGTAGAATTCTGATGTGGTTTGATTTCCCTGTACTAACGAGGTCATTTGGTATTCTAGTGTGGTCACATCGCGCTTGTCCGCGTAGTGTGCTGTCAAACATTTCGAGATAGCTATCCAATTTAGTGGGGTGTTGTAAGATTCTAGTACTGAGTCTGCGTTGCCTACGATTTTGTTCCTAATAATGTTGAGAATTCCGTAGTATTTGGGTGTTCCTGTTAGTGACGAATATATTTTTAATACCCTCTCAACGCTTTTCCTCCATGAACTAAATTCTCCGGCTTGGCCAGAAAATTCCCTTAAACCCTTAACTATATCTGGGACTCGCTCTAATTCCATCATATTTGCATTGTTGATATCGACTGCCTGATCGAGTAGTGGTGCAGTGTTTGAGTTTAGTCTTTGGTTCAAAAGCCTCTCTACTATTTCTTGAATTTGTCCCTGCATTTGGGCTACATTAAGGGCTTGGTTTACTTCGGGGGCTGTGTTATTATTAAGTAGGGCAGGCCTAATTAGGTTGTTTGGATTCGCCATGATTATTTATGCGATATTTGTTTTCGGAATTAAACAATTTTTATATTTTAATATTTTTTTCTTGTGTTTTTGGAATTACAAATTTTATATTTGCACAGTATTTTTTGTATAGATTTTGTGTGTTTTTGAAAAATAAAAAATTTTTTATCTTTTCACAGTATTTCACGTATGGGTATTGTATTTTTTTCAAATAATTTTTTGTTTGAATTAAAGATTTTATATTTTCACAGTATTTCTTGTACGGATTTGTTATGTTTTCAGACTAAAAAATTTTTTATCTTTGCACAGTGTTTCACGTATAGATTTTGTGTGTTTTTTTTTTAAAAAATGTTTTTTTCTTAACTAACTTACATTATGAAATACATCCTGAACCGGTTAGTGGGTAGTCTTCCTGTTTGCTCCTGGGCTACTTGGGTACCGTCTTAACTCCTCCGTCCAGTTGGCTGAGGCGATCGCCTTCAGTCTGATGTAAGTGAGTTCTTTTTTTTTGCAGGAGCCGTCCAGCGGTGATCTTGGCACGTCAGTGCTCTTACGGATTTATCCAGATTTATCCGCGAACCGGGGCAGCCTGTGGGGTGCTCTTATAGGTTTGCGTTTTCGCGTATCGTAACCGGGGCAGCCTGTGGGGTGCACTTACAGGATTTACGTTTACACCGAAGGATTTTTTACCGCGTCCGGACCCTTTAACGTTGGGCGCCAGTTAATCCGAATGAAGTTAATTCGATTTTTTAATAGTTTTTATTGGACAGAAGTCCGTGTTTATTTTTAAGCAAAATTGAACTAAAGCTATTTTACAATTTGGGTGTTATTTATACCTCCCAGCACCGTCGCTGCCTCTGTTGGCGTCGGTGCTGGCTCCGTCGCTGCCTCTGCCCTCGTTGCTCCCACGGAAGCTCTCCAGACGCTGAGCTTCGCATTTCGAGGCCAATGCAGGTGCACGGCCGGATGCGCGTGCAAGCTTTCTGCATTTGCCCTCGTCGCTCCCACAGAAACGCTGATCCCGCGCTACTGCAGGTGCATGGCCGGATCCGTTTGCGATCTTTCGCAATTCGGTGCTGTGAGTTCTTTTGTTGTTAACTTATAGAACAAGTAATTCATATAAACTTGTTGTATTATAAGCATTTTTACTTATTTTCACTTTGACACTTTCCAAGAGCCAAACACTTACAAGAAATATTTATTTTTATTATTGTCAGTTTTATTTCGAATTACGTATATATTTCATTGTGATAAAAATAAATGTAGAATAATTTTATGACGTCATTGGGAAATTTTCAAGACCTAACAGTAAATGGTAATACTTGCTATCAATTTAAATTTTGGTTCTAAATAATCAGTTCTTCAATATGAGTTACGGCACCGAGGTTACCAGGACACGATTTCCGAGGCGCAGCGTTCAAGGACCGACATTTAGGCTGCCGCCACCGGGGGTACCACCTTAGCCGCCTTACAATTGCCAGATCTATAGAGTAAATGTCCAGGACATTCGGCAGGATTGTAATCTACCACGGCGGAATGATCCGCCGAGGTAGCAGGTTCCGAGGCCAGCAGACCGAGCTCGACGGAAAATTCTTCGTCCCTGCGATGTCACAGCTGACCTCTCGCTTGAGGCAATAAATTCATGGGCGAAAAAGATTTGAAAGTCATGGTAGTGCTTACGGTGGACGACATCTAATCGATGTGGAGCCGAACGTCGTATGGTGAGTCACTAAGGATTACACTTGCCACATTTTTTAAAGTTTTTCGTACTCTATGCATGCGCGCATCGCTGCAAAACTTCGCAAGGGAAAATAAACCAAATCGTTTGAATTTGCTACAAAACTATCGTCTTTTTATTTTTGCAAAAATAGCTAATTAATAACCTTATTAGCTCAACATATAGCTTCTCTTGGCAATATGTAATGGATCAACGGCTGGAACTCCAGCTTTTAGGGCACCCGAAACTCTAATCGCCCTGCACAGGTAGACCCTTTCGTAGATTGTAATATAATTTATTTGAATCTTTTCCATTTTTTGAATATTTAGAACCAATATTGTGGAAGAGCGGCAGATTTCTAGACCTTAGGTGCCACTCTGTATTCCTAGATATTCGGAAATGTACCGTATTTAGCAGATTCAGTGCCTTTTTTTAAAATTTTTTTTTTTAATTCCTTGCTATTCTTCTCGGGAACTTACGAGAGACTTCCATCTTACTCTGTTTTGTGCTGTCTGTTTAGCATTTTCCCATCTAATGTTTATTTGGGTAAGTTCTTGTTGAGCGTTTCTTCTCCATGTAGCTTTTGGCCTTCCTACCCTCCTGCTTCCTTGGGGGTTCCAGTCCAGTGCCTTCCTTACTACTAGGGTTTCTCCTGCGTGTCCTATCCACATCCATTTCTTCTTCTTTATTTGAGTGTGTATGGGGGGGTCACCCGTAACGCGCCACAGCTCTGTGTTGGCTATTCTGTTTGGCCAGAATACCCCACATATGATTCTCAGGCCTTTATTGCTGAAAACCTGCAGCTTCTGCGTTATTTTCTTCGTTGCGAGCCATGTCTCACTTCCGTATAGCAGTATGGATTTCACACATCCGAAGATCCGAAGCTTTGTTCTTCGGCTGATTAGTCGACCTCTCCATATGCGGTATAGTCTCCCAAATGCTGAGCGGGCTTTGCCAAGACGACTCGAGACATCATCATCCACTCCTCCACTGTTGGAGCCAAGGTATGGGAAGCTGGTGACGAACTCGATTGGGTTCCCATGTATGTTGATGTTTCCTTGGTTGGAGTGGTTGAAGCGCATAGCTTTTGTTTTTGCTACGTTTATCTCGAGTCCTACGCTGCTGGCTATCCTGACGAGGTTGTCACTTTTCCTCTGTATTTCGCCGAGTCTGTGAGAGATAAGACAGATGTCGTCTGCATAGTCTAAGACCTCAAGGTGTCTGATAAGGCTCCACGTAATTCCGACCTTGGACGAGCATACTTCGCACTTTAAGACGAAGAACAGGAGGTAAAGCGGGGCTCTCCATTCCACAGCTTGCTCGGTAACTATGCGTAGTGTGTTTGTCTGGTCTACGCAACTCCTGTGGGGTCTGAAGCCTGCCTGTTCGCCTCGGATTGTTGGCTCAATTTTTTCCTGGAGGCGTTCGTTCAGTAGTGTAGCTAGGATTTTATAGCTAGTGCTGAGCAGTGTTATCCAGTTGTTGCAGTCGCTAAGGTCGCCTTTCTTGGGGAGCTTCACGATGATTCCGCTTTTCCAAGAGTCAGGCACAGTCTCGCCTTCACATATGCGTGCGAAATGTGGATGCAGTGTATCAGCCATCAGCTGAGGGTCAACTTGAAGCAGTTCAGCTGGAATGTTGTCCTCGCTGGCTGCCCTGTTGTGCTTCAGCTTCTTTATTGCATTCACAATCTCTCTTACATTTGGGGGTGCAGAGGGTATCCTGGTATTCCCACTTGGTGGCGCAACGCTTCTGTAGTCCGTAGCTACGTTTGGTGATGTGATGTGGCTAATTCCCATGAAGTGTTGGCGCCACCTCCGAATCTGTGCATCATCATTGGATAAGAGGTTGCCTTCAAGGTCTCTGACTGGCTGGTTCCGTCTCTGGTGGGTTCCGGCAATCCGTGCAATTTGCTGGTATACAGAGCGCATGTTGTTCTCGCCGGCTTGCTCAGCTGTGGTCCTTAGCTGTCTGCAAGTGTGCTCCCATGGGTGGTCTTCTAGGGGGATCAGCTGTTCCCGCAGTGTGGACGTCATTCTCGTCTTCATAGTGGAGTCGCTAAGGAGGTGCAGGTTCAGGGGGGCGCTCGTCGGTGTTGGCTGGTATCAGTATTCCTTTAGTAGTTGCGGTTCAACATTATTTTAAGTTCTCCAATGACTAACTAATGATCACAGTCTATAGATTGCAATGTGGAGTCTCTCCATCTCCGCCTCGAACTGTGCTAATCTAGATGGTTCTCTCAGAGTTCTAACGTTCCATTGTCCAATTCGTGTCCGTTTTGATAAGCCTATGGTCGTCATCGAATTGGAGGGGCCGTTTATGTTTAATTTTCTCGTGTTTGTTTCGGTAATCGATTAATTTTTCGACCGATCTAGTGATTGGCCAGATGCGGCTTATCCCAGGGGTGGGGCTGCCACCTAACGTCACCGGGGAGTGGCGTCTACGGTGATGTTGCTAGTCATAAAAAAGCAAACAGTCTGGTAAAGCACGCGTCAGGCCCTGCTGGGTGTTGTTGCTGTTCGCAGAACACAGGGTGCACTTGGTAACTATGTGGGGGGACCCCGCTTTACTCAAGGGGGTGAGGCGGTTTGGAAAGGGGAAGTTGCCGAAGATTGTTGGATTAGGCATTTTGGATGGAATAATACTTTCTAAAAACTAGAAAAGTAATTTTTGAGAGGAAAGATTGTGTGGCCATGCTCCCGTCATGGGTGGGGTTTAAACCCACGACCTCGTGTTTGACAGGTAGTTGCGCTATCCACTACACTACGTGGACATTAGTAACTGATATTTCAAAAAGTGGAATAGTTCAAATAGACCGAATCAGGATTCCCCAGTTAAAAGCAGTGTTTGAAAAGCTGCAGTCGAATTAGCAGAAGTCGCAATATTTTTGCTTTTCACTGCTTCTGCTGCGAGCGATATCAGAAAGCGAACAATTGCTTCTGCTTCTGAAAAATCAGAAGTCGCAGTCAAAGCATAAGTAAAAATCCCGCAGCGACGAATATCAAAAATCAGCTGCAGTCGCCGTTTTTCGTTTTTTCGCTTTCTGCTTTGCTGTTGCTTTTCATCGCAGACGTTCGTCGCTGCTGCAGCTACCGACGACTTTCGGAAGTCGTCGGCAGTCGCAGCAGCATAAGTCGGTGCCTTCGACTGTTTGCTGCTTTTGATTTTCGTTGCTATTGCTGCTGACCAACAGTCGCAGCAGCAGAAGTCGGCGCCTTCGACTGTTTGCTGCTTCTGATTTTCGTTGCTATTGCTGCTGACCAGTTGGTGCTTTCGACTGTTTGCTGCTTCTGATTTTTGCTGCCGAGCAGCATAAGGCGACAGACGCATGAGGCGACAAATTTTGGAAGCCATCCGCAGCGACCGCAGCCGTCGCAACGTTTATTTCCTCATATTAATTTTACTTGTAAAACGTTTGCTGCTTGATTGACTTTTATTTAATTACGAATGACTAAATTTTTTGGAAATTACTTATAGCGTACTTCTTGTACTTTTTTATTTTTTGGACTTTCTTTTTGTATAATGCTTATAAAATAATACAACTAATCAATTTTAAAAAAATTATAGAAACAAAATTAGCAAAAATAAAAACATAATAGTATATGAATTTTGAAAAATGATACATAAATACATTTTCATTGCTTTCTGTTATAACTATTATTTTACTTATTTTATAAACCACTAAGAGTAAGTTCTTCGTTTTCAAAAAGTGGCAAAGTATCAATGGCCATGTCCAAAAAGGTGGGATTTAATTTGACTAGCAATATGTTCTCAAGAACATCCTGGCTTAATCGATTGCGGTAGTCGGTAAGCACCAGCCTCAGAGTGGAGAATGCTCGTTCAATCGACACCTGTTATAAAATAAGAAACTATCTAAGAAGGAACCTAAATTATTTATGCCATTTTTATTTACCTGAGTTGGCGGTACGGCATAACAAACGTTACTAACTGCGTATAACTCCTGGTCAGTATACTGCTTTCCTTTCCAGTAAGATAGCACGTCTATGTCAAATCTTTGATATGCAAGTTGTAGATTTTCAATTTTTGTGTTGAACTATTGAACTATTGAACTATTTACTTTTGATTGAACGCCTTGCGATAAATAGGCCTCTAACATTTCGTCTTCCTCGTCATAAAAGAAGTTGTCTATTTGATTGAAGCTAGAGTTGGGAGTTGAACACATATTGCCAGTAGGGTTCAGACTATATAGTCTGTCCCAAATTGATTTTAAATGATTTATTGCGTCGGTTTTTTGTTGCGGAGACAATATATGTTGAAAGCGGGGATCCAAAAACAAGCATGAAACAACAAATTTATTATTTAACAATGTTTTTGTTCGTGTTTCTATTGAATTTAAAATTTTATTTCCAATAGTTTTTGTTAAATTGTGACTTGAATCATTGAATATTTTTTCGGTCAATATTTTTAGTTTAAGCCATTGTGCGTAAAAATTCCTATAATGTAGTTGCTCCTCTTGGAATCTTTGTATAGATTTTTGCAAGGGACTAAAAACATTACAATATGTTTCAATAAAATCCCAAAACGAGGCATCTACATCAAAATAATCTTCATCCGTTCTGTTTTTAGGTGACTCAATTTAACTTAAAATATCTTTCGCTTCCAACAAGTTCTTTAACATTATGTACGTGGATCCCCATCTTGTTGGACAGTCTAATTGTGGCACTTTTAATTTTTTAAGCTCAAATATTTCGCGGTATCCATTCGATGGTTTTATAATATATTTAGTCATATTCCTACAATTAAGTATGTCCAATGATTTATTTACATCGAGGGCAACCAGCTGTGCTGTGTGTGCAGCACAACGACAAACTTCAATATTTCCTATTAAAACTTTGGGAATTTTTTCTATTAAGTCTATTTTATCCAAATAATCGTCGTTGGTGCACTCGTAATCGTTCTCTTCATTATTTTGTTCAGACACAAATGACAAAATATTAGTTGCCTTAAGCATATTTGCCCCGTTGTCAGAAGTAATAGATACGATTTGATTTAAATTTATATTATATTTATTAAGCACTTTGATCACTTCGGCTGCAAGATTTTTGGCTCCACTTGATCCTGCACCTTTCAACTATTTTTGTGCACCGTTGCACTGTCTATTTTTAAAGATAATAACGTGTTTTTAAGTTCAGCTGTTATATGTGTTCTTATATTATTTGCCACTATTTTCAATGTATTTTTACAGTTTACTGCGTTTAATTTCATCATTTTTCCTTCTGCTGTTTTTAGACCTTCACAAATTGGATCAAGTATGTTTCTCATATTCTGTGAATTTAGAACATTGAAGGGAATGCTATCTTCGGTTACCAATCCTATATATGATCTTATTAGTTGTTTTTTATTTACTTCAATTTTTATTTTTTGTTTTCTTATTATTTTAGAAGAAGAACTTGTTGATGACGTTTCAAGATTTTCTAAACTAATGACATTAGCATCAATTTTGTGTTGTTTTTGTAAATGTGCTTTTAAATTTGAAATTCTGTAATTTTTTAGAGAGCTTTTACATATATTACATACAGCTAAGCCCTCGACTGCCTTATTTTCAAAATATTTCCAAACTTCACTTGGTGCCATGGTTAGCAGAAATATGCAAGTGAGCGTACGTGTCAATCAAGCAGCAAACGTTTTACAAGTAAAATTAATATGAGGAAATAAACGCTGCGACGGCTGCGGTCGCTGCGGATGACTTCCAAAATTTGTCGCCTCATGCGTCTGTCGCCTTATGCTGCTCGGCAGCAAAAATCAGAAGCAGCAAACA
Source organism: Drosophila teissieri (assembly GCF_016746235.2). Taxonomy (NCBI): domain Eukaryota; kingdom Metazoa; phylum Arthropoda; class Insecta; order Diptera; family Drosophilidae; genus Drosophila; species Drosophila teissieri. The sequence goes on from NW_025224987.1 coordinate 1,164,838, forward strand.
GTCGAAAGCACCGACTTACGCTGCTGCGACTGTTGGTCAGCAGCAATAGCAACGAAAATCAGAAGCAGCAAACAGTCGAAGGCGCCGACCTCTGCTGCTGCGACTGTTGGTCAGCAGCAATAGCAACGAAAATCAAAAGCAGCAAACAGTCGAAGGCACCGACTTATGCTGCTGCGACTGCCGACGACTTCCGAAAGTCGTCGGTAGCTGCAGCAGCGACGAACGTCTGCGATGAAAAGCAACAGCAAAGCAGAAAGCGAAAAAACGAAAAACGGCGACTGCAGCTGATTTTTGATATTCGTCGCTGCGGGATTTTTACTTATGCTTTGACTGCGACTTCTGATTTTTCAGAAGCAGAAGCAGAAGCAAAATCATGTGAAATGAAACTTACGGCAGTTTTTTAAACGCTGGTTAAAAGTGCCAAACGAAATGATTTTTTTTATAAATATAATATTTTTATTTTAAGATTTAAATGGGTAACTTCTGGTGGGCACTATCCCTTGCCTACCAAAAAAGAAATTTGTTGTTTGGTACAAGAAGACGACGAAGACATAAACTCAGCTTATATTAATAAAGACGATGTTAAGCATTCATTTGGAAATCCGTTTGTAAAGGGATGTTCTGGAATATCACCAACACTTGCGAGCGGCACGAGGATAAAAAGGTTTATCCGCGCAGCACCTGGTTCATAATTCGTAATTTACCAACTTAATAACTTCATAGAAATTTGACATGTTATAAGCAATTTTACTTCTTTTTATTTTAACACTCTCCAAAAGCCAAACACTTGTAATGTGAGGAGACTTTTTTAATCCCCACAAATCCGTGTGCAGGTCAAACGGTAAGTAATGGACCTTGGACCCCAGCAAAGCGGAGAGGGCGTGAACGGTACCGCGCTGGACCTTGGACTCAAGTCAGCCAAGGGAACAAAGGACAAACGGTAACGATGTGGACTCTGGACGAGCACAAAGAGGACGCACCGTAAACTAACGGGACATGAGTTGGGCCTTGCACCCGAGCGGGCAGTGCGCAAAAGGGGAAATAGCGGGATTCCCGCGGCCTATAAAGGGACTGCGCAAGCGCAGCTCGGGACAGGCAGTCAGTTAAACACTCGTCGGTCATACGTGCAAGCGCAGAGGACGGGCTCGAGTCGTGCAGTCAGGACACGGGCATGCGGACGGACAATCGGAGAAGATTCAGAAGACGTGGTCACAGTCAGTGAAAGTCCGGCACGGTGGAGTCAGTGGTCGGCACGGGTGGTTCGGGGAAGAGCGTTGGATTGACTCGCAGACGATACACCCTGCCCCATAACATCCTATGCCCCATTCGAGCCGGCACGGGTACGCTGTCGAGAACCACGCGGAACCTTCGGAAGAAGGACGATGAAGGATATTGCTAAGTGAAAAATTACAATATCTACGGTCGGGTTTTAAGCGGCGTGGCTCGCTCGAACCGTCGAACTCGAAAAGATATGAATTTACTGTGGATGAAACTATACCAGCAGTAAAGGATCTGCCAGAGCGCCATTCTGCGGCTCTAGTTGGAACCGTCTGCATTGACAATTCATTAAACTGCAAATTCCTTAACTCTTTCGACATGTTTCAGCACTTATTTGCATACATTCATCATACACTGCAGCGCCAAATTTATACCATTAAAGGAGCATCCTGCAAGTTCACTTGGCGAAAGAGTATGAATTTGTTAAAAATGTACTGGTTGCTTCAAAGAAGAAGTCAACTTTCCAAAAACAAGCTCGTTCTGTAAAAGGCCATAATCAAACCAGCATGGACATACGGCATTGAGCTGTGGGGGGCAGATTCGTACACAAACATCAAAGGTTGGAAAGAGCCGAGTACAAACTACTAAGGCAGATATTAAATGCGCCTTTCTATGTGCGGAATACCACTATCAAAAGAGATCTTAGCTTCCGTGGTGATACAATACAGCAACATCCCACAATATCAGATCTACATCCCTACATCCCTGGGTAAAGAAATAAAAATAAAAAATAACAAGATAACGCTATTGTCAATTATATCTGATACCTGTTACTAAGCTAGTGGAAGTGCGTAGAAGAAATTTTAACACTTAAAAGTTTGGGCATTTTAGGCTTTGGGGTGGGTGTGACCAACAATTCTTTGAAAATCGATAAAAATGTACTTTACTAATAAAATAAATGAAAAAAAATCAAAACATTTTACATAAGTGTGGGCGTGGTAAATTTGTAGCAAATCGATTAAAATTTACAAAACTAATAAAAAAATGAAAAAATGTCAAAACATTTTTAAAAGTGCGGGCGTGGCAGTTTTGGGCGGTTTGTGAGAGTTAGAGCGCCCGTTGCAACATGGGTCAAAAAATTTGCGCTGCGTCTATGTGGAGTCTACATGCTTAATCTCAACTTTCTAGCTTTTATAGTTCCTGAGATCACGACGTTCATACGGACGGACAAACAGACGGGCAGAGGGACAGACGGACGGACATGGCCAGATCGACTAGGCTATTGATCCTGATCAAGAAAAAATATACTTTATATGGGTCGGAAACGCTTTCTTCTGCCTGTAACCCTTTTTTCAACGAATCTAGTTTGTGTAACATCTGAAATAACAAATTGATTTTAAAGCTTAAGAACAAGTTAATTCTTCAATTGCGAAAAGAAAATAACAATTTGCTGTTGGCGTTTATTATGAACTAGTGGGCCCTATGCGCTTCGCCGCATGCAGTCTTAAAATTCAATGAAAAATTCCTAGAATTTGTTATATGAAAGTCATTTATTTTATTTGAAAATTGTTATATTCAATCCAAAACATTTGGATATACTATATTTTTCATTTGTCCATTTGGAGCGAAGACAAATAAAGAGTTTGGAATGCCAACTCTTGAACAGGCTACGTATAGCTGCCCATGGGAAAAACGCGGCTCTTCCAAATTCCTTATTGACGCACTGGGAATTGCAGTCGCCTAAATTCAAACGGCATGTCTGTTGGTATCAACGGTATACGCGGTATGAGCAACATTTGTCCTTCTTCCTCCTCCATCTTCTTAATCCTTCTCCTTCTTCTTCCTCCTCCATCTTTTTAATCGTCCTCCTTCTTCCTTCTCCTTCTTCTTCGTCTTCCTCCTTCCTTCCTTCTTCTTCTTCATCCTTTTTTTTCTTCTTCATCCTCTTTCTTCTTCTTCTTCGTTCTTCGTCTTCCTCCTTCTCCTTCTTCTGAAAACCTGCGTGATTGTTGATGCTTTAGTCTGTTTGCTTTATTGCGTTCGGCTCGTGTATCTTCTAATTGATGAAGAAGAAGGAGGATGAGGGTGAGGAAGTCGAAGAAGGTGGAAGTGGTGAGTTTAACCTAAAATGCACGATACACATAATTAACACAGTTCAACTTACCACCTCAAAAGCAAATGCCTGTTGTTACAATTTATTTATGAACCAAATCAAGTTTGTCTCATAAATTAAATAAAACGAAATGAGCAGAGAAGAATGACCTCCTATGTTTTAGAAATGGCGCTGCATGCAAAACGGTTTTCCCGCTTTTCTTTTGACTTTTTCCAGATTTTTCTTTGCTCTTGTCCTAACGGAGCCCGAGACCTTTCCAACGAATGCAAAACCGTTCGTTTGAACGGCTCATGCGTTCTGGAGTTATAATCATTAGTGAAACTTGTTCTCAATTTTTATATATATAGATAATATATCTGTACGTAGTGGCGCTCTCTGCATATTTATTAATAAAAAATAAATATATATAATCTGCATAAAATTCACATCCAGTCATTAAGCATACTTTTCGTATATGCGGCAAAAGCGCAGGAAAAGGACTATTTAATTTTTTTGTAAGTCGAATAATACGCCTTAAAAGTATGTAACAGATAGAAGGAAGCGTTTCCCCCTATAAAGAATGTATATGCTTCTTAGGATCACTAGTCTAGTCGACTTTCTTGTCCGTCTATTTAACTGTCTGTCTGTCTGTCTATCCGTATAAACGCTTCGATGTCAGGAACTATTAAAGCTATAAAGTTGAGATAAAGCTTTAGAGATAGAGATTTTTTGTGAGGTATGTCTCTTTTTGTTTAGTGTTTAGTCATAGCAATGTGTAGCGATCAGTAACGTTATATCGTGAACAACTTACTGGTTCGAAACATATTCTGCTGAATTTACAAAGTCTAGTTGGTCATTATTTAGCAATTATGCAATCTATCCAACATTTTTCTATAGCGTCAGTTTTTTATGACATTTTTATGACATCCGTACCATTTGGGAATCTCAGAAAACTATACCAAAAAACCGAATCTATTTTTTTTAACCCGTTAAGCGCCTCTTTACCGTTTCGGTGCATCTCCGCCGACATTAGTCCATTGTTTGCCACTTATTTAGTTCTATGGTGTGTAGTATAGGTACCAGCTTTCATCAACCAATTACCAATTACCCAAATCTGAGTGCCAGTACAAATTCCTATGTCTTATGCTATCTCTGTGACTAAGACTGTCCGGTCTGCCACACAATTTCGCGGATTTTTATTACGTGTTCCTCTGTTACCGCATAAGAGGGCTTCCCACTGCTGACTTCAGTAGAGAGTTTTGCCACTATGAAAGTCTCGAAACCAATATTTAACAGTACAATCAGAAGAACCATTAGTCCCATAATATTTTTACAAATTTCGCCTCTTTACAAAAATCACTTTTCCGCTAAGAGCTTTGACATTTTCTAAATATAAATGTACTTACTAAAAGAGGGCAAAATTTTTTTTGTAACAGCATTGCAATTTAAAGGGTTTATTCACTACACATTGTGACATAATAAATCGAATTTCCACTGACCAAAACTGAAGCTATCTTAGATGGCGAATGGTGGTGAGACAATCTTTTTAAGTCCACCTTATAAGTTATAAAACAATTTACAATAACAAAGATAAAAATGATTATTTGTTTTTAGATAGGAAATCGGTAACATAAGAGGTAATATCAGAGTCTTATTTCGTATATCACAATCATGCGTAGTAACATTATCTCTACAGTAGTATTTATGTGCCTATTACCTAGTTCCATACTTTCCCAAAATTTGACAACGGTAAGAAAAATTCGTGTAGTTTAAGGCAAAATTTGAAATAAGTAATGAATTATTCGAATTAATATATTTTAGATAAAATGTCTTGACGAATTTACTAAAACAACTTCAGGCACGGCATATTGGAAGTTTAAAGGCATTCCTTATGCAATATCTGAAGACCTACTGTGCCTAAAATCAAACGATCAAATTTTATTGCGCGTGTGCGATACAAATTATGGACATTGGATGCCGGATGTGATAGAGTGCAAAATGAGTATGAACAAAAACCTGCACTGCCCTGATGACCTTTTTGAAATTCGAGACGTTGGTAACGTTCCACTTTGCTTAAAAATTTCCACTGAAGCTCAAGCGTTCAATGAACAATTTTGCTACGGCTCAAATATAATTATTCCTATCGATTTAACAAACATAGAAATTTCTACAGTATCCAAGTTTTTGATAAAAAATAATATTTATGATTATTGGCTGCCAATACGTCGAAAAAACGAAGTAATGCCTTATGAAGTACGTTTGCCAGGAAAATCTTGGAGAAAAGAAATAAATGAGAGTTTAATACACTTAAAAAATAAACCCAATGAGCACTGCCTAAAGCATACTATAAGTAATAAAACAGCAACTTACTTTAAAAACCAAATAGTATCTGAAGACTGCAATGCTTTTTTAAATGCAGTGTGCATTTTTAAGTCGGAACTGATATCTAATGCTGGATGTCCGAGCGGCTTTGGAGCTTTAGTCTATCACCCGTCAGTATGTTATGGTATTGACTGGAAAAATACCACTTATGAACACGTTGATCTAAAAGAGTACTTAAAAAAACGAAATTGGCTTAAACGGATTTTAGCAAAGTATGCCTCAAAGAAAAATCAAAACGAATATTTCAAAATTGATTTCTTTTCTCACCACTTGACAGAAAAATATGTTATAATAATGAGTCTATCTGAAAATTTCCAAATTGTTAGCAAAGGCTTGAAATGGATTCCCACTTTAAGCAAAAAAATTGCGAAGACAAGTAGTGCTATTGAAATGGTATTGGAAATAGATGACATCTCTAAAGCGCTAAGACTGGTGATTTATAATCGAAAGTATTTATGGGTAAATAACAACTCTTATGTTGGTGCTCAATGTTTTGCATTTTTAGAATATGGAACTGTAAAAAAAGCCAGCTTGGACCTTGTTTGGGAGAATCAAGAACAATCTTATTCAATTCTTAATGTCAATTTAGTTTCAAGCTATCGCACCGAATATTGGTGTGAAGGTCACAGCATTTTTGAGTTTCAGCTGGTTTCCACCCGGTTGTTGGTAGATTTTAATAGAAACACAGCGCATGGTTTTGTTATACGTTGGAACGTCTCATGTATAAATTCAAAGTTTGCATATAATTTGTGTGATGAAGTAACCGGTAAAAATTTAAGAAACCTTTCAGAAAGTATATACGGAAACAGCGATCTAGGTCATCTTGTCATACACGATGTTCGAATAATGAATATGGAATTGCTCAAAAATATGTGCGTTGTTTTATGGATTCATATAATTGCGGCTCTCAAAATAACAGCAGAAAATGATGTCCAGGAACTTGCCTTTGGGGACAATGCCCCCAAGATAACAAAAAAATCATTTGCCTTTATGCAAATTAAAATTACACTGAACAATTTCTTTTTTAGTTTCATTAAAAACTCAACTTATCTCATACGTAGTACAGATTATTGTTCTTCAGAGAGTTCGTTTTCAAACAAAGGACAGTGGACTACAACGCGTATTGGAGAAATCGCTACGACAAAGAAATTGTGTATTCAACAAAATGGCATGCCTTATACTCGAATATGTTTAGGCGATTTTGTTCATGGAGCATATTGGAAAGAGTTAACACAACCAGTCGTATGTGAAAGTCCTAAGTATAATACCAAAGTATTGCATAATTTGATTAAAGCCAAAATTTTTAAGTCCTTACCAGAAAAGTCCTTACAAAATGTGAAAGACATAGTTGCAAATAGTAAAAATAATCTAGTTCCAGCTGATATCTTCTTTATTTCTAAAATTATTCAATCAGTGCTTAAAACCCATTCATCAAATTTAACGCTTCGACAGACATATGAAGAATCAAGTAAATGGAAGAATGCATTTTCTGACATTTTCGATATATACAATATTTTAATAGACATTGACTCTAATGTTTTAAAGAAGTCTTCTGAGCTAAACGCTACAAACAAGTTATTAAGATCATTTGAAAGGTATGTCGACACTTTATCAACTAATTTGCCTTTTACTGAAATAGATAATGGTGAAGAACAGTTTGTCTCTGAGTTACAAAGTGAAACAATAAACTATGATGATATTGGAGTATCAGTATATATTTCAAAATATATTTTATATTTCTCAATCAACCCAAGTATTGCCAATGTTTCTGGAATAGCCTTGTTTGCAAATAAAAAGAGAATAAATAAACAAAAAAAACTAAAGGGAGCATTTAAAAACGAGCATTACCGTTTTCTTCAAGTAAATCATGACATTACTGATGTTGTTGATGAGCCTGACTTAAAACTTGGTGTATACTTGCCAATAGATCTAATAGGCACCTTGAAAGCTTCAACCAATAATATAAATGACGTTATTGTTGTTATTAAGGTATACTCAAATGACCAACTATTCCAACAGTCTGTTAAATCTTTACTACTATTAAGTCGAATAGTATCTATATCAATACCTGGGTATAGTTCAAATCTTCCTGTACCTGTGCCAATTATCTTTCGCAAATCTAAGAACAAGGAGGTCAATACGTCAGGTTCGTGTAAATACTGGAACTATGACAGTTGGATCGATAGTAAAAGTATGATAAACCATTTCGAAAATAATGAAGGTAGTGCGCTATGCCTTTTAAGGCGTTTGGCACCAACTGGATATTTTTTAGAAAAAAATAATTCTAATGAAAATTACTTAATAATTAATAATTCAAAATTAAATGGTAATATTATTTATGCTATTTCACTTACCAGCTGCCTATTGACGTTTATTGGCTTTTGGTTTTACAAGTGTAATTGTAGACAACTACTTAAATTTATCAAATATGATTTTAAATAGTGTTTAATAGGCGAACACTGCTGAGCGTTGAAATAAATTTGTCATTAGTAGTATGTTCTGAGCGCCTGAACTATATTTTAGATTAAACTTTTTTTTTTCATATAATCTATAAATAAACGGTCATTAAAACAGCACAGAGGTTTTGTACTGACGACACCAATGATATGGCAAGAAGGCCTCTTTTTGTGCGCTCGACCAAATAATATACCTGATTGCTTAAATATAGTCTAACATGTACATTCCTTGAACAGAGTCTATTCGTATAACCGTTAAGATCTGGGAAATTTTAAGGCATAGAAGAATGATATAAAGCATGATCTCTAAGCCAATTCTAGAGATGCCAAAAAACATTTGTCACACAATATTCTCCACGCGTAGTATTTTCATATTATTATTTGTCTTGCCGATTTCTATCGCTACAAAGCCCTGTATAGACAGGGATTAGTATTTTTCATGGCATTATTATTTAGAAGATTTTAAAATATTGTCATTTTAAGGCGTGCCATGGTCAATGGTCAGAGAGTTATGAGCAATAAATATAACCGGCGCTAGGTGGTGTTTGTGGACTATGCTGATACCAACATACAGTGGCGAGCAAAAGTGAGTGCATGTTCATAACTCTCGACTTTCATCATCTATAAAAGCAAAACTAAAGCAGGTAATCCAATAATTTTTTTTATTTTTGTTTACCTATCCTATTTTAACAAATAGGACAAAAAAAACCGTAACAATATGTATTCAGCGAAGACTTAGAAAATAAAAACCAAAAAAAGTCGCAAAAACTCACTTTTGCACGTTATAAGAAAATAAAGAAAAAATTAATTTTTAATATATTGTCCATAGAGCCATATTATAAATTACTTGATTTACTCGAGATGGCATACTCTCTACCAAGTTTTCAATGACTTCCTTGGAAATTCGGTTCCATTCATCTTGTACACGCTCCCAAAGATTGGTCATGTTTGTTGGGACTGAGTCGTACTGCCCGAGCCTTCGATTCACGATTGACCAAAGATTTTCAATCGGATTGAGGTCAGGACTTTGTGCTGGCCACTCCATCAACTTGAAATTTTGTTCACCAATCCATTCCTTGACAATTTTCGCTGTGTGCTTCGGATCGCCGTCTTGTTGAATAATAATATCTTCTTCCGAATACGCACATTTCTCCATAAAATTGGGAAGATGGGCTTGCAAAATATGCGGATAGTCCTCCTTTCGCATAATGCCATCTATTAAATGCAGGGGGCAGACTTGCCACTATGTGAAGCATCCTCAGACCATTATATTTCCGCCGCCATGTTTAACCGTTTGCTTCACATGGTGTCTTTGAATCCGTTCTCCGGATCTACGCCAGCAGTATTGTTTACTATCTGACTGGAAACGGTTGAACTTGGACTCATCAGACCAGACAACACGTTTCCAATCATCTGTGGTCCAATCTTTGTGCTCTCTCGCAAATTTTAGACGCGCCTTAACATTTTTTCGGATAATGCAGGTTTGTTTTTTTTAACAGCCGCTGCATATCCAATGTTGCGCAGCGCTCTTCTGGCAGTCCACTCGCTAACGTTTTTGTTTATGGCCAAAGATGCTTCTTTAGGTGTTAGCAGCCTATTTTTCTTCATCTGGGATATTCCTTATTCCTTAGTCGGGCATCTGAGTCCGATAATAATTTTTTGCGACCTTTCTGTTGCGATCTGGATGTCACATTTCGGCGTTTTTGAGCTGCAATCACTGCTTATACCGAGCGAAAATTGTCAAGGAATGGATTGGTGAACCAAATTTCAAGTTGATGGAGTGGCCAGCACAAAGTCCTGACCTCAATCCGATTGAAAATCTTTGGTCAATAGTGAAACGAAGGCTCGGGCAGTACGACTCAGCTCCAACAAACATGACCAATCTTTGGGAGCGTGTACAAGATGAATGGAACCGAATTTCCAAGGAAGTCATTGAAAACTTGGTAGAGAGTATGCCATCTCGAGTAAATCAAGTAATTTATAATATGGCTCTATGGACAATATATTAAAAATTAATTTTTTCTTTATTTTCTTATAACGTGCAAAAGTGAGTTTTTGCGACTTTTTTTGGTTTTTATTTTCTAAGTCTTCGCTGAATACATATTGTTACGGTTTTTTTTGTCCTATTTGTTAAAAATAGGATAGGTAAACAAAAATAAAAAAAATTATTGGATTACCTGCTTTAGTTTTGTTTTTATAGATGATGAAAGTCGAGAGTTATAAACATGCACTCACTTTTGCTCGCCACTGTATCTCAGTCTCGAGGAACACGCCTATAGTAAGACAAGTAAATGTCTTATATACACATATATATAAGTTAACAACTGAAGAGAGCAGCCAATATATTTGATTCAGCAACTAAGTAGTTTTACATAAACAATACCCTAGTAGCTAGTAGTTTCACACGAATAAAGCTGACGCGCCCAAAATGAAATCAGCGCTCCGCGCTAAGAACGTCCAGCAGCGGTAATCGGACACTGCCTATCCGGAGTGCCGCATTTCGGTGCATTGGAATGCTGAGTCGGCTTGCCAACCAGGACTTAATGGCGTGATGCATTGGAGCTAGGGTAGACTTATGGTTTTATATATTTTTGTACTCCACTTCTGTCCAAGATCCGAAAGATTACGCTTCAATAATAAAACATTGCTCCGGCTTTAGCCGTAATAATTTTGTCTATCACTGGTATAATTACTGAACCACAAGGCCAGCGATTAGGGAGGAAAGTAACTCCCCGACATAATCGTCTTAAGTAGACATTATTACAACCAGGTTGGAGTTGCACTGCAAGAAATCACGGACAGCCGATAACGCTGCTGGACCACACCGCAATCGGACGATAAGAAGGAAGTAGTTCATCGCGACAAAAAGGGCAGTGAGGTAACAGCACAACCTGTTACGACACCCCGCACCTATACTTAATTGGCGCTCAACCTAACAGGCTAGTTAAGATACAGAACATGTAAGTTTGATAAGTGAACTCAAGGGCATACCCTGCAGTGATATTTTACAAGAAAATCTAACCTAAGTAAATAAAATAAATAAACAGTTAAAAAAAATTACATCCCTTTTATAATTTATTCTCCTTTGCATGTTTTTGAAAAAAGAAATTTCCTACGGCTCAAAATTTTTTTTAAATCAACCAGAATTATTTTTAATTTTTGTCAAAACCTTGTCAACTTTCATTCTATTTCTTGCGCAACGTAATTTCGTTGTCTCTCAAGCCGATCAATTGTTGAGCCGTTAGCCAGGCTTTAGCCCAGCAAGAAACTAGACAGAAACTATAGACAGGCTGATAAAGGCCTAGCAAAACAACATCCAAACTTGTAACCCAGCTAGGTGAAACCGTATTTTTGAGGTAGGAGAAGAGGTATTTGTTAAAAACAATAAAAGGTTAGGAAACAAGATAACTCCATTATGCACGGAACAAAAAGTGCAGGCAGACCTGGCAACGTCTTTTCTTATTAAGGGGACGGTGGTCCATAAGGACAACCTCAAATAGATTCCCCCACTTCTAATTTGCTAGTAAGCCATATTTTTTGATAGTAAGACAGATTTATGTTAAAACACCGAGGTCTCACTCTACGTTTGGATTGCAGGTTCGCCCCCACAACGCTCATCACCCTAGCACTGGTAAATGCACGGATTACCGAATTTTCTCAAGCCAACTACATCCCAGTCGTAGATGTGCTGGTGTTTGAACAATGTGACTACTTGAGGCACTCGAGCAACCTTTCCGAATTTATTAGTATGGTAGATGAGACAGAATAATTGTCCGAGTCTTATGCGCAAATTACTAGACGTTGATACAGATCATCTGAGAACCTTGTTGTCCGTTTTAAAAATACACCACCGAATGGCGAGAAGTTTAGATTTCCTGGGGACAGCTCTTAAGGTAGTTGCCTCAGATTTCTTGAAAATCAGGGTGACAGAAGCTTAGCTAGTGGACTAAAATTTCAGGCAGATTAATATAAACTCGGAAACTCAAAAACAGATAAACAAGCTAACCGACACCATTAATAAAATTATCAAAGCCCGACAAAACGATTTGGTTGACACCCCACATCTGTACGAGGCACTGCTAGCAAGAAATAGAATGCTGACAACAGAAATACAAAATTTAATTCTCACTGTAACATTGGCAAAACATGGCTAACATAGTAAACCCCACGATCGTTGATCATGCCGATCTGAAATCACTTATTGAACAAGACACCCCAATAGTTAGTTTATTAGAAGCCGCTAAACTTAGGGTTCTCCAGTCCGATGAAATTATCCATATACTAATAGCCTATCCAAGAGTCAAAGTCAGGTGCAAGAAAGTCCTCGTCTACCCGGTATCAGAGAGTGTGAAGAAGACACCTTTTCGGTCACCGAGTGCACGGAAACCACGCATAACACCTTCTGCAAAAGATCACGACGCGAAACCTGTGCCCGTTCGCTCCATGCGGGTACCACGGCCCAATGCCATACTCAACCCAGCCACCTAAGATCAGTAATGCCTGTAGATGACGGCATCGTTATCATTAACGAGGCATCAGCCCGCACCAGCACGGACGGCGGCCCAGAGGTGCTCGTCAAAAGAACGCATTTGGTAACCTTTGAACGATCAGCTACCATCAACGGAACGGAGTTCGTGAATTTTCGAAAAACATTGGACATTGAGTAGCCTGGCGTAGTAAGATCACCACTACTGAACATTGTCGGCATTGACCGGTACTGAGCATGACCTTGCTACACCGCAGATCACCACTACTTAACATTGTCGTCCATGACCCGGTACTGTACATGCCCTTGCTACACCGCATGAACAACGACAACCTGCGCTTTATCCAAGGTTTCAAGAACGAGGTTGACGCCGCAGACTCCCCTAAACTTTGGTTCATGGCTGAAGTTATCTTGAACGTTGGTCTAATTGGTTCACTCATCCTTTTTTTGGTACTAAGGAGAAAACGAGCCTTCGTAGAAATACAGCGAACGATTGATAAGCTTAATATAACCGAGGACGGTTTCAAATCTGAGGGGGGGATAGTTAATATATTTGAATCAGCAACTAAGTAGTTTTACATAAACAATACCCTAGCAGCTAAGTAATTTCACACGAATAATGCTGACGCGCCCAAAATGAATTCAGGACTCCGCGCTAAGAACGTCCAGCAGCGGTAATCGGACACTGCCTATTCCGAGTGCCGCACTTTGGTGCATGGGAATGCTGAGTCGGCTTGACGACCATGATTATATGGCGTGATGCATTGGAGCTAGGGTAGACTTATGCTTTTACTTGTACTCCACTTCTGTACCGAAAGCTTACGCTTTGATAATAAAACATTGCTCCGGCTTTAGCCGTAATAATTGTAATCACTGGTATAATTACTGAACCACAAGGCCAGCGATTAGGGAGGAAAGTAACTCCCCAACATAACCATCCTAAGAAGTCATTATTACAACCAAGTTGCAGTTGCACTGAAAGAAATCACGGACAGCCGATAACGCTGCTGGACCACACCGCAATCGGACGATAAGAAGGAAGTAGTTCATCGCGACAAAAAGGGCAGTGAGGTAACAGCACAACCTGTTACAACACCCTGTACCTATACTTAATTTATTTACTTTTTATGGTCGGGAATGCTTCATTCTACCTGATTTACCTATAACATACTTTTCAAAGAATCTAGTATACCCTTTAATAATACATAATTTTTCTCGAAAGACCCTTTTTCGGGTTCAGGAGTCTTAAGGGTTCATGTTACGGCGAATCAAGATTTCTTTACGAATTAAAACATACAAATTTATTTCAACGCTACAGAAGTATATAAGTAATTCATAAGCACTAGCTTAATATGAAAATTTAAATATGCATCGCTAAATATTAAAACATTTCAAAAAAATTAATTTTTAATATATGTAAAATTCAACTTTACCGCAAGTACCAAAAACAAATACGTACAATACGAATATATTGGAGGAGAGACTTTAACGATGACAGTTTTTGACGGTTTGTGGGCGTGGCAAAAAGTTTTTTGGCAAATCGAAAGAAAATTTACGAGACTAACAAAAATGTAAAAAAATATCAAAACATTTTCAAAAGTGTGGGTGTATCAGTTTTCGTCGGTTTGTAGGCGTTTGGGAGGGCGTGGTAAAAAGTTCTTTTGCAAATCGATAGAAATTTACATGATAAATAAATAAATACTAAATATATGAAAACCTTTTTCCAAAGTGTGGGCGTGGCAGTTTTGGGCGGTTTGTGGGCGTTAGAGTGGGCGTGACAAAAAATCTTTCTGCAGATCGATAGAAATTTACAACATTAATAAAAAAATATCAAAACATTTTTCATGCATGTGGGCGTTGCAGTTTTGGGCGTGGCAACATGAATCGACAATCGCTGCTTCTATGTCTCTGGAGTCTGCCTGCTTAATCTCAACTTTCTAGCTTTTATAGTTCCTGAGATCTCGACGTTCATACGGACGGACAGACAGACGGACGGACGGACAGACGGACGCTTCCTTCTGCCTGTTACATACTTTTCAACGAATCTAGTATACCCTTTTACTTTACAAGTAACGGGTATAAAAACAATTACTTAATTCTATAAACATATGCAAATTATTTTCTAATATTTTCTGTGGGCATCGATATTTCTTCCATTAAAGGGTGACAACCTTGTCGTAAAGATCTAGTTTAACACACTTTCAGTCCGAACATTTTCATTTTTCCATATTAATTTGCAATTAAATAATTAATGCCACTTTAGGCAAAAAAAACTCTCCGCCGATGACGAATGGCTTAAGACTTCGGCACTGCGGTGATAAAAAAAACTCTAGCAATGATGAGCTTTTTTCCCCGTTTTCGGAAACTTCGGGCCGTATCTCCGTTAGGCAAGCTTCACAACGCACTGCTGTTCTTTTTTTTCCACTTCCCAGGCTGGCGGCTATAGCACTTACGTTTTTCCATTTATCGCTTATCACTAGAGTTGTTGGCTTTGCTTAAGGCCGACTGAACTTAATGACGCCTGAATGGGAATACCCCACCCCACATAATTGGCGGTAAAGTCTCGGATACCAAATTTCGCTCGTTATACTCGTTGAATATTTTTATTCTTATTTCGACGACATTTTATTTATGGCAGATTCAATTACCCAACATAAAGAACATCTTCGCAACGTTCAAGAAAACTTCACAGACACGGCCTTTGCGTACACATGAACAAATTTCAACTAGGTCAATCAGAACAACGTTTCTTCAGCTATATCATTAATAGTAATGTAATTAAACCACCAACCGATTATGTCCACCTTGTTCAGAGCCATGCTTGCAGGTTTTTGGAAAAAATTCGTAAATTTAATAAAATTAAATGAGTATCGTCGATGTATCCCGCATTTATCCCACATCCCACATCCTTGTAAAAAAAGTAAAAAAAATTATTAACGCCAAATCGGAACGAATTCGGAAATGCTTATCAAATTCGACATCTTAGCAATATATAGCATTTATAGCAGCCCAAACAACTCTATCACTATTTTTTCTAATAGGATGACTTCTGCGTTAGGACGAGTATCATTAGTACTAATTGTCGTAATCGAATTACAGAATAATCATAATCATAAGCGCCTTGTTGCAATTGCACCTCATAACAGATAGTTTTTCTATTAGATCCGCAATCTTGACATCTGAGGCCCTCTTTGTGGCAGCTTCAGCACATGTGCGCCATGGCTGCAACCCAGCTGCCTTTATCCTCGGAAAACACTTTGCAATCTTCCCACTCCTCGGACAACTAAGCGACCTTTATTCTAAGTGGAATCCCCTTTTTGTTAACCCTGCGTTTTCCCTACATCTACGAAGAAATCGACGACAAATTGCTCGCAATCTTTCAACAGTTCAAACTTGCAGATTAAAATCTCGTGCCTAAGAACTTTGGAATCCCTGTTTTTCTCGCTGCTTTCTATCGCGCATGGCCTCCCTGGCGTTACTACTCGAATAGTTACCTTTCAGTTTGTCTGTTCTGGGGCAAATACAATTTTATGATCCAGCATTTGCTGCAAAGGATTAGGGAAACCCAGTAAAACCTAATCAGATCTATTAATATTAGTAAAAGATTTACAAAAATTAAAGATACATAAAAATTCAAGATAATGCTTACATAATATTACAAATTATAAAGGAACTTCAAAGTGTAATTTTAATATTTATTAAACATATAATTATTAGAATGATCCATTATTCAAATAGACCCAATTGTTGTCTCAAATGTAGAAACCTTGCTGCCGGTAACGGTTTCGTCAGAATATCTGCCTGCTGCATATCTGTTGAAATATACTTAAGAAAAATTAGTTTCTTTTCAATCTGTTCTCTCGTAAAGTGATACTTAATATCTATATGCTTGGTTCGTTTGTGACAGACTGGATTATTCGCTATGCTAATTCAACCTTGGTTGTCTTCATAAATGTTTATTGGTTTATTTAACTCAATCTTAATTCCATTCATAAATGATTTCAACCATATTGCTTCTGTTGATGAAGCTGCAACTGATTTCTGTTTCATGGTACTCCAACATATCAAGCAATATTCGAATACTTTAAAAAGAAAACGGTAGTACTTCTTCTATCTGTCTCACTAACAATATTTTCATAATTCATATTTTTGACAAAAGTCAACTTTAAATTAACAGTACCTTTTAAATACCTCAGAACTCTTTTAAGGCATTGCCATAGTTTTTTTATTATTATTATTGGTGTACCTACTTAATATGCTTATTAATGTACTTAAGTCTGGCCGTGTGCACAACATTATATACATCAGACAGCCGATCAACTTCGACATGGTGCGTCGAATATTTCATCTGAATGTAATGCTGTGTAATCAAGTTTTCTTGGAGCAGACTACTTCGATGTGGAGAACTTTGGTGTCAGAGCCGCGCCACCAGTCGCAGACAGCGACAACATGCGGGCCCAAAGAACACTCGAGGACACCACGGTGAGATTAGGTCGAAGATACCAGACAGGATTGCTCTGGAGGATGACCACATTGCACTGCCACGAAGCTATGAGATGGCGTACAATCGGCTGGTCAACATCGAAAAGAAGATGAAGCGCAACGGGCAGTTCGCACAGGAATACAAAAGGATTATCCAAGATTGTGTAGCCATACGATACGCTCGACGATTAGGACATCGTGAAACCGCTGTGGAAGGCGTCAGGCATTGGTACCTGTCACATTTTGGAGACGAGAACCCCAACAAGCCGGGGAAGATCCGACTGGTCTTCGACGCAGCAGCGAAGGTAGGCGACACGTCGGTAAATTCAGCACTGGCCAAGGGTCCGCAACACTACAAGCCCTTTCCAGCAAATCTCTTTAATTTCAGAGAAGGTGCAGTCGGAGTCTGCGGTGACATCAAGGAGATATTTCACCAGGTGCTGATCCGGCCAGATTTTTGTGGCGAGATGTGGGTCATGACGTTTGGGGCAGCGTGTTCACCGAGCGCAGCTCATTACGTCAAGACTTTGAATGCCAGTCGGTTCCTGGATTCTGACTCCCCAGCAGTCAAAGCCATCAACGACTACCACTACGTCGACGACTACGTGGATAGCTTCTCGACGGAGGACGAGGCTATTAGCGTATCTACCCGGGTGAAGGAGATACACGCGGAAGCTGGATTCGAACTATGTCAGTATATTTCCAGCTCGCCCACCGTGGAGGAGTCACTTGGACCACCTAGACGCATACAGAGCATCGGATGGGGCGAGGCTCAGCAAAAAACATTATGAATGCGGTGGCAGGCAGCCACTGACGAGTTCCGGTTCAACGTGAGATACCATCGAGTTCCAGCTAGCGTCTTGGATCCCTACTAAGAGAGAATTTTTAAGTCTTGTGATGTCAACGTTTGACCCTCTGGGATTCCTCTGCTGCCTCATGATAACGGCCAAGTTATTGTTGCGAGAGGTTTGGAGGCAGAAGATTTCCTGGGACGACCCCCTTCCTGAAGAAATATATGACGCGTTTACGAACTCGCGTCGCAAAATGAAGAATGTGGAAAAATTCAGATGCTCTCGTCATTATTTTTGACCTGGTGAGGTGAGGTTTGTGGACGCCAGTCAGTCCGCATTTGCAGCGGTGGCGTATTGGAGAGTCACCTACGAGGATAACGACTTGCGAGTGAGGTTCGTCTGCGCTAAGACGAAGTGCGCTTCATTGAGAACCATGTCAATTCCACGGTTGGAGCTGCAGGCAGCAGTTCTAGGGACGAGGCTGATGGATGCTGTCAAACAGGAACACAGCGTAGCTATCAGGGACGTCATGCAATGGACGGACTCTAAAACAGTGCTGCGATAGATCGGTAGCACCCATCGCCGATATAAACAGTTCGTCGGCAACCAGATCGCGGACATCTTGGACCGACCGCCGACAACGTGGCGGATGACGCGACTAGAGCGCGAGCCAGCGTGGATCTGAGCGAGAGTTCACGGTGACTGAGAGGACTGGTCTTCCTATGGCAGCCAGCGCACAGTTGGTCAGGACCTGCACCAGACAACAATGGAGGTGTAGACGACGAGGAAGAGATGCCGAGCGAGTTTGCGCTTGTCGGTACGAGCGATGTATTTATTTCGTTTCAGAGATTTTCGAGCTATTCTCGGCTGTTGAGGACCACAGCTTGGGTATTGAGGTTCACGCGCCGATGCCGTGGACAGAGAGCTGATCTCGACAAGTATGGCCTCACAGCGACCGAGTGCGAGGAAGCTGAGTACCTATTGGTTCGCCCAACGAGAGGCGTTCCCTGAGGAGATGCGAGCCGCAGCGAAGAACGAGATCGTCGCCAACACAAGCGACATTCGAGGGCTGACGCCCTACGTGAATGAAAAGGGAGTCCTACAAGCATACGGTAGGATCGACGACGCGCTGTGCATGCCGTACAGCGCCAGGAGGCCGATGATCTTATCACACCGACACGTCCTGGCGAGGATGATTGTACACCAGGTGCACGAACGTATGAGGCATCAAAACACGGATGCCACGATCGCAGAGATTCGGAAGAGGTTCTGGATAACGAAGCTGCGACGATTACTAAAAGGAGTGATTTCCGAGTGCAGCGTATGCAAGCTGCAACGAGCGCGGTCGGTGCCGCCGATAATGGGACCCCTGCCAATGGATCGTTTGGAGGCATGTGGGTGGCCATTCAAGTACACAGGCCTGGATTACTTTGGACCGCTGTTGGTGACAGTGGCACTCCACAAGGAGAAGCGCTGGGTCGCTTTATTCACATGTCTGACGACCAGGGCGATACATTTGGAGCTGCCACTTCGTGGGAGCCGTCAGAGAAGCCAGGAGAAGCCGGATACCCCTGGTGTGGTTGAAGGTGTTACCAAGGAATGCGCAACAGGCAAGCAGTGGCGAGTAGAGAGATTACTGAGGGACCGCTTCTGAAAGAGGTGGGTCTTGGAGTACCTGCCCACACTTACGCGAAGAGAGAAGTGGTGCCGGAGAGAGAAGCCGATTCGTCGAGGGAACGTCGTCTTCGTCTGCGATTCGGCTATACCGTGCCGAGAGTGGCGCAAAGGCATTGTGAAGGAAGTCTTCGCTGGAGGTGACGGAATGATCAGACGTGCCAGGGTGCGCGTAATGGTGAACGATCGGCCCCGTATGATGATTCGCCCCGCTTCGAAACTGGAAGTTTTGGACTTAAGTGAAGAGGTTCTTCACAGAGGTCGGGATGTCGCTGGTCGAATTTTATTATCGATAGTTTATATTATTGAATATGGATTTTTGACCCATGAAGAAGTGGTCATATTAAGTTTACCGATCGCCGCCACATTTTGCGAGCTTTTTTATACATTGGGTCAGGGATTGTAGGAGGACACACTGCGGCGAGCGATCAATTATTTGGAATATTTTAAGTCTCACTGTAACCCTTCTCAGAATAAAATCACCCATACCTACTCGAACAAGCAGTCGGCGGGTTGGTTTTTTGCAACTCCTGGATGGGCCAACGACAACACTACATCATCAACATATAAAAGTACATATATATTTTTAGACATATTTCCTTTGTCTATAATATAAATACAGCGATCTACTCCGCTGCTAACCAAACCAATTTCTTTTAATACATCTTCGAACACTTTGAACCAGCATCTAGCTGCTTGCTTAAGGCCTTATGGCTTTATTTAGTTTGCAAGCTGTATTCTGATTATGTACTAAGCCTTGAGGAACCTGCATATAAATATCCTCTCTTAGAACTCCGTTTAGGAATGCTGTCTTTACATCCATTTGATAAATTTTTAAACCATATTGATTTGAAAGTGCCAATATGAAACGGAAACTAGAGATTCGCGCAACCGGCGCAAAAGTTTCGTCATAGTCTGTCAAATATTTTTGAGTGAAGCCACGCGCCACTAACCTGACATTATACTTTAATAAATTACCAAATTCATCTTGCTTTACTGTAAACAACCATTTACTATCAACAATATTTTTATTATCTAGCCTTTATATCAAGGACCACGTGTTGTTTTCCAAATGAGAATCTAATTCATCACGAATTACCCTTTCCCAAACGACTCTTTCATTTCGATGCTTAATTTCTTCAAAATTGCTGGGTACATCATTGAAACATGTGTACGCGTTCATTAAACATTTTTCTATTAATCTATAAGATAATTTTGGTCTACCTTTTATTCATTCACTTCTTCTAATTTCTTTATTCTCTATTTGTGAATTCTGTAGTTTGTCCCCAGAATTATCAACTGGATCGGCATTCTTAAGATTTGTGGAACTTTCACTAGACTGTATATCCGATTCAAAATTATCAGATTTCTCATTTATAGACTCATCCATATTTTCGTCATCAATTTTATTTTGCAAACAAGAGTCTTCAACCTGTTCTGTACTTTCAGGTTCAGATAGATTGTCTTGTGATTGCTTGACACTATCATCTACAGATCTAGTATTTAACATATTAGTCATTCCTCATTTCCACATTTCACAATTTGAGACCATTCGGTTCGTATCCAAAAAGAATACACTTAATCGATTTCTAATCGAATTTGCGTTTTCTCACTTTATTAAGTACATAGACTGTTGATCCGAATATCTTCAGATATTTCTTGTCATGCCACATTTCATACGGCGTTTTTTTATATTTTGCAATGCTCTACTAGGGCATCTGTTTATCAAATAAGTTGCTGTTAAAACATCCTCACCCCAAAAGCTTTTTTTCAATTTTGCTCCCGTAAGCATTGCACGAGCTTTCTCAGTTATCGTTCTAATCATACGCTCAGAAACACCATTCAATTGTGGAGTGTGAGGAACAGTTAAATGATAGCTGATGCCTTTTTCTACACAAAATTCTCGCATTTCATTTGATAAATATTTCCTACCATTATCTATGTAAAGATTTACAACTTTTGCATTGAAGTGAGCTTCGCCTTTGGCAACAAAATCTTTAAAAACTGAAAAGACATCTGACTTGTGAGGATTGTGAGGAATATTCTTGCTGAATAACACACCCTTCAGTGTAATTTGATTTCCAGAGCTTCTGAGTTGTACTACTCCTTTAACAGTTGCGTAAATGCATTCATTACGCTTGGCAATTGAAATCTCCACAGGTGTTTCCAGGTTGGTGTATTCAGCAAATAGTTCGGCATCTTTTACAATATGGTCGGAAGCACCCGAGTCTAGGATAATCAAAACATCGCTCTCTTTTTCCTTATCAACCACTTGCCTCATTATAAAAGCAAACCCACGATCTGGCTGAGCTGTCGCTACTTGAGCTTGCTTATTTTGGTTTTCCCCGTTTTGGTTTCCCAGACTTCTTTTAAAAATATAATAATCTTTCTTTAAATGCCCTGGTTTGCCACAATGATAGCATTTTGGTTTTGGTTTAAGCTTATTTTTAAAAGACACTTTAGAACCCTTAAAGCTCACTCTTATTTTGTTTTCCTTAACTTGATCTCGTGGTCAAGAAGACGAGCTTTTACGAACGCTAATGTAAAGTTACCTTCTGATAAAGTTTCTATAGCCGTTAAACTCCGTCATAACTTAAAGGATGGGTCAAAAGTAAATGTGATATCTTGTCCATTTCTTCTATCTTAGCACCCGACGCAATAAGCTCTGCTATCAAGTCATCAAAAAAATACAAACGACTCAGAAGACAAGTGTCGCCCTTTAACTTCAATGCCAGCAACTGCTTCCGTACAGAAAGTTGCGAAGCCAAGCTTTTACGTTCATAAATGGCATCAAGATTTTAAAAAATTTTCCTCTAACAGAGCTCTAATTCGAAATTTCCAAAATGAATACTCATCCCCGTTAAATGCCTTTATATTCCGTTTTCCTTTTTCCATATTCCTTGTCTGATAAATTTCGGCGTCTAATTATACCCGTTACTCGTAGAGTAAAAGGGTATACTAGATTCGTTGAAAAGTATGTAACAGGCAGAAGGAAGCGTTCCCGACCATATAAAGTATATATATTCTTGATCAGAATCAATAGCGGAGTCGATTTGGCCATGTCCGTCTGTCCGTCCGTCTGTCTGTCCGTCCGTATGAACGTCGAGATCTCAGGAACTATAAATGCTAGAAAGTTGAGAATAAGCATACAGACTCTAGAGACATAGACGAAGCACAAGTTTGTCGATTCATGTTGCCACGCCTACCCCAACGCCCACAAACCGCCACGCCCACACTTTTTAAAAATGTTTTGATATTTTCAATTTTTGTATTAGTCTTGTATATTTCTATCGGTGTGCCAAAAAAACTTTTTGCCACGCCCACTCTAACGCCCACAAACCGCCCAAAGCTGTCACACCCAGAGTTTTGAAAAATGTATTGATATTTTTTAATTTCTCTATTTGTTTTGCCAATTTCTATCGGTATCCCAGAAATATGTGTGCCACGCCCACAAACCGCGCAAAACTGCCACGAAATATTCGTATTATTAAATACACCTATTGAAATATTATTGTTCTGCCTCCACGAAAAAAGCACAATACAAATATCGGTTTAAATATTATCTTATTATATAATTTTGATCTGAGAAATGCTTTATCTGAGTAGCTGATATATCTAAGTAGCTGATATATGATGATAAATAAATGAAATCATATCTTGTTTTGCGTTTCTTTCCCACTATTCAATAATTCAATATATATTGATCTAGTGTTGAAAAGAATTTTAGTGTTAAATCTCGCTCTTAGCTTCTCTCTCTCTTAGAGCTCTTTTCCACGTTTTTTACAAGTGCGTGGCAGGTTAATGTTAGAGAGAGACGAACGTCTTTGTTGACACTTTGAAAATTGAAATCGATGCGCACTCTTTATAAAGAGAGAAACTCGGTTTTTGAATATGTCTAAACTATTTTCTTTTGGTAAGATAAAAGTTAAATTCTAGAAGCTTGAAGTTTGTTTTTCCTATGAGCTGGCAAGCGCTACAATCAATATATATTGATCTAGTGTTGAATAGAATGTAATTTTAATAAGAGCATTGCTCTTAGATAATGTAAAATCTATATGGAAGAACTCGCTCTTAGCTTACGGTGCTTTCCCGCGCTTTTCTTGAAATTAGTAAATAGTAAAAGAAAATAAAGAAGAAGGAAGTCAGTCGAAGACTAAATTTGGGTATTATAACATCTTTTTAGAGCCGAGTGCGATTTTTAATTGATTTTTCAAGTTCGTAACTTTTTTTGCCAACCCATAAGTGTTAGGATCCATTTTTAACGTAAAAATTACATTTTTTACATTAAATTTTTTGCATAAGTTAACGTAAAAATAAATTTATTAATTACAACGCGGTCGTGAGTGCTGTTGCTGCTTCGAATGACGTCGCTGCCGTTTGGCCCGCTGCTGTCTCGTCGCTGCGCTCATTGCTAAGTATCAAATTTGTAGTTGATTTTTCTTTATTCTAATATCACCAACGGTTTTCTACCCATATTAATATAAGAACTGAGTCTTTTTAAAGGCTATTTCTTATATTTTTATCCATATACGTATTCAGCGTATATAAACATAATAGTACTAAAAGTTTAAGTCTTTTTAAAGACTTGCACTTATAATACTATTAATACTATTATTATACTATAATTATATAGTATATATAATATATATATATATATATATATATATACTATATTGAAATAATAATAATTGAAGACTGTAGTCTTTTTAAAGACTTCTTAACTTATTACTATTTATTTTTTCAAATTTAATCTTAATATAATATATTCTATAAATTTTCCCATTTTTAAAAGCGTACTCTTATATTTATTATTTCTAGTATGCAGCACTAAAGATTGGTCGATTATGAATGCGTACATTTAATATTATTGTTATATTCCGACTTTCAGAAAATGGGTTTTTGCCAGAAAAAGTGGGTAAATTTCCCATGGTGCCATGTAGGGGATATATGACATATATTATTACATATATTATTATTACTACATATATATTACATTTTCTCCACGGAATGTTTTCCCTAAAGTCAAGGTCATCTATTGTGACAATGATCCGTCATTGAACTCACATACGATTACGGCCATCATAGAAAACTACTTTGGTTTCCGATGGACAAGTGGAACGATTTTATAGCACCTTGGGGGAACTTGACAAGATGCCTTAAAATCGATAAAGACATAAGCCACTCTATCGTGTGTTTACTTTACTGGCCACTGCCACGTATAACAAATCTATCCATTCCGTCATCAAAAAGAAACCGGCCGATTTTATGCGGGCACAGCTAGATGACCCGCATTACGAAATTCAAAAAAAAACAAGAGAGAACGCTATAGTCGAGTTCCCCGACTATCTGATACCCGTTACTCAGCTAGTGGAAGTACAAAAGAGAAATTTCCACACTGACAGTTTTTGGTGGTTTGTGGGCGTTAGAGTGGGCGTGGCAAAAAAATTTTTGGCAAATCTAGAGAAATTTACGAGAATCGAGCTGAGAAGCAGGTTCAAAATACTGCTGCCCATAGGGAAAAGCGCTAGGATCCTGCTCTTCGCGCAGTTTAGCAAGCTGCCGATACTAGGCGCCGTTCTATAAGACGGCAAATAAGAGAGAGTCGAGCTGTAGAGCAGGTCCAAAACACTGCTTAGCATAGATAAAGATGCTTGGATCCCGCATTTCAATCGGGTGAACAAGCCGCCGATACTCGACGTCGTTCAGAAAGGCGACAAAACAGCGAGAATTTGATAGGGCTAATAGAGCTAGGGCTATGGCCGGTAGGGATCGCAGGGCAGTCGAGCAGGCGAGAAATACACTTGCTCGACGAAGCGCACGATTAGCTGCTCGAATATAAGTCAAAGAGTTAGTCATTACAGAAGCCTCAGTGATAATAGGGAAGCAGAAAATCTTCGGAATGCACTTTGACGTCCGGAAATTAGACTGATTGTAGCTCAGGTAAATAGATTCAGGTAGATTAGATTCAGACCTATTGAAATAGAAGCTCACATAGCAACATTTAATAGGAATGTTAAGCTTGGCCCAGATCAAATTTGCTATTGTTGCTAAGGATTGAGGTTCCCCAAGCAAATACGTAAGCATTCTAGGTCCTATTTGGAAGAACATTGCGAGTTCAGGGAAGAGATATACTAAAATGCAAGACATCTTGCTTTTACTGGTAATCCTTCTAAAGTTTTTCAAGACTTGTCATAGCAACATAAAAGCCGGCCGAAAGCCCAAAGGGGCCATTTCAAACGGCTTAGATTTCCCAGAAATTCATAACTCTTTGATCGGCTTTACTTCCTTGGAAGAACTACTGATTTTACCTCGCTTTCCATTACAGTGGGTAACGAGTGTCAAAGTGCTATTTCAAGGAGCAGTTGTCAATGTCCCTATTCCAGTAAGAAATATCGTGAAGTCTCTTCCACGAGCTTTCAATGAGGCTGAGGTTATTCAAACGAAGAATGGAATATGGACATGATTTCATGGCCGAATCCATACGGCCTTGCTGGCGCTATTAGGTATTTAGTTAATACTGAGCTTTATAGAAAGCCCAATGTGTCAGTTAACGAGCAGTGGATCTCTGACTTCACATCCTATACTGTTCCATTCCTAGCATCTCAAGCTGATGTAGCCTTTGTAGAGGGACAACTAGCCATACAGCAGGAGGATGGAAATTCGGAGGCGCGTAATTCTGATCAGAATACAGAAGCCGAAGAACTAAATCCTGGAGGACAAGAAACTTTGCTTGAGATTAACCAGACACATAATGTAGGAATGACGAGGTGAGGGCCAAAAGCCTCTCGACGTAATTCTCGATGCTGATTCTGAAAAACTGGCATTCCCTAGCATATACATATGCTGGCATAAAAAGACCATCTTCAGAAAGCTACACAACCATAGTTAGATCTGAACTTAGGGATGTAGATAGACGAGGTTGTCGAAAGATAAGTTATTCTTCAATTATTAGAAGTTGGAATTAATAAAAATACGAAATAATATTTCAACTTGCTTACGTAATCGGAGTGCCTCCAGTGCCATTACAGCTGCTAACGTCCTGATTGAAGATTTAATGGACAACCTCATTTGTCATGATGAGGGATATAGGATCCTTTGGGATACTCGCACGTCTCCTGCTCTCTGGGAAGATGAGAAGAAAAATGTCATGGCCATGATTCGCCAATTTGGGCTGCCAACTTTTTTCATAACTTTATCGGCCGCTGATCGGTGGCCAGAGCTGCTAGTACTGCTTAAGCGCAATGTAGATAGGGTTAATATAAGTGAAGAAGAAGCTTCAAATTTGCAGTTTAGGGAAAAGGCGCGCCTTATAAGAACAGACCCAGTGATGTGCGCTAGATATTTTGTTTACAGATATAGAGAAGTTTTAAAACTTATGAAAAAGCCAGGGGGTGTCTTTGGAAGTAATTTTGTTACTACCTATTACTGGCGAGTTGAGTTTCAACAGAGAGGTTCGCATCATATTCACTACATGTTTTGGCTGAAAGATGCCCCAAAAGTGGATTTAGGGAGAGAGTGGAGAGAGTGGCAAATGCAGTATCTCAGCGTAGGCGTAGGGAAGACTCGTTAGTCAGGAATGCAGAACAGGGCGTCAATACAGTGTCGCGAAGGTCGAGACGCTTGTATCGTCCTGTTCGTGCGATTGAGCATGAATCTAACTCTCAGTTTCGTTCTCAAAGGCGTCTAGAACCTGCAATTCGCGCAATTGAGCAAGCAGCCGATACTCGACGTCGTTCTGAAAGGCGACAAAATAGCGAGAATCGAGCTGTGGAGCAGGTTCAAAATACTGCTGGCCATAGGGAAAGGCGCTTGAATCCTGCTCTTCGCGCAGTTGAGCAAGCAGCCGATACACGGCGCCGTTCTGTAAGACGGCGAATTAGCGAGAATCGAGCTGCTGAGCAAGCATCCGATACTCGACGTCGTTCTGAAAGGCGACAAAATAGCGAGATTAGGGCTATGGAGCAGGAACAAAACACTGCCATCCATAGAAGAAGGCTCTTGGATATTGCAAATACCCTGCGTCGAGCACTGGCAAGAGATAGACAGGAACGCTTATTAGAAAGAGAGCGTGATAGGGCTAACAGAGCTAGGACTAGGGCCGGTAGGGATCGCAAGGCCGTCGAGCAGGCGAGAAATACACTTGCTCGACGAAGCGCACGATTAGCTGCTCGACAAGCAACGATCGAGGCAATTAGAAATGTAAGTCAAAGAGTTAGTCAGTATAGAAGCCTTAGTGCAAATAGGGAAGCAGAAAATCTTCGAAATACACTTCGAAGTCAGGAGATTAGATTTGATATTGCTCAGGAAAATAGGAGTATTAGAATCAGACCTATTAAAATAGAAGCTCACATAGCTACATTCAATAGGAATTTCAAGCTTGGCCCAGATCAGATTTGCTTTTGTTGCAAAGGATTGTGGTTCCCCAAGCAAATGAGTAAGCTTTCTAGGTCTTATTTGGAAGAACATTGCGAGTTCAGGGAAGAGATATACCAAAATAAAAGACATCTTGCTTTTGTTGGTAATCTTTTCAAGTTTTGCAAAACTTATCACAGCAATATTAAAGCCGGCCGAAAGCCCAAAGGGGCCATTTCAAATGGCTTAGATTTCCCAAAAATTCATAACTCTTTGAGGGGCCTAACTCCCGTGGAAAAACGACTGATTTCACCTCGCTTTCCATTTATGTTAATTATGTCAATAGGTCACGAGCGTCAAAGTGCTATTAAAGGAGCAGTTGTCAATGTTCCTATTCCAGTAAGCAATATCGTGACGTCTCTTCCACGAGCTTTCAATGAGGCTGAGGTAATACAGCTCCACCTCAAACGAAGAATGGAATATGGACATGATTTCATGGCAGAAACCATACGGCCTGCCAAAATTGCTGACGCTATTAGGTATTTAGTTAATACTGAGCTTTATAGGAAGCCCAATGTGTCAGTTAACGAGCAGTGGATCTCTGACTTCACATCCTATACTGTTCCATTCGTAGCATCTCAAGCTGATGTAGCCTTTGTAGAGGGACAACTAGCCATCCAGCAGGAGGATGGAAATTCGGAGGCGCGTAATTCTGATCAGAATACAGAAGCTGATGAACTAAATCCTGGAGGACAAGAAACTTTGCTTGAGAATAACCAGACACATAATGTAGGAATGACGAGAATTACAATAGCTCCAGGTGAGGGCCAAACGCCTCTCGACGTAATTCTCGATGCTGATTCTGAAGAACTGGCATTCCCTAGCATATACATATGCTGGCATAAAAAGACCATCTTCAGAAAGCTACACAACCATAGTTAGATCTGAACTTAGGGATGTAGATAGACGAGGTTGTCGAAAGATAAGTTATTCTTCAATTATTAGAAGTTGGAATTAATAAAAATACGAAATAATATTTCAACTTGCTTACGTAATCGGAGTGCCTCCAGTGCCATTACAGCTGCTAACGTCCTGATTGAAGATTTAATGGACAACCTCATTTGTCATGATGAGGGATATAGGATCCTTTGGGATATTCGCACGTCTCCTGCTCTCTGGGAAGATGAGAAGAAAAATGTCATGGCCATGATTCGCCAATTTGGGCTGCCAACTTTTTTCATAACTTTATCGGCCGCTGATCGGTGGCCAGAGCTGCTAGTACTGCTTAAGCGCAATGTAGATAGGGTTAATATAAATGAAGAAGCTTCAAATTTGCAGTTTAGGGAAAAGGCACGCCTTATAAGAACAGACCCAGTGATGTGCGCTAGATATTTTGTTTACAGATATAGAGAAGTTTTAAAACTTATAAAAAAGCCAGGGGGTGTCTTTGGAAGTAATTTTGTTACTACCTATTACTGGCGAGTTGAGTTTCAACAGAGAGGTTCGCCTCATATTCACGACATGTTTTGGCTGAAAGAAGCCCCAAAAGTGGATTTAAACAATGAAGAGTCTATGTTTAGTGTAAAAAACTTCATTGATCAGTTTGTAACTGTGGATGTTAGAAACCCAGATTTGGCTCCCTATATAGTGATTACCAAAAACATAAGCATTCGTGTCTTAAAAAAGTGCGGGGACAATCTATTTGTCGTTTCGGTATTCCATACTCTCCAATGCCCCGGACGGAAATATTAAATCCACTTCCCGAAGCAACTCAAAATTCTCTTCATCACGAAAACTTTAAAAAGGTTCGGGATTTTCTACTTCGCAATCATGGAGATGACATGATTAGCCATTTAAGCATATTTGAAAATTTTCTTTCTCACAACCATGTGAGCCTCAGTTACGAGGACTACATTTATGCTATTAGGTCTAGTTTGAAAAAACCACAGATTTTTCTGAAGAGAACATTTTTAGAAATTCAAGTAAATACTTATAATAAACACATTCTTTCTATGCAAAGGGCAAATATGGATATCCAGCTAATTTTGGACCCTTTTGCTTGCTGTAGCTACATTATTAATTATATTAACAAATCCCAACGGGGTATTTCGAAGTTAATGCGAGAAGCAGCTAATGACATTAGAAGAGGCATTCGACAAAAGCTACAGTATTTCGGTCACAAGTTTATTTCAGGCACTGGGATATCTGCTCAGGAAGCCGTGTATTGTTGTCTGGGAATGGCGTTGTCCGAAGCAAGTAATAAGTGCGTTCATATCAACACCTTCCCTCCAGAACAACGAGTTCGTATACTTAGACCTACACGCGACCTTCAAAATATGCCTCAGAATTCAACTGACATATTTCTGAAAGGATTGCTGGCTAGATACGAACAAAGAACAACGAGTTCGTATGCTTAGACCTACACGCGACCTTCAAAATATGCCTCAGAATTCAACTGACATATTTCTGAAAGGATTGCTGGATAGATACGAACAAAGAACAGATTTCCATGAAGGCCTGTGCTTAGCCGATTTTTCAGCAAATTTTGAGTTTTCGAAAAGCCGCAGAAGTACTCGTCAGAGGGCAAATAGTGACGATGACACTGAAGAAGGCAATGACGTGTTAGGTAATGTATATTTTCCGCTCCGAGATGGAAGCGGTTTTATTAGGGAAAGAAATAAGGATAGTATTATTAGGTATAGGCCCTTTAATATTAATACAGATAGGGAAAACTATTTTAGATCATTAGTAATGCTATTTTCTCCGTGGAGAAACGAAAAGGTAAATTTGATCCAAAGAAAATACGAGGAATTTTATAAGGAGAATGAGGAGGCTATTAAAGCCAACTTTGAAAAGTATAATGCCATAGATAGTTTAGAAGACACGCTTAGAAGGGCCACGGAAGCAGACAATATAGAAGAAAATGAAGAAGAGGAGGTCGAACCTAATGAGGAGTTCAGGGCATTAGCTATTCCTGAAATATCTTCTCAAATTAATGTTTTAAACTTGAGCAACAATTTGTTGGATCAAGATATTCATCTGGATAGCAATATCCGGGTAATAAAGCTTCCGCCATTTATATCCCCTTTAAACTTAGCCAATTTAGTTAGATCTCTAAATTTGGAGCAAAAAACTTTCCTTACTCATGTCTTGCATAATGCAAGGACAAATCGAACCTTTTATGAGTTCGTAGGTGGCGGAGCAGGTGTCGGCAAAAGTAGATTAATATCAACCTTATTTCAGTCCCTATCCAAGGAGTTTAATGGTAGAGTAGGATGCGACCCAACTTCGGTAAAAATTTTACTGTGTGCTCCCATACGCAAAGCTGCTTTCGGAATCGGGGGATCCACTCTTCATTCCATGTTCTCTCTCCCTGTAAATCAGGCTGGGTCCGCATTTAGAAGTTTAAGTCCTGATTTGTTGAATACCCTTCGTTCAAGATTTATTGATCTTAAAATTCTTATAATAGACGAAATTTCTATGGTCGGTGCAACAATGTTTTCTCATTTAGACTTTCGCCTAAAGCAAATATTTTCTAATGTTAAAATTCCTTTCGGAGGTATTTCGGTTATCGTGTTCGGCGATCTTAGACAGTTGCGGCCCGTATGTGGCCCGTCGCATGATCCATACAGTGCTATATTTGGATCGTATCTGTGGAGTCCTTTTAGGTTTTTTGAACTCACAGAGATTGCTTAGATCTAGAATTTCCGATGAAAGTCAAATCCCAAATGACTCAATTCACCTTTTTACAAGTAATCAGGACACATATCGGTACAACAGGGAAAAGCTTAACTCGATACCCACAGCTCTATTTCTCTCGGAAGCTTTAGACTCAGTTAAGTCCGCTCAAATAAGCTTAGAGCAGAGGAACAGATGTCTGGAACAAGCTAGGTCCCTAAAAAGACATTGTGAGGAGGCTTTATGGACGCCGATTTCGAAAATTATAAAAAGTTTTCAAATTAATTCAAATCAGGCAACTATAATTGACCGAAAGCAGTTTCCAGTGGTTCTTGCAGAAGCAATAACTATTCATAAAAGTCAAGGCGCTACGTACAGTAAAGTGGTAGTTCACACTAACTGCAGCATGCAGAGAGCTGCGCTGTATGTAGCCTGTAGTAGAGCTACAACTGCGGCATTATTGCCGCATTATTAGACCGTTTGTCCCCCCAAGATCCGCTCAGGGTTCAGCTTTCGAAGCAGAGCTCCGAGAATTGGGTTCCACCAAAGACATTAGAATAACAAGATGCGTAAAGCCATACGATTTTTTTGCACACGATTTTTTCGTGGTGGCTTTCAAGTGGCTCCAGGCTCTCTCAAAATTTTATTCAAAAGCCAGAGAGCGGAGAGCTCTAGAGCCACCAGGTCTCTTGTACGCATACAGCGACAGCTGACCACTGTATTGGTGCACACGTATGCACATGCATTGTAAAAATGACAAAATATGCCCTTCATCTTAGAAGTTCTTAGACTTTAAATCTATATTATTTTTTATAAATTGACACCACTTAAAAACTCTAGTCTTGCATTGCCTTAACATAACAATTATTCAAATTTAACACAGAAATAATAATAGCACAATCTATGTACAAAAAAATGCATAATTTTAAAAGATGACTTTATATTAGAATACTTGTCATTAGAGTATTCAGCGTGCGACGTGTGAAAAATATAAGAAGACAATGATTCTTCGGTGCTTATGTCCGCACTTCGTGCTTCAAGAAATAAATTTTGCAATAAACAGATTCCATATTTTTATTTATTTTATAAATATTAATTTTTTAATATGAATTATTTGTATGAAATATTTACTTTTGAAATGTAATTTCTTTTTTTGGAAATTCTTTGTTTTAAATTACAGTAGTAATAATAATTTACTTTGTATACGTTTTAATTATTTACTGTAGTAAGTATTCAGTATTTAAAATGCAACTAAGATTCATTTAAATTATTTTCTTATATTTCATTTTGTTGTTTTTAAAACAGCGCGCAGTTATGGGTAGGCAGAAAAGCGCGCCAATTTTTTTTGTTTTTTTCTTTTAATACGTTTTTTTTTTCTCTTAAAACGTTTGCTTAAAGCTGACTATACGTATAGCTCCTCGATTTTTTTAAATTTCGCTATACAATTGTATTTATAATCAATTAAAGTCGTTTTGTTGCATTGGTAAAGTACGGAAATATATTACATATATTACATATTAATAATTATCAATATAAATATAAATATGTAACCGGTAGCTAATTCGAGCGGCGATTTCATCAAACGAATATTAAAAAAACTTCTTTCAAACCATAATAGTTTTGAATCGAAATTGACCAAAACATTAATCAAATTCGTTTCTTAGATCAAAATTGATTTCGGCCCGAAAATCGTCTTCTAGCAGAAGCACGCACACATACACACTATCTCCTTTAATGTTTTAACTCACACAAGTAAGACAATTCTATTTTTAGATTTTTACGCTCTCAATTTTAGGCGAGCGAAAAGAGAACAATTTTGGTCGTCACCAAAAAAGTGGCTGCATGGTGCAAAACTAATGTATGGCCGTTACGCATCTTGTTATTATAATGTCTTTGGTTCCACTAAGCCTACTGAATACCCATTTCGATTGTTTAATCAATAGTCCAAGCCTTCATATTTTTTTCCATAATACGGAAAGTTTACACTGCCACATTAGCGATGTTTGTTCCGATCGTCTAATGCTTAGGTCTTCTCTTTTGTGCTTCGTTGAAGCATCAACATACTCACATGAAGTATACGAATACAAATATATACAAATATTTTCGATAATCGGGCCACTGCGCGCACATTTGAGACCACATATAGTTATCACAGTGGTATATTAGTTAGCGTTAGGGAGACAGAGTAGGTATTGTAGTTATTTAATTAAATATAAACTAAATAAGTATATATTTTTAAATTTTTTTTAGTTATCAGATGTATTCATTATTAAATTAAAAAAAAAAAAATTTTTTTAAGGTATTAAATGTATTTATTATTAAATTAAAAAAAAACAAAAAAAATAAATAAAAACAAATAAAAACCTACAAAAAAAATTAATATTTTTATATAAGTCTTATAATTTAATTTAATTAAAAAAAACAAGAAAAACCACAAAAAAAATAAATAAAAACATAAGAACAAAAATTAATATTTTTAAATAAGCGTGATAATTTAATTTAATAATTCATTTTTAAATATATAATTTAATAATAACAATATCTATGCCTCCGTGTGCTACGGACAAACAAAATTTTTGGGGAACATGGAGTTTTATAAATGTTCCAAAGTTTAAAAACTCAAGTCGACTCGTAGGTCCCCAAAATTGATTTTGGCTTAAACGACCGTCTTGTAACTCAACGGCCTCCACGTGGTGTACCCTGGGTACCGATTTAAAAATTTTAATCGGAAGCTAATTCGAGCGGCGACAAGTTACGTACATATATGAAGGCATATTTATTGTTTTTTAAATTTATCTGCTGAGTAACGGGTATCTAATAGTCGGGGAACTCAACTATAGCGTTCTCTCTTGTTTTTTTTGCACTCTATGTTTTAGCACGCAGTTTCTGTATTTCGTGTGCACTTACACAAGCACAAATTTGGCGTCAAATTTTGGTTGCTCTTCTTGCACTCAGTTTCTTTTGCAACAGTTATTATCTAAAGTCACTATTATTTAATTATTTTTTGTCTGGGCCCATAACCTATTGTTAAGACCAAGAATTCAACCAAGAAACACCATATATTTATCCAGCCTCAATTAGGCAAAGGAATTTTGAAGTTTTAATATTTATTCTTTTCAATGTGCACGCATTCGTCATCTAAAATCAACTGAACGACCACAGCGTCGTAAAAGCGAACGAAGACCGAATCGCCGCATGCAGTCTTAAAATTCAATGAAAAATTCCTAGAATTTGTTATATGAAAGTCATTTATTTTATTTGAAAATTGTTATTTTCAATACAAAACATTTGGATAAACTTGTCCATTTGGAGCGAAGACAAATAAAGAGTTTGGAATGCCAACTCTTGAACAGGCTACGTATAGCTGCCCATGAGAAAAACACGGCTCTTCCAAATTCAACCCACATACTTGAAGCGTTTGTCCTTGTGCGTTATTGATGGACATGGCAAATGATAGACGCACTGGGAATTGCAGTCGCTTAAATTCAAACGGCATGTCTGTTGGTATCAACGGAACACGCGGTATCAGGATATGGTAATAATGAGCCAACGCGGTGGTAAATCTGACCCTGAATCTGTAATATGTGAGACGAAGAAGGAAGAAGAAGAAGGAGAAAGAAGAAGGAGGATGAAGAAGGAAGAAGAACTAATCACCTTGAACGTCGGCATAAAATTGTCTTTTACAATTTTTGTCATTTGAAATGATGCATTGTATTCTTGACTGCCTATCAAGAGATCGATTAGATGAGATTTCGTGCATATCGATCTCTTCTATCTGCATTAATTTGTGCACGCTCTTCCTCACTTTGCAATGTTCTATTCGACCTTAAAGTATAAGCATTACGTGTACGGCGACTAATATTAGTACGCCTTGGTCGTGGCATTTTATTTGCTGTATGATGAAATTTAAGGCACGACTAACACTACAAATATATGATGCAAAATACTTACATGGAATACGATTTCCAAATAAAATATCTAATTTGATTTCCAAAAGCACAAAATTGAATGAAAGAGAATAGCACTCTAGAACTAACTGAGCAGAGAAAAATGACATCCTATATTCCAGAAATTGCCCTGCAGCTTAAATCAATGAAATTTTAGATTCAATGAAGTGGTAAGTTGAACTGTGTAAAGGATGTGGATCGTGCATTTGAGGTTAAATTCACCGTTTTATCCCTCTTCGTCGTCTTCCTCTTCCTTCGTCTTCCACCTCCTCCTTCTTCTTCCTCCTTCTTCTTTCTCCTCCTTTTTCTTCTGACTTCTTCATGCTCTTTATTCCTTCTTCTTCTTCATCCTCCTTCTTCCTCCTCCATCTTCTTAATCCTTCTTCTTCCTGCTCCATATTCTTAATCCTCCTTCTTCTTCTCCCTTCTCCTTCTTCTTCCTTCTTCGTCTTCCTCCTCTTCCTTCGTCTTCTTCATCCTTTTTTTTCTTCTTTAAGTTCTTACACAGTTAATATCAATATATCGATATTTTTTCCTGAAAATGATATATTCATATCGTGATATTTTTTTTGAACAAATATCGATATTGCGATATTTTTTGTTGATATTTTTTTGATATTTTCCCTTCGTTCACTCTGATTTCCAAAGCGATACCGAGTAAAAGTGCACGTGTTAAAATGAACATAAAATCCAATAACACTGATAAAAAAACGGGACTGCAAAGGGCAAACTCTGCGACCGAATTATTAATACAACTGGAAACTCTTCAAAGTTGTCTTTGCACCTTAAGAAGCCGAATGACAGACACACATATAACACAACGAGTCTTCCTAAAATCACCTAATTCTAAGTACTGGTAGCATTATAATATGAAATTTATATAAACACAACGTATTACTATCTGCATTATAAATATAATATCCATGCATTTAAATAAAAACAAGAGAGAACGCTACAGTGGGCGTTAAGGTGGTAACTATGTCTCTGGAACCTGTATGCTTAATCTCAACTTTCTAGCTTTTGTAGTTCCTGAGATCTCGACGTTCATACGGACGGACATGGCCATATCGACTCGGCTATTGATCCTGATTAAGAATATATATACTTTATATGGTCGGAAGCACTTTCGGGTATAAAAATAATGTTCATAAGACACTTTAATTTTATTTATTGTGGGAAAAAAAATTTTATTAAAAAAAATATATCAAAAATATCAAATATGTCGATATTTTTTTGTGATATTTTAAATATTATCATCATTTTGTTTTGATAAAAAAAATATCATCGATTCGATATTTTTTTAATATCACGACATCCCTACTTACCACCTCAAAAACATATGTTAGCTGTTACAATTTATTTATGAACCAAATAAAGTTTGTCTCATAAATTAAATAAAACGAAATGAGCAGAGAAGAATGACATCCTATGTTTTAAAAATGGCGCTGCATGTAAATAACGGTTTTCCCGCTTTTCTTTTGACTTTTTCCAGAATTTTCATCATCATTGATTCATCACCGATAACTTCGTAGCGAAGTGTGCACACTGTGGAAAGAAGAAGCTAACAATGACATACATGCTCGTCTCGTTTTTTAAGTTTAAAGTAATTTGTTTGGTGGTCATCGAAACAAATGTGTCTTCAAATAAACATTTTATAACATAGCAGTCTACAAAATAAAACGGCACGAGTTCTGCTGTCTAAAATATCGTTAGTTTGTGACATTCTTTCGCTCAGGTGGCATCTCCCTACTGAATGTCATTCTGAAATAAATGGCGCTGATTTACAAGTTCGTAAAATTCCTGAAGCTAAAAATGTCCAGTGAAAGCGAGCAGTATTATAGCGAGGAAGCGGAGGATTCTGTAGTTAACAACTCGAGTTTGGGTGAGTAATTGATGAAGCGGATTAGGTTTGGTGCCCAGTGCATATCGTTTACTTAACATGCAATACAGGCCGATCAAGAAAGTCCTCGCGACGCAGCAAATCCTCGCGCCCTAGTAGCGTTGGCGTGGTTATAGATAAAACGGAATCAGAAGAGGAGGAGTCCCAGTCAAGTGAGTCAGCGGAATCTGAAGAGGCCGGTGAATCCGAGAACTCACAAAATTCCCAGGAGTCTGAAGTCTCTGATGATGACAGCGTTCGTCCTCCCGCCAGAAACACTAAGAGGAAGCTCTTGGGAATCTCCTCCGATACCGAAGATGAAGACGACGAGCTAGAACAGCGCGCTTTATCTCCCAGCACTCGCTTGAGCATCACTGGGGTGCGACCTCAGGATCTCAGCTATGAGGACAGCGAAATCGAGTACAGCGATGGGTTGCAGGAGGCGCCTCTGGAAGCAAAAACTGGCGAATCGGTCGTTCCGCGCCACACCACCCAGTTTGCTGATAATATACAGAACGCCCTCCACTCCACGCTCGGTGCTGCGGCTTCTGAGGTCTTGGACGACTCCAGTGGCAGTGATGTGCTCATACTAAGCAACAAAGAGGCACCAATCGAGATACTTTCCAGCACAGACGACGATGCTAGCACCAATAAGGAAAACCTGACAGGTCCGCCATTTGTACGCCCATCTAAGTCTTTCTCGCCCAGAAGCAGTGCTGGTGCTCCGGTGGTCAAGACAAGCAAGAAACTCAGTCAGCCAACAATACACGCGGTTCTTAAGCAAAAGACATCTCCTGCCGCTCCACGTCGATCTCGTATTAAGAGCGAGGACCAGAAGGTGGTCAGCCAGGTGGTCTACGATGAAGAGATGCGTAAGTTGGCCAAAAAGCGCGTTCAGCTAAGCGATGCGGAGAAGCTATTCGAGAAAGTGGAGCACAAGCTGCCCGACAAGGGCAGCCAGATTAGAAAGCGCATTGACACCCTGCGCCGTGAGCTGGAAGTGGCCGCACAATCTGCAAACGGACTAACGGTTGAGCCGAGTAGTATGTCTGCAGTCAAAGTGGTCAAGTCAACATTGAATCCGCCCAGAGCTCCGTCCATCGATACTCCTGACTGGGATGAGTTGTCGGAGGCTGTCAATGAAATCAAACCTGTCTATACGGGTGCCCAAGGAATGGCCACGTTTAACAACCAGAAGGCACTGACCCTGGAATCGCTAAAGGTAAGGAAAATAGGGCTGACAAGTTAGTTCTGTGAATTATAGTCTTAGGAGATATTTTCCAATCCTCTGCCATTATCGGAAAACCTTAAAACCGACGACTATATTTTACCTCTTGTTCATGTGATGAGTCAGAACGGATATCTGAGAAGCGTGCTCATACTGGGAGCTGCTGGGCACGAGTTACTGAGCGGCGGCTGTTCAAGAGCAGGCCATGATTAAAACTTCGAATACTGATTAATTGATTCGGGCAAATTTATTTTAGATATCTGGACAGCAATTAATGGTTGTTTTTCTAGGACCTCCACGTCTCACTCAAGGACCTCCCTGGACCCGAAGTGCTCGCGGAAGATCCTATGGGCCTGAAAGTATCGCTTATGAACCACCAAAAGCACGCCTTAGCCTGGATGTCCTGGCGCGAATGTAAACTACCTCGGGGAGGAATCCTGGCCGACGATATGGGTTTAGGCAAGACTCTAACAATGATCTCATCTGTCCTTGCGTGCAAAAATCGCCAAGAGGGCAAAGATGACAGCAGCGACAGCGACCGTGAGGATGATAAAAAGCGAAAAAGCGTGGTCGGATGGAAATCCAAGGGCCGTAAAGATAGTAAGTGTCGTAGTAAGGGTGCTTGTGATTCCCCTAAATTAAATAGCATCATATTAGTGGAGTTTATTTTAAATTGTTTTACATTTTCCAGCACATAGGGGCGGCACATTGGTGGTGTGCCCTGCCAGCTTGCTGCGTCAGTGGGAGAGCGAGGTGGAATCCAAGGTTTCACGTAATAAACTGACCGTTTGCGTGCATCATGGCAAAAATAGGGCGCCGAAGGGAAAGCACCTTCGAACTTACGACATTGTGGTGACAACCTACCAAATTGTGGCGCGAGAGCACAAGAGCTTGAGTGCTGTGTTCGGCGTCAAGTGGCGTCGGATCATATTGGACGAGGCACACGTGGTGCGTAATCACAAATCGCAGTCGTCATTGGCGGTGTGTGATTTACGGGGCAAATATCGTTGGGCTTTGACTGGCACTCCCATACAAAACAAGGAGCTGAATGTATTTGCCCTACTGAAGTTCCTGCGCTGCTCGCCTTTTGATGATTTAAACACGTGGAAGAAGTGGATTGACAACAAGAGTGCTGGAGGGCAAAATCGTCTTAATCTTTTAATGAAGTCACTAATGCTGAGGCGCACGAAAGCACAGTTGCAATCGGATGGCAAGCTGAACAGCTTGCCAAATAAAGAGTTGCGCCTGATCGAGATCTCGCTGGACAAAGAGGAGATGAATGTTTACCAAACTGTAATGACTTATTCGAGAACACTGTTCGCTCAGTTTCTCCATCAGCGCGCCGAGAGAGAAACGGATTTTAATTACAGAAGCGATGCCAATAATTAAATTAAAGATCCCAATGGGGCATATTACAAAATGCACGAAAAGTTTGCCAGAATGGCCGGAAGTAAAAGGGAGGTAAAATCTCATGATATATTGGTGTTATTGCTGCGTCTTCGACAAATTTGCTGCCATCCTGGGCTTATCGATGCGGTGAGTTGAACTAAAAAAATAATTACACTTCCATAAGTTAATTTGTATAATCAAATTGTTTTTAGATGTTGGATGGAGAGGAATCCCAGAGTATGAGAGACCACGGTTCTGACAGCGATACACCGGAAATTGACTTGCTAGCCCAGCTTAATAAACTCGCAATTACGGACACCTTGACGGAAGGTCAGCTTTCGTTTGCCAATGCAGGTGACGACGGTCCTCCGCTGTTGCCAGATGAAGCCCGCATTGCCAAGGCCTCCAAAAATCTGCTGAAGCGCAGTAATCCAGTATTTAACCTGCGACGTCCCTCTTCGAAAATTAACATGGTGGTACAAATCCTTAAGACTTCGATCTTAAAAAGCTCGGACGACAAAGCAATTGTAGTATCGCAGTGGACTTCAGTCTTAGACATTCTTCGGGAACATTTGAGTAAGGATGGTATGACGACCCTATCTTTAAACTAGGGTTGTTGATAATATATCAATATATCGATATTTTTTCCTGAAAATGATATATTCATATCGTGATATTTTTTTTGAACAAATATCGATATTGCGATATTTTTTGTTGATATTTTTTTGATATTTTCCCTTCGTTCACTCTGATTTCCAAAGCGATACCGAGTAAAAGTGCACGTGTTAAAATGAACATAAAATCCAATTACACTGATAAAAAAACGGGACTGCAAAGGGCAAACTCTGCGACCGAATTATTAATACAACTGGAAACTCTTCAAAGTTGTCTTTGCACCTTAAGAAGCCGAATGACAGACACACATATAACACAACGAGTCTTCCTAAAATCACCTAATTCTAAGTACTGGTAGCATTATAATATGAAATTTATATAAACACAACGTATTACTATCTGCATTATAAATATAATATCCATGCATTTAAATAAAAACAAGAGAGAACGCTACAGTGGGCGTTAAGGTGGTAACTATGTCTCTGGAACCTGTATGCTTAATCTCAACTTTCTAGCTTTTGTAGTTCCTGAGATCTCGACGTTCATACGGACGGACATGGCCATATCGACTCGGCTATTGATCCTGATTAAGAATATATATACTTTATATGGTCGGAAGCACTTTCGGGTATAAAAATAATGTTCATAAGACACTTTAATTTTATTTATTGTGGGAAAAAAAATTTTATTAAAACAAAAATATATCAAAAATATCAAATATGTCGATATTTTTTTGTGATATTTTAAATATTCTCATCATTTTGTTTTGATAAAAAAAAATATCATCGATACGATAGTTTTTTAATATCACGACATCCCTACTTACCACCTCAAAAACAAATTTTAGCTGTTACAATTTATTTATGAACCAAATAAAGTTTGTCTCATAAATTAATTAAAACGAAATGAGCAGAGAAGAATGACATCCTATGTTTTAAAAATGGCGCTGCATGTAAATAACGGTTTTCCCGCTTTTCTTTTGACTTTTTCCAGAATTTTCTTGTTCTAACGGAGCCCGAGACCTTTCCAACGAATGCAAAACCGTTGAAATCGGCTCATGCGTTCTGGAGTTATAATCATTCACCAAACTGGTTCTCTATTTTTATATATATAGATAAACCTGACCAGTTGTAATATTAAATAGATTATGACGTAAAGAAACATAAATATATGATGTAATTCAAATGAAACTATTCATCGAAAAATTATTCAAGGTTAGAAAAACAGCTGAGCTCGTAAACAATTGAAACAAAATACAAAATTTCATATATTTACTTGACGTCACTCGTAACAATTCCTCTTTTTGACAAATGCAGAGAAAAAAAAAATTGCATGCGCTTCGTGCATATTGTTTTGCCAAAAAGACATCAAGAAACAGCGTCTAGATGAGCCCTTCGTGTCGATACCTATACTCCGAGCTATATGCTTCGCACCTTTCAATTGCGGAAATTATATTATTATACCCGTTACTCGTAAAGTAAAAGGGTATACTAGATTCGTTGAAAAGTATGTAACAGGCAGAAGAAAGCTCGGAAACGCTTTCTTATAAAGTATATATATTCTTGATCAGGATCAATAGCCGAGTCGATCTGGCCATGTCCGTCTGTCCGTCCGTCTGTCTGTCCGTATGAACGTCGAGATCTCAGGAACTACAAACGCTAGAAAATTGAGATTAAGCATACTGACTCCTTAGACATAGACGCAGCGCAAGTTTGTCGATTCATGTTGCCACGCCCACTCTAACGCCCACAAACCGCGCAAAACTGCCACGCCTACACTTTTGAAAAATGTTTTGATATTTTTTCATTTTTGTATTAGTCTTCTAAATTTCTATCGATTTGCCAAAAAACTTTTTGCCACGCCTACTCTAGCGCCCACAAACCGCCAAAAACTGTCAGTGCAGAAGACTCCTTCGCACTTTCACTAGCTGAGTAACGGGTATCAGATAGACGGGGAACTCGACTATAGCGTTCTCTCTTGTTTTTATACCCGTTTCTCGTCGAGTAAGGGGTATAAGGGGTATAGGGTATACTAGATTCTGTGAAAAGTATCTAACAGGCAGAAATAAGCGTTTCCGACCATATAAACTATATATATTCTTGATCAGGATGAATAGCGAAATCATCTAGCCATGTCCGTCCGTCTGTCTGTCCGCATGAACGTGAATATCTCAGAAACTACATAAGCTAGAAATTTGAGATTAGACATGCAGATTTCAGAGACATAGACACAGCGCAAGTTTGTTAAATTATGTTGCCACGCCCACAAATGCCCACAAACCGCCCAGAACTGCCATCCCCACACTTTTTTAAAATATTTTGATATATTTAATTTTTTTTTTTATTTTGAATTTTTTTTGGTAGTCTTGTATTTCTATCAATTTTTTTGCTACGCCCACAAATCGCCAACATTTTAAATTTTGTTATTCATATTTTATCCATATTTAACTTACCTTCAGCATCTGTAAGTTCATTGATAATTCTCATT
Source organism: Drosophila teissieri (assembly GCF_016746235.2). Taxonomy (NCBI): domain Eukaryota; kingdom Metazoa; phylum Arthropoda; class Insecta; order Diptera; family Drosophilidae; genus Drosophila; species Drosophila teissieri. The sequence continues at coordinate 1,207,994 of NW_025224987.1, forward strand.
TTATACCCGTTATTCGTATTCGGGTTCTAACGCCCACATCCCGCCCAAAGCTGCCAGTGTTGAAGACTCTCATTCGCACTTCGCAGTAGCGGGTATCAGATAGTTCCCCCCTTCAAGAAACACAATAGTAGTGTATTATTATATTCCCTGCCCTATCCGTGTCAACGAGATCTTTGAAACTATAAAAGCTGAATGGTTGCTAGAAAGCTGAGATTAAGCATGTAGATTTTTGGTAAAACTTACGCTTGTGTTCTTGTAAAGCTGTTAAATATATTTATGGTACGGCTGTCAATTGTTTTTCCCTGTTACTGCCTCGACTGGAAACAGAATCGGATTTTAAATGCACTATACTGCGCTCAACTCGCAGGTTATGGAGTCTAGGTTTTAGTCACCATTTTGAGCATCACAATTTATTTTATAAACAAATTATGTAAGTGGAGTGTTCATTGTCACCTTTCTTTACTCGATTATCTTTTTACAAACTTTTGAATAAAATATTTAAAACAAGTGAAATTTCAAAAATTGTATGTGTTGACCGAAAAGTTGTAGGGATAAGCCTAGGAAAATTCTAGTGAAGCCAAAAGAAAAATCCGATAATAAAAACAGTTTTTTGTTCTTTATGTTAAGACATGTAATAACCCACTTCTTCAGTGAATGCAACACACTTTAGGGCTTTTGGTTGAAGTCAATATATTACTTATATCGTTAGAATAATAAGTAGTCCTGCCGTTGAAACACCGTGTCGCTCGGTCGTCCGTACTCGAATCGTCTGTCATCGGCTCAGCCATCAGTGTGCGCCAGGTGTCAACGTACCGTCGTCGCACTTCCGATGCTTGGTCGTTGACAATGCCGGTCGCCACATCCCTTCTTTTTTAACGAGTTATAGCTTTAACGGCGTGAGGGGCCTGATGGATTCCGATGTTTCCTCCTGTGGGGTGTCCTGTGGAGTTCGATTTCTACAATGTTATTCTTTCTTCCTAACACAGTAAATTCCGTCTTGTCGAAGTTTGATGTAAGTTTGTTCGGAAACACTATATTCTTAAAAAATACATTATCGATATCGATTTCCTTTGCCCATCTTTTTTTGTCGGCTGTCTGCTTTCCGTTACATTTTTTAATTATGTCTTAATTTCTTTCCCCTGAGTCTAAGACTCGCTCGTTTATCTCCCCGATGCCTGATATTTTGTCACGGATAACCCTGTTGAACATATGTATTGGAAATGGAGGAGTAAATCGCGAGGCGATTTAGTTAAAGTTTAATTTTTTTTGTTTTATTTTACATATTCGGAAATGAACACCAGAAGAAGGAAGTTTCCAGAAAAACAAAAAGAACAGATTCAGTTCAGTGTTACCAAATTTCAGTAAATGGTTGTTGCCAAATTAATATTTTTAGTATTTCAATACTCCTTCTCAACAACATATTCAGAAACAATTCATTTCAGTTATACATTTTAAAAGCTTGTTTTTCTGTAGGTTTTTTGTTAATATATCTGATAACAAGTCATTTGTACATATGTATTTTACATCAATTTCTTTTTTGAAATAAAGTTCCCTAACATAGTGGTACTTTATGTCGATATGCTTACTTCTATTATGTAATACTGGATTCTTAGCTAAACATAAAGCACTCTGATTATCGCAAAAAATTAAAATTGAGTGATCTATCAAAAAACCCATTTCCTTCAGAAACTTTTTTATAAATACTGCTTCTCTTGCTGCAATGGACAATGCAACATATTCGGTCTCCGTGCTGGATAATGCCACCAGACTTTGCTTCTTGGACTCCCAGGATATTGGACCAGCTGCGTTTATGAAGACATATCCACTGTAGGATTTACGATCCGATGTGTCATTTCCCCAATCTGCGTCGACGTAGCCATGAATCGGTTTACCTGTTGATTGATAATAAAGCTTTAAGTTTGAGGTGCCCTTCAAATACCTTAGTATACGCTTGGCAGCGACTTCATGCTCCATATGTGGGTTCACATTTCTTTAAGCCAATTTTGCAACTGAATGCATTATATCTGGCCTGGTTGTAATTGCCAAATACATTAGTGATCCTATAAGTGATTGGTAGTTATTTTCGTAAACAGACTTGCAGTTAGGATCAGTACACTTAACTTGGAAAATTGCCTCCAAAGGCGTTGCTACCGATTTGCAATCTAACATGCCCCAGGTGTGTAGCATACTCTCGATATATGTCTTGTGACCTATGCATATGGATCCAGTTTCACCTTCTCGCTCAACTTCGATGCTTAAGAAATGATTAGGCTCCCCGCTATCTACTACTTTAAACTCTTTGGCAATTGACTCTTTTATACCAATCAAATCATTTTTACATGAGCTTGCATAAGAAGATCGTCGACATATACTGCAATTATATTAATATTGTCCTTCTCATTGCGTGTGTACACACACGACTCGCTGGCACAAGAAACAAAGTCCAGTTTTTGCAAGACTTTATTGAGCTTGGCGTTCCACTCTCTACCGCTCTATTTTAGTCCGTAAATTGACTTCTTTGTTATTTATTCTCAAAACTTTTCCATGATGCTTATCATCAAATCCATCGGGTTGCTTCATATAGACTTCTGCGCTCAATTCGCTATTTAAGTAAGCTGTCGATACATCCATCTGATGTAGAAATAAGTTATGCTCAACAGCGAGAGATATAATAAGTCTTACCGACAAATATCTGACAACTGGTGAAAACGTTTCAGAAAAGTCGATACCATATTGTTGTGCACATCCTTTAGCCACCAACCTCGATTTAAATCGCATCACATTGCGATCCTTATCTCCTTTGATGCCAAAAACCCACTTACTACCGATGACTTTCTTACCTTCTGGTAAGTCCTGTAGCTCCCATGTCTGATTAGCTTCGAGGGCGCCAATCTCCTTCTGAATTGATGCTACCCACTCTTGACTCATTTCAGACTGTGTCGCTTCAGCAAACGTAACAGGTACCTTGACATCTTGAACCTTCATCATGATCAACAAGTTGTATTGTTTTCGTGGACGCCCGGGTTTTCCAGTTTTTATCTTCTTAGGACGACCAGGACCACGAATTTCCCGTTCTTCGCTATCTTTGCACTCTTTGCACTCTCGTAAACATCAGAACTATTAGCTTCATTAACCTCGCTGTCAATTTGCTCTTCCTCGAGCACCTCAGCACCTTCTTTGTTGTTGTCCACTGCCAAAATCTGCGAACAATCAACTTCAATTTCGTCAATAAGTGCCGTCTCGTTCTCGCTGTTTCTATTCTTCGGATACCCTATAGTTTCCTCTAGAAAAACGACGTCTCTGCTTTCGATTACCTGGTTCGATCCAATACGCATTAATCTGTAGGCCTTCGCTGTTGTTAAATACCCTATCATCATGCATTCAATGCCTTTTGGCTTCAACTTTCCTGCATGTTTCTTATTTAATGCAATCGCTTTGCATCCAAAGATTTTTAAATGCGATATCGAACGCTTTTTACCTGTCCACAGTTCGAATGGTGTTTGACTCTTCAACGACCTTGTCTCCGATCTGTTGCGTAGATATGCTCTAACTGCCTCTCCCCACAGGAACCCGCGAATGTCCGAATGCACTAGCCCTAGCACTTTGTCCGCACGATTTTCTGCCATTTTTGGGAATGGTTTCACACAGATTTTACCTTTAGCACAGGTTTCACATGCAATTCGGTCTATGTCCACAACATTTTTGACCGACTTTAAGCCATTGACCATATTGTTACTTGCCATCTTTTTTAGGCTCGCCATGTTCAAATGATAATGCGATAATGCCACTTCCACAACTCATCATTTGCACACAAGTACATGCACCGATTGTTCGAAGTATCAACAACAAAAAGATTTCCAGCTTTCTTTATATACGCACTATGCTTGTGAAAAATCACTTTATACCCTTTTTCAACAGCTTTCGCTACCGATATGAAATTACTTTGCAAGTTTTTTACGTAAAGCACATTTTTCAAATTAACGGAACCATTCTTTGTTTTAACGACCACCGTACCGACGCCATCCGAAAATATATAGTTTTCTCCTGCAAGTAATATTTTCTCTTTATGCTCTTTAATGTCCGCGAACCACGACCTTTCACAACACATGTGAGCAGTTGCTCCACTGTCCAAGCACCACATCGATTTCTTTAAATCGTCATTTTGTACACTATGTACACTTGCAAGCATAGTAAACGACTACTCTTTTGCAGATGTTTCTATTTCGTCATTTTTGTCTTTCACTTTGCACTGCGCAATAAAGTGACCCTCGCGACCACATCGAAAGCATTTTTTATTCTTTTTTGCATCACTGTTCTTTTGCCCCGATCTATTTTTCTTGTCTCCCTTTCCACTGGGACACGACACAAATGCTTGCTGCACACAAAGTTCCGTTTCGTCCGAACTCACTTTTTGTCTCTCTCCCTCTTCTATAATTTTCACTTTTAAATCAGAGAGAGTCGGTAACTGTTCGCGCGTTTCGATCGCTACCACGAAATTTTCGAATTTCTTACCGAGTCCCGACAGCATCAAAATAGTAAGAAGATCTTCAGAAATGTCCATATCAATTTCTTTCAGTTTTTCGACGATATCCACAAAATCGTTTATGTAATTTTGTGCGCACGCACTTTCCGACAAACTCAACCGGAGTAATTTCCTGAACAGATAATTTTCCTGGCGGGTTCACGAGGCTTGTACACAGCTGCAAACTTGTCCCAAGCTTCTTTAGAACTAGCGCAGTTTTTAATCAAATTAATTTCTGAAGCCTTCACGCACAGCAATATTGTTGCTAATGCTTTTTTGTCTAGTTCGTCGAATTGGGCTCCTTGCTCAACTGTATCACTTTCTTGCTTCACGCGTCTTCCGCACACTAACGACCACATACCTGAATGCACCAATACACTCTTCATTTGCACCGACCATACTGCGTAATTTTCGCCGTCCAATTTGTCGATCGCACAGAGCCCTTGTCCGCTCATGTTTATAAAAAATGTACAAGCTAATTACAGACAATAATTATTTTCCACTTGATCACACACAATTATTAAAGTCTTTACTACTCCTGGGCCCATTACCTATTGGAAATGGAGGAGTAAAACGCGAGGCGATTTAGTTAAAGTTTAATAATTGTTTTATTTGACATAAGCGTGACAGCGTTGTGAGTCGTTCGGAAGTTAACACCAGAAGAAGGAAGTTTCCAGAAAAACAAAAAGAACAGATTCAGATCAGTGTTATCAAATTTCAGTATATGGTTGTCGCCAAATTAACATACATAGTATTTTTAGTATTTCAATAATATGTTTTGTGGGCGCTGCCCTGTTTTTCCATGTAAGGTTACATTGTACATGTCCATTGTACATTCACAGTAGTTAGAGAAATCCTAACTAACGTATTGGCGTCCATTATCCCAGTCTACAAAATATCTCTTTCATTGCCTCTAACAGGTTCGTGGAAGATATGGTTTTAAGAATCTTATGCTCCATATACCGTGAGAAATAGTAAATAAAGACCGGAACATATTTATTGCTGGGTAAAGGACCTAGCAAATCTGATGCCACCCATACGGAACGGATTTCTATCCATTGGGGCTGGCCGGATTTCTTGCGATACCAGGCAGCAATCTCTACATGCTTTAACGAATCTCTCTGCATCTTTGCCTATCTGTGGCCACCATACTTTGGACCCTAGGCGGCGTTTCATTGTTGTTGTCCTTCGTCCAATATTCTTACTCTCAAAGATGTTGGAATGACTATACCGTTTCCCTCAAAAGAAGCGGGCAAACCTATGAGAGCCCGTTAGGAAACGGGTAGAGGTTTGTTAATGTATCAGGCTTCCAGGAGTCGCTCTCAAGGCAACTGATGGCGTCTGGGACTGTCATATAATATATCTTGGGATAGCGTTCTGCACGAGGCGTAGGATGCAGTATTCCGTTCTGAGATCGGTTGGTTGTACCGTAGGCAGTTGACAAAGTCGAGACAGCGCATCTGAAATGTTGTCTTTCCCGGATTTATAGATAACGGTGAACGGTGCAAATAGCGTCTAAGGGTTTGTGATCAGTTACGAGTTCGAAATGCTGACCTGCCAGGTTCCCAGCAGCTTCCTTAGAGGATCTGTATGACTTGAAAGGTGCGGGATGAACTTCCCACGTAGGTTACCAGACCAAGAAAAATCCGTGTTTCTTCTTTGTTCTTTGGGTCTCTGAAAGATCGTATGACGTCCATTTTCTCGGGATCGACTTCTATTCCCTTGTAAGATAAGATATGTCTGAGGAATTTTAATTTGTTTGTCTTCCACACGCACTTCTCTCTATGCAGTAGAACATTATTTTCCTGAAGATCTTGCACATTTCATTTACGACCCTGTCGCGCCAGAGATGATGTCATCGATGAAGTTCATATCGTTAGGTACTGTAGATAACATCTGCTCGAGAAGGCGTTAGAGCAGCGTTTACTTCAAACATCAGACGCTTATATCGGAAAAATCCCCTTGGGGTTATAAACGTTGTGATCTCCCGGCTTGGTTAATCAAGGGCCACCTGTTGATAAGCGTCCTTGAGGTCTAGGCGTGCTAAAAGCTTAGCCTCCTGGTCATGATAGAGTCGAAGTTTGGCAATGGATAGTTTTCCCGTAGGATAAACGGATGTCCCCGTTCTCCTTAAACGCAAGGACGATGGGAGATATCCAAGCGCTTGGGGCCATCACAGGTTCAATTATGTCTCGACACAGGGCTTCTCTGAGTTTTTCCTTGACCTTGTCCTCGAGAGCTGCCGGAACTCGTCTTACTCGTTGCTGAACGGGTTTTATTTCATAATTGATGGATAGTTTTACTTTGATGATTTTCCATTTCGGGAAAGGCGCCATTTCTTCAATCCGGTTAATGTTTCTTCCCTGCCGAAGGACTTTTAACTCGATGGCCGTGTCTCGGCCCAAAACGATTGTTTCCCATTTTCAATGGCGTAAAATTAATGGGGGCCTCGAAAATAAAGATTACTAAAATTAATTTATTACAGGCATATGCTCGATATTGCTTTTCCAATTGGGTTCTTACGTTAAAGACTGTGATTTTTCCCTTTACCAGCTGAGACGAGTCCACGTGGCTAATTAGGTTAAATTTGCAGCCCGAGTCGATGATTAGGGGAATTTCTCGGCCTCCCATTCGGCATTGTTTGAACTCCTCTTCATCTTAGCTTGAAACTTTAAAGCCGTAATCATCGTTTTTATACCCGTTACTGATAGAGTAAAAGGGTATACTTGATTCGATGAAAAGTATGTAACAGGGAGAAGGAAGCGTTTCCGACCATATAAGGTATATATATATTCTTGATCAGGATCAATAACCGAGTCGATCTGGCCATGTCCGTATGAACGTTGAGATCTCAGGAACTACAAACGCTAGAAAATTGAGATTAAGCATACTGACTCCTTAGACATAGACGCATCGCAAGTTTGTCGATTCATGTTGCCACGCCCACTCTAACGCCCACAAACCGCCCAAAGCTGCTACGCCCACACTTTTGAAAAATGTTTTGATATTTTTTCATTTTTGTATTAGTCTTCTAAATTTCTATCGATTTGCCAAAAAACTTTTTGCCACGCCTACTCTAGAGCCCACAAACCGCCAAAAACTGTCAGTGCTGAAGACTCCTTCGCACTTTCACTAGCTGAGTAACGGGTATCAGATAGTCGGGGAACTCGACTATAGCGTTCTCTCTTGTTTTTATACCCGTTTCTCGTCGAGTAAGGGGTATAAGGGGTATAGGGTATACTAGATTCGTTGAAAAGTATCTAACAGGCAGAAATAAGCGTTTCCGACCATATAAACTATATATATTCTTGATCAGGATGAATAGCGAAATCATCTAGCCATGTCCGTCCGTCTGTCTGTCCGCATGAACGTGAATATCTCAGAAACTACATAAGCTAGAAATTTGAGATTAGACATGCAGATTTCAGAGACATAGACGCAGCGCAAGTTTGTTAAATTATGTTGCCACGCCCACAAATGCCCACAAACCGCCCAGAACTGCCAACCCCACACTTTTTTAAAATATTTTGATATATTTAATTTTTTTTTTATTTTGAATTTTTTTTGGTAGTCTTGTATTTCTATCAATTTTTTTGCTACGCCCACAAATCGCCAACATTTTAAATTTTGTTATTCATATTTTATCCATATTTAACTTACCTTCAGCATCTGTAAGTTCATTGATAATTCTCATTTTATACCCGTTATTCGTATTCGGGTTCTAACGCCCACAACCCGCCCAAAGCTGCCAGTGTTGAAGACTCTCATTCGCACTTCCAATAGCTGAGTAGCGGGTATCAGATAGTTCCCCCCTTCAAGAAACACAATAGTAGTGTATTATTATATTCCCTGCCCTTTCCGTGTCAACGAGATCTTTGAAACTATAAAAGCTGAATGGTTGCTAGAAAGCTGAGATTAAGCATGTAGATTTTTGGTAAAACTTACGCTTGTGTTCTTGTAAAGCTGTTAAATATATTTATGGTACGGCTGTCAATTGTTTTTCCCTGTTACTGCCTCGACTGGAAACAGAATCGGATTTTAAATGCACTATACTGCGCTCAACTCGCAGGTTATGGAGTCTAGGTTTTAGTCACCATTTTGAGCATCACAATTTATTTTATAAACAAATTATGTAAGTGGAGTGTTCATTGTCACCTTTCTTTACTCGATTATCTTTTTACAAACTTTTGAATAAAATATTTAAAACAAGTGAAATTTCAAAAATTGTATGTGTTGACCGAAAAGTTGTAGGGATAAGCCTAGGAAAATTCTAGTGAAGCCAAAAGAAAAATCCGATAATAAAAACAGTTTTTTGTTCTTTATGTTAAGACATGTAATAACCCACTTCTTCAGTGAATGCAACACACTTTAGGGCTTTTGGTTGAAGTCAATATATTACTTATATCGTTAGAATAATAAGTAGTCCTGCCGTTGAAACACCGTGTCGCTCGGTCGTCCGTACTCGAATCGTCTGTCATCGGCTCAGCCATCAGTGTGCGCCAGGTGTCAACGTACCGTCGTCGCACTTCCGATGCTTGGTCGTTGACAATGCCGGTCGCCACATCCCTTCTTTTTTAACGAGTTATAGCTTTAACGGCGTGAGGGGCCTGATGGATTCCGATGTTTCCTCCTGTGGGGTGTCCTGTGGAGTTCGATTTCTACAATGTTATTCTTTCTTCCTAACACAGTAAATTCCGTCTTGTCGAAGTTTGATGTAAGTTTGTTCGGAAACACTATATTCTTAAAAAATACATTATCGATATCGATTTCCTTTGCCCATCTTTTTTTGTCGGCTGTCTGCTTTCCGTTACATTTTTTAATTATGTCTTAATTTCTTTCCCCTGAGTCTAAGACTCGCTCGTTTATCTCCCCGATGCCTGATATTTTGTCACGGATAACCCTGTTGAACATATGTATTGGAAATGGAGGAGTAAATCGCGAGGCGATTTAGTTAAAGTTTAATAATTGTTTTATTTTACATATTCGGAAATGAACACCAGAAGAAGGAAGTTTCCAGAAAAACAAAAAGAACAGATTCAGTTCAGTGTTACCAAATTTCAGTAAATGGTTGTTGCTAAATTAATATTTTTAGTATTTCAATACTCCTTCTCAACAACATATTCAGAAACAATTCATTTCAGTTATACATTTTAAAAGCTTGTTTTTCTGTAGGTTTTTTGTTAATATATCTGATAACAAGTCATTTGTACATATGTATTTTACATCAATTTCTTTTTTGAAATAAAGTTCCCTAACATAGTGGTACTTTATGTCGATATGCTTACTTCTATTATGTAATACTGGATTCTTAGCTAAACATAAAGCACTCTGATTATCGCAAAAAATTAAAATTGAGTGATCTATCAAAAAACCCATTTCCTTCAGAAACTTTTTTATAAATACTGCTTCTCTTGCTGCAATGGACAATGCAACATATTCGGTCTCCGTGCTGGATAATGCCACCAGACTTTGCTTCTTGGACTCCCAGGATATTGGACCAGCTGCGTTTATGAAGACATATCCACTGTAGGATTTACGATCCGATGTGTCATTTCCCCAATCTGCGTCGACGTAGCCATGAATCGGTTTACCTGTTGATTGATAATAAAGCTTTAAGTTTGAGGTGCCCTTCAAATACCTTAGTATACGCTTGGCAGCGACTTCATGCTCCATATGTGGGTTCACATTTCTTTAAGCCAATTTTGCAACTGAATGCATTATATCTGGCCTGGTTGTAATTGCCAAATACATTAGTGATCCTATAAGTGATTGGTAGTTCTTTTCGTAAACAGACTTGCAGTTAGGATCAGTACACTTACCTTGGAAAATTGCCTCCAAAGGCGTTGCTACCGATTTGCAATCTAACATGCCCCAGGTGTGTAGCATACTCTCGATATATGTCTTGTGACCTATGGATATGGATCCAGTTTCACCTTCTCGCTCAACTTCGATGCTTAAGAAATGATTAAGCTCCCCGCTATCTACTACTTTAAACTCTTTGGCAATTGACTCTTTTATACCAATCAAATCATTTTTACATGAGCTTGCATAAGAAGATCGTCGACATATACAGCAATTATATTAATATTGTCCTTCTCATTGCGTGTGTACACACACGACTCGCTGTCACAAGAAACAAAGTCCAGTTTTTGCAAGACTATATTGAGCTTGGCGTTCCACTCTCTACCGCTCTATTTTAGTCCGTAAATTGACTTCTTTGTTATTTATTCTCAAAACTTTTCCATGATGCTTATCATCAAATCCATCGGGTTGCTTCATATAGACTTCTGCGCTCAATTCGCTATTTAAGTAAGCTGTCGATACATCCATCTGATGTAGAAATAAATTATGCTCAGCAGCGAGAGATATAATAAGTCTTACCGACAAATATCTGACAACTGGTGAAAACGTTTCAGAAAAGTCGATACCATATTGTTGTGCACATCCTTTAGCCACCAACCTCGATTTAAATCGCATCACATTGCGATCCTTATCTCCTTTGATGCCAAAAACCCACTTACTACCGATGACTTTCTTACCTTCTGGTAAGTCCTGTAGCTCCCATGTCTGATTAGCTTCGAGGGCGCCAATCTCCTTCTGAATTGATGCTACCCACTCTTGACTCATTTCAGACTGTGTCGCTTCAGCAAACGTAACAGGTACCTTGACATCTTGAACCTTCATCATGTTCAACAAGTTGTATTGTTTTCGTGGACGCCCGGGTTTTCCAGTTTTTATCTTCTTAGGACGACCAGGACCACGAATTTCCCGTTCTCCGCTATCTTTGCACTCTTTGCACTCTCGTAAACATCAGAACTATTAGCTTCATTAACCTCGCTGTCAATTTGCTCTTCCTCGAGCACCTCAGCACCTTCTTTGTTGTTGTCCACTGCCAAAATCTGCGAACAATCAACTCCAATTTCGTCAATAAGTGCCGTCTCGTTCTCGCTGTTTCCATTCTTCGGATACCCTATAGTTTCCTCTAGAAAAACGACGTCTCTGCTTTCGATTACCTGGTTCGATCCAATACGCATTAATCTGTAGGCCTTCGCTGTTGTTAAATACCCTATCATCATGCATTCAATGCCTTTTGGCTTGAACTTTCCTGCATGTTTCTTATTTAATGCAATCGCTTTGCATCCAAAGATTTTTAAATGCGATATCGAACGCTTTTTACCTGTCCACAGTTCGAATGGTGTTTGACTCTTCAACGACCTTGTCTCCGATCTGTTGCGTAGATATGCTCTAACTGCCTCTCCCCACAGGAACCCGCGAATGTCCGAATGCACTAGCCCTAGCACTTTGTCCGCACGATTTTCTGCCATTTTTGGGAATGGTTTCACACAGATTTTACCTTTAGCACAGGTTTCACATGCAATTCGGTCTATGTCCACAACATTTTTGACCGACTTTAAGCCATTGACCATATTGTTACTTGCCATCTTTTTTAGGCTCGCCATGTTCAAATGATAATGCGATAATGCCACTTCCACAACTCATCATTTGCACACAAGTACATGCACCGATTGTTCGAAGTATCAACAACAAAAAGATTTCCAGCTTTCTTTATATACGCACTATGCTTGTGAAAAATCACTTTATACCCCTTTTCAACAGCTTTCGCTACCGATATGAAATTACTTTGCAAGTTTTTTACGTAAAGCACAATTTTCAAATTAACGGAACCATTCTTTGTTTTAACGACCACCGTACCGACGCCATCCGAAAATATATAGTTTTCTCCTGCAAGTAATATTTTCTCTTTATGCTCTTTAATGACACGACACAAATGCTTGCTGCACACAAAGTTCCGTTTCGTCCGAACTCACTTTTTGTCTCTCTCCCTCTTCTATAATTTTCACTTTTAAATCAGAGAGAGTCGGTAACTGTTCGCGCGTTTCGATCGCTACCACGAAATTTTCGAATTTCTTACCGAGTCCCGACAGCATCAAAATAGTAAGAAGATCTTCAGAAATGTCCATATCAATTTCTTTCAGTTTTTCTACGATATCCACAAAATCGTTTATGTAATTTTGTGCGCACGCACTTTCCGACAAACTCAACCGGAGTAATTTCCTGAACAGATAATTTTCCTGGCGGGTTCACGAGGCTTGTACACAGCTGCAAACTTGTCCCAAGCTTCTTGAGAACTAGCGCAGTTTTTAATCAAATTAATTTCTGAAGCCTTCACGCACAGCAATATTGTTGCTAATGCTTTTTTGTCTAGTTCGTCGAATTGGGCTCCTTGCTCAACTGTATCACTTTCTTGCTTCACGCGTCTTCCGCACACTAACGACCACATACCTGAATGCACCAATACACTCTTCATTTGCACCGACCATACTGCGTAATTTTCGCCGTCCAATTTTTCGATCGCACAGAGCCCTTGTCCGCTCATGTTTATAAAAAATGTACAAGCTAATTACACACAATAATTATTTTCCACTTGATCACACACAATTATTAAAGTCTTTACTACTCCTGGGCCCATTACCTATTGGAAATGGAGGAGTAAAACGCGAGGCGATTTAGTTAAAGTTTAATAATTGTTTTATTTGACATAAGCGTGACAGCGTTGTGAGTCGTTCGGAAGTTAACACCAGAAGAAGGAAGTTTCCAGAAAAACAAAAAGAACAGATTCAGATCAGTGTTATCAAATTTCAGTATATGGTTGTCGCCAAATTAACATACATAGTATTTTTAGTATTTCAATAATATGTTTTGTGGGCGCTGCCCTGTTTTTCCATGTAAGGTTACATTGTACATGTCCATTGTACATTCACAGTAGTTAGAGAAATCCTAACTAACGTTTTGGCGTCCATTATCCCAGTCTACAAAATATCTCTTTCATTGCCTCTAACAAGTTCGTGGAAGATATGGTTTTAAGAATCTTATGCTCCATATACCGTGAGAAATAGTAAATAAAGACCGGAACATATTTATTGCTGGGTAAAGGACCTAGCAAATCTGATGCCACCCATACGGAACGGATTTCTATCCATTGGGGCTGGCCGGATTTCTTGCGATACCAGGCAGCAATCTCTACATGCTTTAACGAATCTCTCTGCATCTTTGCCTATCTGTGGCCACTATACTTTGGACCCTAGGCGGCGTTTCATTGTTGTTGTCCTTCGTCCAATATTCTTACTCTCAAAGATGTTGGAATGACTATACCGTTTCCTTCAAAAGAAGCGGGCAAACCTATGAGAGCCCGTTAGGAAACGGGTAGAGGTTTGTTAATGTATCAGGCTTCCAGGAGTCGCTCTCAAGGCAACTGATGGCGTCTGGGACTGTCATATAATATATCTTGGGATAGCGTTCTGCACGAGGCGTAGGATGCAGTATTCCGTTCTGAGATCGGTTGGTTGTACCGTAGGCAGTTGACAAAGTCGAGACAGCGCATCTGAAATGTTGTCTTTCCCGGATTTATAGATAACGGTGAACGGTGCAAATAGCGTCTAAGGGTTTGTGATCAGTTACGAGTTCGAAATGCTGACCTGCCAGGTTCCCAGCAGCTTCCTTAGAGGATCTGTATGACTTGAAAGGTGCGGGATGAACTTCCCACGTAGGTTACCAGACCAAGAAAAATCCGTGTTTCTTCTTTGTTCTTTGGGTCTCTGAAAGATCGTATGACGTCCATTTTCTCGGGATCGACTTCTATTCCCTTGTAAGATAAGATATGTCTGAGGAATTTTAATTTGTTTGTCTTCCACACGCACTTCTCTCTATTCAGTAGAACATTATTTTCCTGAAGATCTTGCACATTTCATTTACGACCCTGTCGCGCCAGAGATGATGTCATCGATGAAGTTCATATCGTTAGGTACTGTAGATAACATCTGCTCGAGAAGGCGTTAGAGCAGCGTTTACTTCAAACATCAGACGCTTATATCGGAAAAATCCCCTTGGGGTTATAAACGTTGTGATCTCCCGGCTTGGTTAATCAAGGGCCACCTGTTGATAAGCGTCCTTGAGGTCTAGGCGTGCTAAAAGCTTAGCCTCCTGGTCATGATAGAGTCGAAGTTTGGCAATGGATAGTTTTCCCGTAGGATAAACGGACGATGGGAGATATCCAAGCGCTTGGGGCCATCACAGGTTCAATTATGTCTCGACACAGGGCTTCTCTGAGTTTTTCCTTGACCTTGTCCTCGAGAGCTGCCGGAACTCGTCTTACTCGTTGCTGAACGGGTTTTATTTCATAATTGATGGATAGTTTTACTTTGATGATTTTCCATTTCGGGAAAGGCGCCATTTCTTCAATCCGGTTAATGTTTCTTCCCTGCCGAAGGACTTTTAACTCGATGGCCGTGTCTCGGCCCAAAACGATTGTTTCCCATTTTCAATGGCGTAAAATTAATGGGGGCCTCGAAAATAAAGATTACTCAAATTAATTTATTACAGGCATATGCTCGATATTGCTTTTCCAATTGGGTTCTTACGTTAAAGACTGTGATTTTTCCCTTTACCAGCTGAGACGAGTCCACGTGGCTAATTAGGTTAAATTTGCAGCCCGAGTCGATGATTAGGGGAATTTCTCGGCCTCCCATTCGGCATTGTTTGAACTCCTCTTCATCTTAGCTTGAAACTTTAAAGCCGTAATCATCGTTTTTATACCCGTTACTGATAGAGTAAAAGGGTATACTTGATTCGATGAAAAGTATGTAACAGGGAGAAGGAAGCGTTTCCGACCATATAAGGTATATATATATTCTTGATCAGGATCAATAACCGAGTCGATCTGGCCATGTCCGTATGAACGTTGAGATCTCAGGAACTACAAACGCTAGAAAATTGAGATTAAGCATACTGACTCCATAGACATAGACGCATCGCAAGTTTGTCGATTCATGTTGCCACGCCCATTCTAACGCCCACAAACCGCCCAAAGCTGCTACGCCCACACTTTTGAAAAATGTTTTGATATTTTTTCATTTTTGTATTAGTCTTCTAAATTTCTATCGATTTGCCAAAAAACTTTTTGCCACGCCTACTCTAGAGCCCACAAACCGCCAAAAACTGTCAGTGCTGAAGACTCCTTCGCACTTTCACTAGCTG
The DNA here is from genome assembly GCF_016746235.2 of Drosophila teissieri. Taxonomy (NCBI): domain Eukaryota; kingdom Metazoa; phylum Arthropoda; class Insecta; order Diptera; family Drosophilidae; genus Drosophila; species Drosophila teissieri. The sequence continues at coordinate 1,223,571 of NW_025224987.1, forward strand.
AGTAACGGGTATCAGATAGTCGGGGAACTCGACTATAGCGTTCTCTCTTGTTTTTATACCCGTTTCTCGTCGAGTAAGGGGTATAAGGGGTATAGGGTATACTAGATTCGTTGAAAAGTATCTAACAGGCAGAAATAAGCGTTTCCGACCATATAAACTATATATATTCTTGATCAGGATGAATAGCGAAATCATCTAGCCATGTCCGTCCGTCTGTCTGTCCGCATGAACGTGAATATCTCAGAAACTACATAAGCTAGAAATTTGAGATTAGACATGCAGATTTCAGAGACATAGACGCAGCGCAAGTTTGTTAAATTATGTTGCCACGCCCACAAATGCCCACAAACCGCCCAGAACTGCCATCCCCACACTTTTTTAAAATATTTTGATATATTTAATTTTTTTTTTATTTTGAATTTTTTTTTGGTAGTCTTGTATTTCTATCAATTTTTTTGCTACGCCCACAAATCGCCAACATTTTAAATTTTGTTATTCATATTTTATCCATATTTAACTTACCTTCAGCATCTGTAAGTTCATTGATAATTCTCATTTTATACCCGTTATTCGTATTCGGGTTCTAACGCCCACAACCCGCCCAAAGCTGCCAGTGTTGAAGACTCTCATTCGCACTTCCAATAGCTGAGTAGCGGGTATCAGATAGTTCCCCCCTTCAAGAAACACAATAGTAGTGTATTATTATATTCCCTGCCCTTTCCGTGTCAACGAGATCTTTGAAACTATAAAAGCTGAATGGTTGCTAGAAAGCTGAGATTAAGCATGTAGATTTTTGGTAAAACTTACGCTTGTGTTCTTGTAAAGCTGTTAAATATATTTATGGTACGGCTGTCAATTGTTTTTCCCTGTTACTGCCTCGACTGGAAACAGAATCGGATTTTAAATGCACTATACTGCGCTCAACTCGCAGGTTATGGAGTCTAGGTTTTAGTCACCATTTTGAGCATCACAATTTATTTTATAAACAAATTATGTAAGTGGAGTGTTCATTGTCACCTTTCTTTACTCGATTATCTTTTTACAAACTTTTGAATAAAATATTTAAAACAAGTGAAATTTCAAAAATTGTATGTGTTGACCGAAAAGTTGTAGGGATAAGCCTAGGAAAATTCTAGTGAAGCCAAAAGAAAAATCCGATAATAAAAACAGTTTTTTGTTCTTTATGTTAAGACATGTAATAACCCACTTCTTCAGTGAATGCAACACACTTTAGGGCTTTTGGTTGAAGTCAATATATTACTTATATCGTTAGAATAATAAGTAGTCCTGCCGTTGAAACACCGTGTCGCTCGGTCGTCCGTACTCGAATCGTCTGTCATCGGCTCAGCCATCAGTGTGCGCCAGGTGTCAACGTACCGTCGTCGCACTTCCGATGCTTGGTCGTTGACAATGCCGGTCGCCACATCCCTTCTTTTTTAACGAGTTATAGCTTTAACGGCGTGAGGGGCCTGATGTATTCCGATGTTTCCTCCTGTGGGGTGTCCTGTGGAGTTCGATTTCTACAATGTTATTCTTTCTTCCTAACACAGTAAATTCCGTCTTGTCGAAGTTTGATGTAAGTTTGTTCGGAAACACTATATTCTTAAAAAATACATTATCGATATCGATTTCCTTTGCCCATCTTTTTTTGTCGGCTGTCTGCTTTCCGTTACATTTTTTAATTATGTCTTAATTTCTTTCCCCTGAGTCTAAGACTCGCTCGTTTATCTCCCCGATGCCTGATATTTTGTCACGGATAACCCTGTTGAACATATGTATTGGAAATGGAGGAGTAAATCGCGAGGCGATTTAGTTAAAGTTTAATAATTGTTTTATTTTACATATTCGGAAATGAACACCAGAAGATGGAAGTTTCCAGAAAAACAAAAAGAACAGATTCAGTTCAGTGTTACCAAATTTCAGTAAATGGTTGTTGCCAAATTAATATTTTTAGTATTTCAATACTCCTTCTCAACAACATATTCAGAAACAATTCATTTCAGTTATACATTTTAAAAGCTTGTTTTTCTGTAGGTTTTTTGTTAATATATGATAACAAGTCATTTGTACATATGTATTTTACATCAATTTCTTTTTTGAAATAAAGTTCCCTAACATAGTGGTACTTTACGTCGATATGCTTACTTCTATTATGTAATACTGGATTCTTAGCTATACATAAAGCACTCTGATTATCGCAAAAAATTAAAATTGAGTGATCTATAAAAAAACCCATTTCCTTCAGAAACTTTTTTATAAATACTGCTTCTCTTGCTGCAATGGACAATGCAACATATTCGGTCTCCGTGCTGGACAATGCCACCAGACTTTGCTTCTTGGACTCCCAGGATATTGGACCAGCTGCGTTTATGAAGACATATCCACTGTAGGATTTACGATCCGATGTGTCATTTCCCCAATCTGCGTCGACGTAGCCATGAATCGGTTTACCTGTTGATTGATAATAAAGCTTTAAGTTTGAGGTGCCCTTCAAATACCTTAGTATACGCTTGGCAGCGACTTCATGCTCCATATGTGGGTTCACATTTCTTTAAGCCAATTTTGCAACTGAATGCATTATATCTGGCCTGGTTGTAATTGCCAAATACATTAGTGATCCTATAAGTGATTGGTAGTTCTTTTCGTAAACAGACTTGCAGTTAGGATCAGTACACTTACCTTGGAAAATTGCCTCCAAAGGCGTTGCTACCGATTTGCAATCTAACATGCCCCAGGTGTGTAGCATACTCTCGATATATGTCTTGTGACCTATGGATATGGATCCAGTTTCACCTTCTCGCTCAACTTCGATGCTTAAGAAATGATTAAGCTCCCCGCTATCTACTACTTTAAACTCTTTGGCAATTGACTCTTTTATACCAATCAAATCATTTTTACATGAGCTTGCATAAGAAGATCGTCGACATATACAGCAATTATATTAATATTGTCCTTCTCATTGCGTGTGTACACACACGACTCGCTGTCACAAGAAACAAAGTCCAGTTTTTGCAAGACTATATTGAGCTTGGCGTTCCACTCTCTACCGCTCTATTTTAGTCCGTAAATTGACTTCTTTGTTATTTATTCTCAAAACTTTTCCATGATGCTTATCATCAAATCCATCGGGTTGCTTCATATAGACTTCTGCGCTCAATTCGCTATTTAAGTAAGCTGTCGATACATCCATCTGATGTAGAAATAAATTATGCTCAGCAGCGAGAGATATAATAAGTCTTACCGACAAATATCTGACAACTGGTGAAAACGTTTCAGAAAAGTCGATACCATATTGTTGTGCACATCCTTTAGCCACCAACCTCGATTTAAATCGCATCACATTGCGATCCTTATCTCCTTTGATGCCAAAAACCCACTTACTACCGATGACTTTCTTACCTTCTGGTAAGTCCTGTAGCTCCCATGTCTGATTAGCTTCGAGGGCGCCAATCTCCTTCTGAATTGATGCTACCCACTCTTGACTCATTTCAGACTGTGTCGCTTCAGCAAACGTAACAGGTACCTTGACATCTTGAACCTTCATCATGTTCAACAAGTTGTATTGTTTTCGTGGACGCCCGGGTTTTCCAGTTTTTATCTTCTTAGGACGACCAGGACCACGAATTTCCCGTTCTCCGCTATCTTTGCACTCTTTGCACTCTCGTAAACATCAGAACTATTAGCTTCATTAACCTCGCTGTCAATTTGCTCTTCCTCGAGCACCTCAGCACCTTCTTTGTTGTTGTCCACTGCCAAAATCTGCGAACAATCAACTCCAATTTCGTCAATAAGTGCCGTCTCGTTCTCGCTGTTTCCATTCTTCGGATACCCTATAGTTTCCTCTAGAAAAACGACGTCTCTGCTTTCGATTACCTGGTTCGATCCAATACGCATTAATCTGTAGGCCTTCGCTGTTGTTAAATACCCTATCATCATGCATTCAATGCCTTTTGGCTTGAACTTTCCTGCATGTTTCTTATTTAATGCAATCGCTTTGCATCCAAAGATTTTTAAATGCGATATCGAACGCTTTTTACCTGTCCACAGTTCGAATGGTGTTTGACTCTTCAACGACCTTGTCTCCGATCTGTTGCGTAGATATGCTCTAACTGCCTCTCCCCACAAGAACCCGCGAATGTCCGAATGCACTAGCCCTAGCACTTTGTCCGCACGATTTTCTGCCATTTTTGGGAATGGTTTCACACAGATTTTACCTTTAGCACAGGTTTCACATGCAATTCGGTCTATGTCCACAACATTTTTGACCGACTTTAAGCCATTGACCATATTGTTACTTGCCATCTTTTTTAGGCTCGCCATGTTCAAATGATAATGCGATAATGCCACTTCCACAACTCATCATTTGCACACAAGTACATGCACCGATTGTTCGAAGTATCAACAACAAAAAGATTTCCAGCTTTCTTTATATACGCACTATGCTTGTGAAAAATCACTTTATACCCTTTTTCAACAGCTTTCGCTACCGATATGAAATTACTTTGCAAGTTTTTTACGTAAAGCACATTTTTCAAATTAACGGAACCATTCTTTGTTTTAACGACCACCGTACCGACGCCATCCGAAAATATATAGTTTTCTCCTGCAAGTAATATTTTCTCTTTATGCTCTTTAATGTCCGCGAACCACGACCTTTCACAACACATGTGAGCAGTTGCTCCACTGTCCAAGCACCACATCGATTTCTTTAAAACGTCATTTTGTACACTATGTACACTTGCAAGCATAGTAAACGACTACTCTTTTGCAGATGTTTCTATTTCGTCATTTTTGTCTTTCACTTTGCACTGCGCAATAAAGTGACCCTCGCGACCACATCGAAAGCATTTTTTATTCTTTTTTGCATCACTGTTCTTTTGCCCCGATCTATTTTTCTTGTCTCCCTTTCCACTGGGACACGACACAAATGCTTGCTGCACACAAAGTTCCGTTTCGTCCGAACTCACTTTTTGTCTCTCTCCCTCTTCTATAATTTTCACTTTTAAATCAGAGAGAGTCGGTAACTGTTCGCGCGTTTCGATCGCTACCACGAAATTTTCGAATTTCTTACCGAGTCCCGACAGCATCAAAATAGTAAGAAGATCTTCAGAAATGTCCATATCAATTTCTTTCAGTTTTTCGACGATATCCACAAAATCGTTTATGTAATTTTGTGCGCACGCACTTTCCGACAAACTCAACCGGAGTAATTTCCTGAACAGATAATTTTCCTGGCGGGTTCACGAGGCTTGTACACAGCTGCAAACTTGTCCCAAGCTTCTTGAGAACTAGCGCAGTTTTTAATCAAATTAATTTCTGAAGCCTTCACGCACAGCAATATTGTTGCTAATGCTTTTTTGTCTAGTTCGTCGAATTGGGCTCCTTGCTCAACTGTATCACTTTCTTGCTTCACGCGTCTTCCGCACACTAACGACCACATACCTGAATGCACCAATACACTCTTCATTTGCACCGACCATACTGCGTAATTTTCGCCGTCCAATTTTTCGATCGCACAGAGCCCTTGTCCGCTCATGTTTATAAAAAATGTACAAGCTAATTACACACAATAATTATTTTCCACTTGATCACACACAATTATTAAAGTCTTTACTACTCCTGGGCCCATTACCTATTGGAAATGGAGGAGTAAAACGCGAGGCGATTTAGTTAAAGTTTAATAATTGTTTTATTTGACATAAGCGTGACAGCGTTGTGAGTCGTTCGAAAGTTAACACCAGAAGAAGGAAGTTTCCAGAAAAACAAAAAGAACAGATTCAGATCAGTGTTATCAAATTTCAGTATAGGGTTGTCGCCAAATTAACATACATAGTATTTTTAGTATTTCAATAATATGTTTTGTGGGCGCTGCCCTGTTTTTCCATGTAAGGTTACATTGTACATGTCCATTGTACATTCACAGTAGTTAGAGAAATCCTAACTAACGTATTGGCGTCCATTATCCCAGTCTACAAAATATCTCTTTCATTGCCTCTAACAGGTTCGTGGAAGATATGGTTTTAAGAATCTTATGCTCCATATACCGTGAGAAATAGTAAATAAAGACCGGAACATATTTATTGCTGGGTAAAGGACCTAGCAAATCTGATGCCACCCATACGGAACGGATTTCTATCCATTGGGGCTGGCCGGATTTCTTGCGATACCAGGCAGCAATCTCTACATGCTTTAACGAATCTCTCTGCATCTTCGCCTATCTGTGGCCACCATACTTTGGACCCTAGGCGGCGTTTCATTGTTGTTGTCCTTCGTCCAATATTCTTACTCTCTAAGATGTTGGAATGACTATACCGTTTCCCTCAAAAGAAGCGGGCAAACCTATGAGAGCCCGTTAGGAAACGGGTAGATGTTTGTTAATGTATCAGGCTTCCAGGAGTCGCTCTCAAGGCAACTGATGGCGTCTGGGACTGTCATATAATATATCTTGGGATAGCGTTCTGCACGAGGCGTTGGATGCAGTATTCCGTTCTGAGATCGGTTGGTTGTACCGTAGGCAGTTGACAAAGTCGAGACAACGCATCTGAAATGTTGTCTTTCCCGGATTTATAGATAACGGTGAACGGTGCAAATAGCGTCTAAGGGTTTGTGATCAGTTACGAGTTCGAAATGCTGACCTGCCAGGTTCCCAGCAGCTTCCTTAGAGGATCTGTATGACTTGAAAGGTGCGGGATGAACTTCCCACGTAGGTTACCAGACCAAGAAAAATCCGTGTTTCTTCTTTGTTCTTTGGGTCTCTGAAAGATCGTATGACGTCCATTTTCTCGGGATCGACTTCTATTCCCTTGTAAGATAAGATATGTCTGAGGAATTTTAATTTGTTTGTCTTCCACACGCACTTCTCTCTATTCAGTAGAACATTATTTTCCTGAAGATCTTGCACATTTCATTTACGACCCTGTCGCGCCAGAGATGATGTCATCGATGAAGTTCATATCGTTAGGTACTGTAGATAACATCTGCTCGAGAAGGCGTTAGAGCAGCGTTTACTTCAAACATCAGACGCTTATATCGGAAAAATCCCCTTGGGGTTATAAACGTTGTGATCTCCCGGCTTGGTTAATCAAGGGCCACCTGTTGATAAGCGTCCTTGAGGTCTAGGCGTGCTAAAAGCTTAACCTCCTGGTCATGATAGAGTCGAAGTTTGGCAATGGATAGTTTTCCCGTAGGATAAACGGATGTCCCCGTTCTCCTTAAACGCAAGGACGATGGGAGATATCCAAGCGCTTGGGGCCATCACAGGTTCAATTATGTCTCGACACAGGGCTTCTCTGAGTTTTTCCTTGACCTTGTCCTCGCGAGCTGCCGGAACTCGTCTTACTCGTTGCTGAACGGGTTTTATTTCATAATTGATGGATAGTTTTACTTTGATGATTTTCCATTTCGGGAAAGGCGCCATTTCTTCAATCCGGTTAATGTTTCTTCCCTGCCGAAGGACTTTTAACTCGATGGCCGTGTCTCGGCCCAAAACGATTGTTTCCCATTTTCAATGGCGTAAAATTAATGGGGGCCTCGAAAATAAAGATTACTCAAATTAATTTATTACAGGCATATGCTCGATATTGCTTTTCCAATTGGGTTCTTACGTTAAAGACTGTGATTTTTCCCTTTACCAGCTGAGACGAGTCCACGTGGCTAATTAGGTTAAATTTGCAGCCCGAGTCGATGATTAGGGGAATTTCTCGGCCTCCCATTCGGCATTGTTTGAACTCCTCTTCATCTTAGCTTGAAACTTTAAAGCCGTAATCATCGTTCTTATACCCGTTACTGGTAGAGTAAAAGGGTATACTTGATTCGATGAAAAGTATGTAACAGGGAGAAGGAAGCGTTTCCGACCGTATAAGGTATATATATATTCTGATCAGGATCAATAACCGAGTCGATCTGGCCATGTCCGTCTGAACGTCGAGATCTCAGGAACTATAAAAGCTAGAAAGTTGAGATTCAGCATGCAAACTCCAGAGACATAGAAGCAGCGCAAGTTTGTCGATTCATGTTGCCAAATACATTAGTGATCCTATAAGTGATTGGTAGTTATTTTCGTAAACAGACTTGCAGTTAGGATCAGTACACTTAACTTGGAAAATTGCCTCCAAAGGCGTTGCTACCGATTTGCAATCTAACATGCCCCAGGTGTGTAGCATACTCTCGATATATGTCTTGTGACCTATGGATATGGATCCAGTTTCACCTTCTCGCTCAACCTCGATGCTTATGAAATGATTAAGCTCCCCGCTATCTACTACTTTAAACTCTTTGGCAATTGACTCTTTTATACCAATCAAATCATTTTTACATGAGCTTGCATAAGAAGATCGTCGACATATACTGCAATTATATTAATATTGTCCTTCTCATTGCGTGTGTACACACACGACTCGCTGGCACAAGAAACAAAGTCCAGTTTTTGCAAGACTTTATTGAGCTTGGCGTTCCACTCTCTACCGCTCTATTTTAGTCCATAAATTGACTTCTTTGTTATTTATTATCAAAACTTTTCCATGATGCTTATCATCAAATCCATCGGGTTGCTTCATATAGACTTCTGCGCTCAATTCGCTATTTAAGTAAGCTGTCGATACATCCATCTGATGTAGAAATAAGTTATGCTCAACAGCGAGAGATATAATAAGTCTTACCGACAAATATCTGACAACTGGTGAAAACGTTTCAGAAAAGTCGATACCATATTGTTGTGCACATCCTTTAGCCACCAACCTCGATTTAAATCGCATCACATTGCGATCCTTATCTCCTTTGATGCCAAAAACCCACTTACTACCGATGACTTTCTTACCTTCTGGTAAGTCCTGTAGCTCCCATGTCTGATTAGCTTCGAGGGCGACAATCTCCTTCTGAATTGATGCTACCCACTCTTGACTCATTTCAGACTGTGTCGCTTCAGCAAACGTAACAGGTACCTTGACATCTTGAACCTTCATCATGTTCAACAATTTGTATTGTTTTCGTGGACGCCCGGGTTTTCCAGTTTTTATCTTCTTAGGACGACCAGGACCACGAATTTCCCGTTCTTCGCTATCTTTGCACTCTTTGCACTCTCGTAAACATCAGAACTATTAGCTTCATTAACCTCGCTGTCAATTTGCTCTTCCTCGAGCACCTCAGCACCTTCTTTGTTGTTGTCCACTGCCAAAATCTGCGAACAATCAACTCCAATTTCGTCAATAAGTGCCGTCTCGTTCTCGCTGTTTCTATTCTTCGGATACCCTATAGTTTCCTCTAGAAAAACGACGTCTCTGCTTTCGATTACCTGGTTCGATCCAATACGCATTAATCTGTAGGCCTTCGCTGTTGTTAAATACCCTATCATCATGCATTCAATGCCTTTTGGCTTGAACTTTCCTGCATGTTTCTTATTTAATGCAATCGCTTTGCATCCAAAGATTTTTAAATGCGATATCGAACGCTTTTTACCTGTCCACAGTTCGAATGGTGTTTGACTCTTCAACGACCTTGTCTCCGATCTGTTGCGTAGATATGCTCTAACTGCCTCTCCCCACAGGAACCCGCGAATGTCCGAATGCACTAGCCCTAGCACTTTGTCCGCACGATTTTCTGCCATTTTTGGGAATGGTTTCACACAGATTTTACCTTTAGCACAGGTTTCACATGCAATTCGGTCTATGTCCACAACATTTTTGACCGACTTTAAGCCATTGACCATATTGTTACTTGCCATCTTTTTTAGGCTCGCCATGTTCAAATGATAATGCGATAATGCCACTTCCACAACTCATCATTTGCACACAAGTACATGCACCGATTGTTCGAAGTATCAACAACAAAAAGATTTCCAGCTTTCTTTATATACGCACTATGCTTGTGAAAAATCACTTTATACCCTTTTTCAACAGCTTTCGCTACCGATATGAAATTACTTTGCAAGTTTTTTACGTAAAGCACATTTTTCAAATTAACGGAACCATTCTTTGTTTTAACGACCACCGTACCGACGCCATCCGAAAATATATAGTTTTCTCCTGCAAGTAATATTTTCTCTTTATGCTCTTTAATGTCCGCGAACCACGACCTTTCACAACACATGTAAGCAGTTGCTCCACTGTCCAAGCACCACATCGATTTCTTTAAAACGTCATTTTGTACACTATGTACACTTGCAAGCATAGTAAACGACTACTCTTTTGCAGATGTTTCTATTTCGTCATTTTTGTCTTTCACTTTGCACTGCGCAATAAAGTGACCCTCGCGACCACATCGAAAGCATTTTTTATTCTTTTTTGCATCACTGTTCTTTTGCCCCGATCTATTTTTCTTGTCTCCCTTTCCACTGGGACACGACACAAATGCTTGCTGCACACAAAGTTCCGTTTCGTCCGAACTCACTTTTTGTCTCTCTCCCTCTTCTATAATTTTCACTTTTAAATCAGAGAGAGTCGGTAACTGTTCGCGCGTTTCGATCGCTACCACGAAATTTTCGAATTTCTTACCGAGTCCCGACAGCATCAAAATAGTAAGAAGATCTTCAGAAATGTGCATATCAATTTCATTCAGTTTTTCGACGATATCCACAAAATCGTTTATGTAATTTTGTGCGCACGCACTTTCCGACAAACTCAACCGGAGTAATTTCCTGAACAGATAATTTTCCTGGCGGGTTCACGAGGCTTGTACACAGCTGCAAACTTGTCCCAAGCTTCTTTAGAAATAGCGCAGTTTTTAATCAAATTAATTTCTGAAGCCTTCACGCACAGCAATATTGTTGCTAATGCTTTTTTGTCTAGTTCGTCGAATTGGGCTCCTTGCTCAACTGTATCACTTTCTTGCTTCACGCGTCTTCCGCACACTAACGACCACATACCTGAATGCACCAATACACTCTTCATTTGCACTGCGTAATTTTCGCCGTCCAATTTTTCGATCGCACAGAGCCCTTGTCCGCTCATGTTTATAAAAAATGTACAAGCTAATTACAGACAATAATTATTTTCCACTTGATCACACACAATTATTAAAGTCTTTACTACTCCTGGGCCCATTACCTATTGGAAATGGAGGAGTAAAACGCGAGGCGATTTAGTTAAAGTTTAATAATTGTTTTATTTGACATAAGCGTGACAGCGTTGTGAGTCGTTCGAAAGTTAACACCAGAAGAAGGAAGTTTCCAGAAAAACAAAAAGAACAGATTCAGATCAGTGTTATCAAATTTCAGTATAGGGTTGTCGCCAAATTAACATACATAGTATTTTTAGTATTTCAATAATATGTTTTGTGGGCGCTGCCCTGTTTTTCCATGTAAGGTTACATTGTACATGTCCATTGTACATTCACAGTAGTTAGAGAAATCCTAACTAACGTATTGGCGTCCATTATCCCAGTCTACAAAATATCTCTTTCATTGCCTCTAACAGGTTCGTGGAAGATATGGTTTTAAGAATCTTATGCTCCATATACCGTGAGAAATAGTAAATAAAGACCGGAACATATTTATTGCTGGGTAAAGGACCTAGCAAATCTGATGCCACCCATACGGAACGGATTTCTATCCATTGGGGCTGGCCGGATTTCTTGCGATACCAGGCAGCAATCTCTACATGCTTTAACGAATCTCTCTGCATCTTCGCCTATCTGTGGCCACCATACTTTGGACCCTAGGCGGCGTTTCATTGTTGTTGTCCTTCGTCCAATATTCTTACTCTCTAAGATGTTGGAATGACTATACCGTTTCCCTCAAAAGAAGCGGGCAAACCTATGAGAGCCCGTTAGGAAACGGGTAGATGTTTGTTAATGTATCAGGCTTCCAGGAGTCGCTCTCAAGGCAACTGATGGCGTCTGGGACTGTCATATAATATATCTTGGGATAGCGTTCTGCACGAGGCGTTGGATGCAGTATTCCGTTCTGAGATCGGTTGGTTGTACCGTAGGCAGTTGACAAAGTCGAGACAACGCATCTAAAAAGTTGTCTTTCCCGGATTTATAGATAACGGTGAACGGTGCAAATAGCGTCTAAGGGTTTGTGATCAGTTACGAGTTCGAAATGCTGACCTGCCAGGTTCCCAGCAGCTTCCTTAGAGGATCTGTATGACTTGAAAGGTGCGGGATGAACTTCCCACGTAGGTTACCAGACCAAGAAAAATCCGTGTTTCTTCTTTGTTCTTTGGGTCTCTGAAAGATCGTATGACGTCCATTTTCTCGGGATCGACTTCTATTCCCTTGTAAGATAAGATATGTCTGAGGAATTTTAATTTGTTTGTCTTCCACACGCACTTCTCTCTATTCAGTAGAACATTATTTTCCTGAAGATCTTGCACATTTCATTTACGACCCTGTCGCGCCAGAGATGATGTCATCGATGAAGTTCATATCGTTAGGTACTGTAGATAACATCTGCTCGAGAAGGCGTTAGAGCAGCGTTTACTTCAAACATCAGACGCTTATATCGGAAAAATCCCCTTGGGGTTATAAACGTTGTGATCTCCCGGCTTGGTTAATCAAGGGCCACCTGTTGATAAGCGTCCTTGAGGTCTAGGCGTGCTAAAAGCTTAACCTCCTGGTCATGATAGAGTCGAAGTTTGGCAATGGATAGTTTTCCCGTAGGATAAACGGATGTCCCCGTTCTCCTTAAACGCAAGGACGATGGGAGATATCCAAGCGCTTGGGGCCATCACAGGTTCAATTATGTCTCGACACAGGGCTTCTCTGAGTTTTTCCTTGACCTTGTCCTCGAGAGCTGCCGGAACTCGTCTTACTCGTTGCTGAACGGGTTTTATTTCATAATTGATGGATAGTTTTACTTTGATGATTTTCCATTTCGGGAAAGGCGCCATTTCTTCAATCCGGTTAATGTTTCTTCCCTGCCGAAGGACTTTTAACTCGATGGCCGTGTCTCGGCCCAAAACGATTGTTTCCCATTTTCAATGGCGTAAAATTAATGGGGGCCTCGAAAATAAAGATTACTCAAATTAATTTATTACAGGCATATGCTCGATATTGCTTTTCCAATTGGGTTCTTACGTTAAAGACTGTGATTTTTCCCTTTACCAGCTGAGACGAGTCCACGTGGCTAATTAGGTTAAATTTGCAGCCCGAGTCGATGATTAGGGGAATTTCTCGGCCTCCCATTCGGCATTGTTTGAACTCCTCTTCATCTTAGCTTGAAACTTTAAAGCCGTAATCATCGTTCTTATACCCGTTACTGGTAGAGTAAAAGGGTATACTTGATTCGATGAAAAGTATGTAACAGGGAGAAGGAAGCGTTTCCGACCATATAAGGTATATATATATTCTGATCAGGATCAATAACCGAGTCGATCTGGCCATGTCCGTCTGAACGTCGAGATCTCAGGAACTATAAAAACTAGAAAGTTGAGATTCAGCATGCAAACTCCAGAGACATAGAAGCAGCGCAAGTTTGTCGATTCATGTTGCCAAATACATTAGTGATCCTATAAGTGATTGGTAGTTATTTTCGTAAACAGACTTGCAGTTAGGATCAGTACACTTAACTTGGAAAATTGCCTCCAAAGGCGTTGCTACCGATTTGCAATCTAACATGCCCCAGGTGTGTAGCATACTCTCGATATATGTCTTGTGACCTATGGATATGGATCCAGTTTCACCTTCTCGCTCAACCTCGATGCTTATGAAATGATTAAGCTCCCCGCTATCTACTACTTTAAACTCTTTGGCAATTGACTCTTTTATACCAATCAAATCATTTTTACATGAGCTTGCATAAGAAGATCGTCGACATATACTGCAATTATATTAATATTGTCCTTCTCATTGCGTGTGTACACACACGACTCGCTGGCACAAGAAACAAAGTCCAGGTTTTGCAAGACTTTATTGAGCTTGGCGTTCCACTCTCTACCGCTCTATTTTAGTCCGTAAATTGACTTCTTTGTTATTTATTATCAAAACTTTTCCATGATGCTTATCATCAAATCCATCGGGTTGCTTCATATAGACTTCTGCGCTCAATTCGCTATTTAAGTAAGCTGTCGATACATCCATCTGATGTAGAAATAAGTTATGCTCAACAGCGAGAGATATAATAAGTCTTACCGACAAATATCTGACAACTGGTGAAAACGTTTCAGAAAAGTCGATACCATATTGTTGTGCACATCCTTTAGCCACCAACCTCGATTTAAATCGCATCACATTGCGATCCTTATCTCCTTTGATGCCAAAAACCCACTTACTACCGATGACTTTCTTACCTTCTGGTAAGTCCTGTAGCTCCCATGTCTGATTAGCTTCGAGGGCGACAATCTCCTTCTGAATTGATGCTACCCACTCTTGACTCATTTCAGACTGTGTCGCTTCAGCAAACGTAACAGGTACCTTGACATCTTGAACCTTCATCATGTTCAACAATTTGTATTGTTTTCGTGGACGCCCGGGTTTTCCAGTTTTTATCTTCTTAGGACGACCAGGACCACGAATTTCCCGTTCTTCGCTATCTTTGCACTCTTTGCACTCTCGTAAACATCAGAACTATTAGCTTCATTAACCTCGCTGTCAATTTGCTCTTCCTCGAGCACCTCAGCACCTTCTTTGTTGTTGTCCACTGCCAAAATCTGCGAACAATCAACTCCAATTTCGTCAATAAGTGCCGTCTCGTTCTCGCTGTTTCTATTCTTCGGATACCCTATAGTTTCCTCTAGAAAAACGACGTCTCTGCTTTCGATTACCTGGTTCGATCCAATACGCATTAATCTGTAGGCCTTCGCTGTTGTTAAATACCCTATCATCATGCATTCAATGCCTTTTGGCTTGAACTTTCCTGCATGTTTCTTATTTAATGCAATCGCTTTGCATCCAAAGATTTTTAAATGCGATATCGAACGCTTTTTACCTGTCCACAGTTCGAATGGTGTTTGACTCTTCAACGACCTTGTCTCCGATCTGTTGCGTAGATATGCTCTAACTGCCTCTCCCCACAGGAACCCGCGAATGTCCGAATGCACTAGCCCTAGCACTTTGTCCGCACGATTTTCTGCCATTTTTGGGAATGGTTTCACACAGATTTTACCTTTAGCACAGGTTTCACATGCAATTCGGTCTATGTCCACAACATTTTTGACCGACTTTAAGCCATTGACCATATTGTTACTTGCCATCTTTTTTAGGCTCGCCATGTTCAAATGATAATGCGATAATGCCACTTCCACAACTCATCATTTGCACACAAGTACATGCACCGATTGTTCGAAGTATCAACAACAAAAAGATTTCCAGCTTTCTTTATATACGCACTATGCTTGTGAAAAATCACTTTATACCCTTTTTCAACAGCTTTCGCTACCGATATGAAATTACTTTGCAAGTTTTTTACGTAAAGCACATTTTTCAAATTAACGGAACCATTCTTTGTTTTAACGACCACCGTACCGACGCCATCCGAAAATATATAGTTTTCTCCTGCAAGTAATATTTTCTCTTTATGCTCTTTAATGTCCGCGAACCACGACCTTTCACAACACATGTAAGCAGTTGCTCCACTGTCCAAGCACCACATCGATTTCTTTAAAACGTCATTTTGTACACTATGTACACTTGCAAGCATAGTAAACGACTACTCTTTTGCAGATGTTTCTATTTCGTCATTTTTGTCTTTCACTTTGCACTGCGCAATAAAGTGACCCTCGCGACCACATCGAAAGCATTTTTTATTCTTTTTTGCATCACTGTTCTTTTGCCCCGATCTATTTTTCTTGTCTCCCTTTCCACTGGGACACGACACAAATGCTTGCTGCACACAAAGTTCCGTTTCGTCCGAACTCACTTTTTGTCTCTCTCCCTCTTCTATAATTTTCACTTTTAAATCAGAGAGAGTCGGTAACTGTTCGCGCGTTTCGATCGCTACCACGAAATTTTCGAATTTCTTACCGAGTCCCGACAGCATCAAAATAGTAAGAAGATCTTCAGAAATGTCCATATAAATTTCTTTCAGTTTTTCGACGATATCCACAAAATCGTTTATGTAATTTTGTGCGCACGCACTTTCCGACAAACTCAACCGGAGTAATTTCCTGAACAGATAATTTTCCTGGCGGGTTCACGAGGCTTGTACACAGCTGCAAACTTGTCCCAAGCTTCTTTAGAACTAGCGCAGTTTTTAATCAAATTAATTTCTGAAGCCTTCACGCACAGCAATATTGTTGCTAATGCTTTTTTGTCTAGTTCGTCGAATTGGGCTCCTTGCTCAACTGTATCACTTTCTTGCTTCACGCGTCTTCCGCACACTAACGACCACATACCTGAATGCACCAATACACTCTTCATTTGCACTGCGTAATTTTCGCCGTCCAATTTTTCGATCGCACAGAGCCCTTGTCCGCTCATGTTTATAAAAAATGTACAAGCTAATTACAGACAATAATTATTTTCCACTTGATCACACACAATTATTAAAGTCTTTACTACTCCTGGGCCCATTACCTATTGGAAATGGAGGAGTAAAACGCGAGGCGATTTAGTTAAAGTTTAATAATTGTTTTATTTGACATAAGCGTGACAGCGTTGTGAGTCGTTCGAAAGTTAACACCAGAAGAAGGAAGTTTCCAGAAAAACAAAAAGAACAGATTCAGATCAGTGTTAACAAATTTCAGTATATGGTTGTCGCCAAATTAACATACATAGTATTTTTAGTATTTCAATAATATGTTTTGTGGGCGCTGCCCTGTTTTTCCATGTAAGGTTACATTGTACATGTCCATTGTACATTCACAGTAGTTAGAGAAATCCTAACTAACGTATTGGCGTCCATTATCCCAGTCTACAAAATATCTCTTTCATTGCCTCTAACAGGGTCGTGGAAGATATGGTTTTAAGAATCTTATGCTCCATATACCGTAAGAAATAGTAAATAAAGACCGGAACATATTTATTGCTGGGTAAAGGACCTAGCAAATCTGATGCCACCAATACGGAACGGATTTCTATCCATTGGGGCTGGCCGGATTTCTTGCGATACCAGGCAGCAATCTCTACATGCTTTAACGAATCTCTCTGCATCTTTGCCTATCTGTGGCCACTATACTTTGGACCCTAGGCGGCGTTTCATTGTTGTTGTCCTTCGTCCAATATTCTTACTCTCAAAGATGTTGGAATGACTATACCGTTTCCTTCAAAAGAAGCGGGCAAACCTATGAGAGCCCGTTAGGAAACGGGTAGAGGTTTGTTAATGTATCAGGCTTCCAGGAGTCGCTCTCAAGGCAACTGATGGCGTCTGGGACTGTCATATAATATATCTTGGGATAGCGTTCTGCACGAGGCGTAGGATGCAGTATTCCGTTCTGAGATCGGTTGGTTGTACCGTAGGCAGTTGACAAAGTCGAGACAGCGCATCTGAAATGTTGTCTTTCCCGGATTTATAGATAACGGTGAACGGTGCAAATAGCGTCTAAGGGTTTGTGATCAGTTACGAGTTCGAAATGCTGACCTGCCAGGTTCCCAGCAGCTTCCTTAGAGGATCTGTATGACTTGAAAGGTGCGGGATGAACTTCCCACGTAGGTTACCAGACCAAGAAAAATCCGTGTTTCTTCTTTGTTCTTTGGGTCTCTGAAAGATCGTATGACGTCCATTTTCTCGGGATCGACTTCTATTCCCTTGTAAGATAAGATATGTCTGAGGAATTTTAATTTGTTTGTCTTCCACACGCACTTCTCTCTATTCAGTAGAACATTATTTTCCTGAAGATCTTGCACATTTCATTTACGACCCTGTCGCGCCAGAGATGATGTCATCGATGAAGTTCATATCGTTAGGTACTGTAGATACCATCTGCTCGAGAAGGCGTTAGAGCAGCGTTTACTTCAAACATCAGACGCTTATATCGGAAAAATCCCCTTGGGGTTATAAACGTTGTGATCTCCCGGCTTGGTTAATCAAGGGCCACCTGTTGATAAGCGTCCTTGAGGTCTAGGCGTGATAAAAGCTTAGCCTCCTGGTCATGATAGAGTCGAAGTTTGGCAATGGATAGTTTTCCCGTAGGATAAACGGATGACCTCGTTCTCCTTAAACGCAAGGACGATGGGAGATATCCAAGCGCTTGGGGCCATCACAGGTTCAATTATGTCTCGACACAGGGCTTCTCTGAGTTTTTCCTTGACCTTGTCCTCGAGAGCTGCCGGAACTCGTCTTACTCGTTGCTGAACGGGTTTTATTTCATAATTGATGGATAGTTTTACTTTGATGATTTTCCATTTCGGGAAAGGCGCCATTTCTTCAATCCGGTTAATGTTTCTTCCCTGCCGAAGGACTTTTAACTCGATGGCCGTGTCTCGGCCCAAAACGATTGTTTCCCATTTTCAATGGCGTAAAATTAATGGGGGCCTCGAAAATAAAGATTACTCAAATTAATTTATTACAGGCATATGCTCGATATTGCTTTTCCAATTGGGTTCTTACGTTAAAGACTGTGATTTTTCCCTTTACCAGCTGAGACGAGTCCACGTGGCTAATTAGGTTAAATTTGCAGCCCGAGTCGATGATTAGGGGAATTTCTCGGCCTCCCATTCGGCATTGTTTGAACTCCTCTTCATCTTAGCTTGAAACTTTAAAGCCGTAATCATCGTTCTTATACCCGTTACTGGTAGAGTAAAAGGGTATACTTGATTCGATGAAAAGTATGTAACAGGGAGAAGGAAGCGTTTCCGACCATATAAGGTATATATATATTCTGATCAGGATCAATAACCGAGTCGATCTGGCCATGTCCGTCTGAACGTCGAGATCTCAGGAACTATAAAAGCTAGAAAGTTGAGATTCAGCATGCAAACTCCAGAGACATAGAAGCAGCGCAAGTTTGTCGATTCATGTTGCCAAATACATTAGTGATCCTATAAGTGATTGGTAGTTATTTTCGTAAACAGACTTGCAGTTAGGATCAGTACACTTAACTTGGAAAATTGCCTCCAAAGGCGTTGCTACCGATTTGCAATCTAACATGCCCCAGGTGTGTAGCATACTCTCGATATATGTCTTGTGACCTATGGATATGGATCCAGTTTCACCTTCTCGCTCAACCTCGATGCTTATGAAATGATTAAGCTCCCCGCTATCTACTACTTTAAACTCTTTGGCAATTGACTCTTTTATACCAATCAAATCATTTTTACATGAGCTTGCATAAGAAGATCGTCGACATATACTGCAATTATATTAATATTGTCCTTCTCATTGAGTGTGTACACACACGACTCGCTGGCACAAGAAACAAAGTCCAGTTTTTGCAAGACTTTATTGAGCTTGGCGTTCCACTCTCTACCGCTCTATTTTAGTCCGTAAATTGACTTCTTTGTTATTTATTCTCAAAACTTTTCCATGATGCTTATCATCAAATCCATCGGGTTGCTTCATATAGACTTCTGCGCTCAATTCGCTATTTAAGTAAGCTGTCGATACATCCATCTGATGTAGAAATAAGTTATGCTCAACAGCGAGAGATATAATAAGTCTTACCGACAAATATCTGACAACTGGTGAAAACGTTTCAGAAAAGTCGATACCATATTGTTGTGCACATCCTTTAGCCACCAACCTCGATTTAAATCGCATCACATTGCGATCCTTATCTCCTTTGATGCCAAAAACCCACTTACTACCGATGACTTTCTTACCTTCTGGTAAGTCCTGTAGCTCCCATGTCTGATTAGCTTCGAGGGCGACAATCTCCTTCTGAATTGATGCTACCCACTCTTGACTCATTTCAGACTGTGTCGCTTCAGCAAACGTAACAGGTACCTTGACATCTTGAACCTTCATCATGTTCAACAATTTGTATTGTTTTCGTGGACGCCCGGGTTTTCCAGTTTTTATCTTCTTAGGACGACCAGGACCACGAATTTCCCGTTCTTCGCTATCTTTGCACTCTTTGCACTCTCGTAAACATCAGAACTATTAGCTTCATTAACCTCGCTGTCAATTTGCTCTTCCTCGAGCACCTCAGCACCTTCTTTGTTGTTGTCCACTGCCAAAATCTGCGAACAATCAACTCCAATTTCGTCAATAAGTGCCGTCTCGTTCTCGCTGTTTCTATTCTTCGGATACCCTATAGTTTCCTCTAGAAAAACGACGTCTCTGCTTTCGATTACCTGGTTCGATCCAATACGCATTAATCTGTAGGCCTTCGCTGTTGTTAAATACCCTATCATCATGCATTCAATGCCTTTTGGCTTGAACTTTCCTGCATGTTTCTTATTTAATGCAATCGCTTTGCATCCAAAGATTTTTAAATGCGATATCGAACGCTTTTTACCTGTCCACAGTTCGAATGGTGTTTGACTCTTCAACGACCTTGTCTCCGATCTGTTGCGTAGATATGCTCTAACTGCCTCTCCCCACAGGAACCCGCGAATGTCCGAATGCACTAGCCCTAGCACTTTGTCCGCACGATTTTCTGCCATTTTTGGGAATGGTTTCACACAGATTTTACCTTTAGCACAGGTTTCACATGCAATTCGGTCTATGTCCACAACATTTTTGACCGACTTTAAGCCATTGACCATATTGTTACTTGCCATCTTTTTTAGGCTCGCCATGTTCAAATGATAATGCGATAATGCCACTTCCACAACTCATCATTTGCACACAAGTACATGCACCGATTGTTCGAAGTATCAACAACAAAAAGATTTCCAGCTTTCTTTATATACGCACTATGCTTGTGAAAAATCACTTTATACCCTTTTTCAACAGCTTTCGCTACCGATATGAAATTACTTTGCAAGTTTTTTACGTAAAGCACATTTTTCAAATTAACGGAACCATTCTTTGTTTTAACGACCACCGTACCGACGCCATCCGAAAATATATAGTTTTCTCCTGCAAGTAATATTTTCTCTTTATGCTCTTTAATGTCCGCGAACCACGACCTTTCACAACACATGTAAGCAGTTGCTCCACTGTCCAAGCACCACATCGATTTCTTTAAAACGTCATTTTGTACACTATGTACACTTGCAAGCATAGTAAACGACTACTCTTTTGCAGATGTTTCTATTTCGTCATTTTTGTCTTTCACTTTGCACTGCGCAATAAAGTGACCCTCGCGACCACATCGAAAGCATTTTTTATTCTTTTTTGCATCACTGTTCTTTTGCCCCGATCTATTTTTCTTGTCTCCCTTTCCACTGGGACACGACACAAATGCTTGCTGCACACAAAGTTCCGTTTCGTCCGAACTCACTTTTTGTCTCTCTCCCTCTTCTATAATTTTCACTTTTAAATCAGAGAGAGTCGGTAACTGTTCGCGCGTTTCGATCGCTACCACGAAATTTTCGAATTTCTTACCGAGTCCCGACAGCATCAAAATAGTAAGAAGATCTTCAGAAATGTCCATATAAATTTCTTTCAGTTTTTCGACGATATCCACAAAATCGTTTATGTAATTTTGTGCGCACGCACTTTCCGACAAACTCAACCGGAGTAATTTCCTGAACAGATAATTTTCCTGGCGGGTTCACGAGGCTTGTACACAGCTGCAAACTTGTCCCCAGCTTCTTTAGAACTAGCGCAGTTTTTAATCAAATTAATTTCTGAAGCCTTCACGCACAGCAATATTGTTGCTAATGCTTTTTTGTCTAGTTCGTCGAATTGGGCTCCTTGCTCAACTGTATCACTTTCTTGCTTCACGCGTCTTCCGCACACTAACGATCACATACCTGAATGCACCAATACACTCTTCATTTGCACCGACCATACTGCGTAATTTTCGCCGTCCAATTTGTCGATCGCACAGAGCCCTTGTCCGCTCATGTTTATAAAAAATGTACAAGCTAATTACAGACAATAATTATTTTCCACTTGATCACACACAATTATTAAAGTCTTTACTACTCCTGGGCCCATTACCTATTGGAAATGGAGGAGTAAAACGCGAGGCGATTTAGTTAAAGTTTAATAATTGTTTTATTTGACATAAGCGTGACAGCGTTGTGAGTCGTTCGAAAGTTAACACCAGAAGAAGGAAGTTTCCAGAAAAACAAAAAGAACAGATTCAGATCAGTGTTATCAAATTTCAGTATAGGGTTGTCGCCAAATTAACATACATAGTATTTTTAGTATTTCAATAATATGTTTTGTGGGCGCTGCCCTGTTTTTCCATGTAAGGTTACATTGTACATGTCCATTGTACATTCACAGTAGTTAGAGAAATCCTAACTAACGTATTGGCGTCCATTATCCCAGTCTACAAAATATCTCTTTCATTGCCTCTAACAGGTTCGTGGAAGATATGGTTTTAAGAATCTTATGCTCCATATACCGTGAGAAATAGTAAATAAAGACCGGAACATATTTATTGCTGGGTAAAGGACCTAGCAAATCTGATGCCACCCATACGGAACGGATTTCTATCCATTGGGGCTGGCCGGATTTCTTGCGATACCAGGCAGCAATCTCTACATGCTTTAACGAATCTCTCTGCATCTTTGCCTATCTGTGGCCACCATACTTTGGACCCTAGGCGGCGTTTCATTGTTGTTGTCCTTCGTCCAATATTCTTACTCTCAAAGATGTTGGAATGACTATACCGTTTCCCTCAAAAGAAGCGGGCAAACCTATGAGAGCCCGTTAGGAAACGGGTAGAGGTTTGTTAATGTATCAGGCTTCCAGGAGTCGCTCTCAAGGCAACTGATGGCGTCTGGGACTGTCATATATCTTGGTATATATCGTTCTGCACGAGGCGTAGGATGCAGTATTCCGTTCTGAAATCGGTTGGTTGTACCGTAGGCAGTTGACAAAGTCGAGACAGCGCATCTGAAATGTTGTCTTTCCCGGATTTATAGATAACGGTGAACGGTGCAAATAGCGTCTAAGGGTTTGTGATCAGTTACGAGTTCGAAATGCTGACCTGCCAGGTTCCCAGCAGCTTCCTTAGAGGATCTGTATGACTTGAAAGGTGCGGGATGAACTTCCCACGTAGGTTACCAGACCAAGAAAAATCCGTGTTTCTTCTTTGTTCTTTGGGTCTCTGAAAGATCGTATGACGTCCATTTTCTCGGGATCGACTTCTATTCCCTTGTAAGATAAGATATGTCTGAGGAATTTTAATTTGTTTGTCTTCCACACGCACTTCTCTCTATTCAGTAGAACATTATTTTCCTGAAGATCTTGCACATTTCATTTACGACCCTGTCGCGCCAGAGATGATGTCATCGATGAAGTTCATATCGTTAGGTACTGTAGATAACATCTGCTCGAGAAGGCGTTAGAGCAGCGTTTACTTCAAACATCAGACGCTTATATCGGAAAAATCCCCTTGGGGGTTATAAACGTTGTGATCTCCCGGCTTGGTTAATCAAGGGCCACCTGTTGATAAGCGTCCTTGAGGTCTAGGCATGCTAAAAGCTTAGCCTCCTGGTCATGATAGAGTCGAAGTTTGGCAATGGATAGTTTTCCCGTAGGATAAACGGATGACCTCGTTCTCCTTAAACGCAAGGACGATGGGAGATATCCAAGCGCTTGGGGCCATCACAGGTTCAATTATGTCTCGACACAGGGCTTCTCTGAGTTTTTCCTTGACCTTGTCCTCGAGAGCTGCCGGAACTCGTCTTACTCGTTGCTGAACGGGTTTTATTTCATAATTGATGGATAGTTTTACTTTGATGATTTTCCATTTCGGGAAAGGCGCCATTTCTTCAATCCGGTTAATGTTTCTTCCCTGCCGAAGGACTTTTAACTCGATGGCCGTGTCTCGGCCCAAAACGATTGTTTCCCATTTTCAATGGCGTAAAATTAATGGGGGCCTCGAAAATAAAGATTACTCAAATTAATTTATTACAGGCATATGCTCGATATTGCTTTTCCAATTGGGTTCTTACGTTAAAGACTGTGATTTTTCCCTTTACCAGCTGAGACGAGTCCACGTGGCTAATTAGGTTAAATTTGCAGCCCGAGTCGATGATTAGGGGAATTTCTCGGCCTCCCATTCGGCATTGTTTGAACTCCTCTTCATCTTAGCTTGAAACTTTAAAGCCGTAATCATCGTTTTTATACCCGTTACTGGTAGAGTAAAAGGGTATACTTGATTCGATGAAAAGTATGTAACAGGGAGAAGGAAGCGTTTCCGACCATATAAGGTATATATATATTCTTGATCAGGATCAATAACCGAGTCGATCTGGCCATGTCCGTCTGAACGTCGAGATCTCAGGAACTATAAAAGCTAGAAAGTTGAGATTCAGCATGCAAACTCCAGAGACATAGAAGCAGCGCAAGTTTGTCGATTCATGTTGCCAAATACATTAGTGATCCTATAAGTGATTGGTAGTTATTTTCGTAAACAGACTTGCAGTTAGGATCAGTACACTTAACTTGGAAAATTGCCTCCAAAGGCGTTGCTACCGATTTGCAATCTAACATGCCCCAGGTGTGTAGCATACTCTCGATATATGTCTTGTGACCTATGGATATGGATCCAGTTTCACCTTCTCGCTCAACCTCGATGCTTATGAAATGATTAAGCTCCCCGCTATCTACTACTTTAAACTCTTTGGCAATTGACTCTTTTATACCAATCAAATCATTTTTACATGAGCTTGCATAAGAAGATCGTCGACATATACTGCAATTATATTAATATTGTCCTTCTCATTGAGTGTGTACACACACGACTCGCTGGCACAAGAAACAAACTCCAGTTTTTGCAAGACTTTATTGAGCTTGGCGTTCCACTCTCTACCGCTCTATTTTAGTCCGTAAATTGACTTCTTTGTTATTTATTCTCAAAACTTTTCCATGATGCTTATCATCAAATCCATCGGGTTGCTTCATATAGACTTCTGCGCTCAATTCGCTATTTAAGTAAGCTGTCGATACATCCATCTGATGTAGAAATAAGTTATGCTCAACAGCGAGAGATATAATAAGTCTTACCGACAAATATCTGACAACTGGTGAAAACGTTTCAGAAAAGTCGATACCATATTGTTGTGCACATCCTTTAGCCACCAACCTCGATTTAAATCGCATCACATTGCGATCCTTATCTCCTTTGATGCCAAAAACCCACTTACTACCGATGACTTTCTTACCTTCTGGTAAGTCCTGTAGCTCCCATGTCTGATTAGCTTCGAGGGCGCCAATCTCCTTCTGAATTGATGCTACCCACTCTTGACTCATTTCAGACTGTGTCGCTTCAGCAAACGTAACAGGTACCTTGACATCTTGAACCTTCATCATGTTCAACAAGTTGTATTGTTTTCGTGGACGCCCGGGTTTTCCAGTTTTTATCTTCTTAGGACGACCAGGACCACGAATTTCCCGTTCTTCGCTATCTTTGCACTCTTTGCACTCTCGTAAACATCAGAACTATTAGCTTCATTAACCTCGCTGTCAATTTGCTCTTCCTCGAGCACCTCAGCACCTTCTTTGTTGTTGTCCACTGCCAAAATCTGCGAACAATCAACTCCAATTTCGTCAATAAGTGCCGTCTCGTTCTCGCTGTTTCTATTCTTCGGATACCCTATAGTTTCCTCTAGAAAAACGACGTCTCTGCTTTCGATTACCTGGTTCGATCCAATACGCATTAATCTGTAGGCCTTCGCTGTTGTTAAATACCCTATCATCATGCATTCAATGCCTTTTGGCTTGAACTTTCCTGCATGTTTCTTATTTAATGCAATCGCTTTGCATCCAAAGATTTTTAAATGCGATATCGAACGCTTTTTACCTGTCCACAGTTCGAATGGTGTTTGACTCTTCAACGACCTTGTCTCCGATCTGTTGCGTAGATATGCTGCAGTCCTAACTGCCTCTCCCCACAGGAACCCGCGAATGTCCGAATGCACTAGCCCTAGCACTTTGTCCGCACGATTTTCTGCCATTTTTGGGAATGGTTTCACACAGATTTTACCTTTAGCACAGGTTTCACATGCAATTCGGTCTATGTCCACAACATTTTTGACCGACTTTAAGCCATTGACCATATTGTTACTTGCCATCTTTTTTAGGCTCGCCATGTTCAAATGATAATGCGATAATGCCACTTCCACAACTCATCATTTGCACACAAGTACATGCACCGATTGTTCGAAGTATCAACAACAAAAAGATTTCCAGCTTTCTTTATATACGAACTATGCTTGTGAAAAATCACTTTATACCCTTTTTCAACAGCTTTCGCTACCGATATGAAATTACTTTGCAAGTTTTTTACGTAAAGCACATTTTTCAAATTAACGGAACCATTCTTTGTTTTAACGACCACCGTACCGACGCCATCCGAAAATATATAGTTTTCTCCTGCAAGTAATATTTTCTCTTTATGCTCTTTAATGTCCGCGAACCACGACCTTTCACAACACATGTGAGCAGTTGCTCCACTGTCCAAGCACCACATCGATTTCTTTAAAACGTCATTTTGTACACTATGTACACTTGCAAGCATAGTAAACGACTACTCTTTTGCAGATGTTTCTATTTCGTCATTTTTGTCTTTCACTTTGCACTGCGCAATAAAATGACCCTCGCGACCACATCGAAAGCATTTTTTATTCTTTTTTGCATCACTGTTCTTTTGCCCCGATCTATTTTTCTTGTCTCCCTTTCCACTGGGACACGACACAAATGCTTGCTGCACACAAAGTTCCGTTTCGTCCGAACTCACTTTTTGTCTCTCTCCCTCTTCTATAATTTTCACTTTTAAATCAGAGAGAGTCGGTAACTGTTCGCGCGTTTCGATCGCTACCACGAAATTTTCGAATTTCTTACCGAGTCCCGACAGCATCAAAATAGTAAGAAGATCTTCAGAAATGTCCATATCAATTTCTTTCAGTTTTTCGACGATATCCACAAAATCGTTTATGTAATTTTGTGCGCACGCACTTTCCGACAAACTCAACCGGAGTAATTTCCTGAACAGATAATTTTCCTGGCGGGGTCACGAGGCTTGTACACAGCTGCAAACTTGTCCCAAGCTTCTTTAGAACTAGCGCAGTTTTTAATCAAATTAATTTCTGAAGCCTTCACGCACAGCAATATTGTTGCTAATGCTTTTTTGTCTAGTTCGTCGAATTGGGCTCCTTGCTCAACTGTATCACTTTCTTGCTTCACGCGTCTTCCGCACACTAACGATCACATACCTGAATGCACCAATACACTCTTCATTTGCACCGACCATACTGCGTAATTTTCGCCGTCCAATTTGTCGATCGCACAGAGCCCTTGTCCGCTCATGTTTATAAAAAATGTACAAGCTAATTACAGACAATAATTATTTTCCACTTGATCACACACAATTATTAAAGTCTTTACTACTCCTGGGCCCATTACCTATTGGAAATGGAGGAGTAAAACGCGAGGCGATTTAGTTAAAGTTTAATAATTGTTTTATTTGACATAAGCGTGACAGCGTTGTGAGTCGTTCGGAAGCTAACACCAGAAGAAGGAAGTTTCCAGAAAAACAAAAAGAACAGATTCAGATCAGTGTTAACAAATTTCAGTATATGGTTGTCGCCAAATTAACATACATAGTATTTTTAGTATTTCAATAATATGTTTTGTGGGCGCTGCCCTGTTTTTCCATGTAAGGTTACATTGTACATGTCCATTGTACATTCACAGTAGTTAGAGAAATCCTAACTAACGTATTGGCGTCCATTATCCCAGTCTACAAAATATCTCTTTCATTGCCTCTAACAGGGTCGTGGAAGATATGGTTTTAAGAATCTTATGCTCCATATACCGTGAGAAATAGTAAATAAAGACCGGAACATATTTATTGCTGGGTAAAGGACCTAGCAAATCTGATGCCACCCATACGGAACGGATTTCTATCCATTGGGGCTGGCCGGATTTCTTGCGATACCAGGCAGCAATCTCTACATGCTTTAACGAATCTCTCTGCATCTTTGCCTATCTGTGGCCACCATACTTTGGACCCTAGGCGGCGTTTCATTGTTGTTGTCCTTCGTCCAATATTCTTACTCTCAAAGATGTTGGAATGACTATACCGTTTCCCTCAAAAGAAGCGGGCAAACCTATGAGAGCCCGTTAGGAAACGGGTAGAGGTTTGTTAATGTATCAGGCTTCCAGGAGTCGCTCTCAAGGCAACTGATGGCGTCTGGGACTGTCATATATCTTGGGATAGCGTTCTGCACGAGGCGTAGGATGCAGTATTCCGTTCTGAAATCGGTTGGTTGTACCGTAGGCAGTTGACAAAGTCGAGACAGCGCATCTGAAATGTTGTCTTTCCCGGATTTATAGATAACGGTGAACGGTGCAAATAGCGTCTAAGGGTTTGTGATCAGTTACGAGTTCGAAATGCTGACCTGCCAGGTTCCCAGCAGCTTCCTTAGAGGATCTGTATGACTTGAAAGGTGCGGGATGAACTTCCCACGTAGGTTACCAGACCAAGAAAAATCCGTGTTTCTTCTTTGTTCTTTGGGTCTCTGAAAGATCGTATGACGTCCATTTTCTCGGGATCGACTTCTATTCCCTTGTAAGATAAGATATGTCTGAGGAATTTTAATTTGTTTGTCTTCCACACGCACTTCTCTCTATTCAGTAGAACATTATTTTCCTGAAGATCTTGCACATTTCATTTACGACCCTGTCGCGCCAGAGACGATGTCATCGATGAAGTTCATATCGTTAGGTACTGTAGATAACATCTGCTCGAGAAGGCGTTAGAGCAGCGTTTACTTCAAACATCAGACGCTTATATCGGAAAAATCCCCTTGGGGGTTATAAACGTTGTGATCTCCCGGCTTGGTTAATCAAGGGCCACCTGTTGATAAGCGTCCTTGAGGTCTAGGCATGCTAAAAGCTTAGCCTCCTGGTCATGATAGAGTCGAAGTTTGGCAATGGATAGTTTTCCCGTAGGATAAACGGATGACCTCGTTCTCCTTAAACGCAAGGACGATGGGAGATATCCAAGCGCTTGGGGCCATCACAGGTTCAATTATGTCTCGACACAGGGCTTCTCTGAGTTTTTCCTTGACCTTGTCCTCGAGAGCTGCCGGAACTCGTCTTACTCGTTGCTGAACGGGTTTTATTTCATAATTAATGGATAGTTTTACTTTGATGATTTTCCATTTCGGGAAAGGCGCCATTTCTTCAATCCGGTTAATGTTTCTTCCCTGCCGAAGGACTTTTAACTCGATGGCCGTGTCTCGGCCCAAAACGATTGTTTCCCATTTTCAATGGCGTAAAATTAATGGGGGCCTCGAAAATAAAGATTACTCAAATTTATTTATTACAGGCATATGCTCGATATTGCTTTTCCAATTGGGTTCTTACGTTAAAGACTGTGATTTTTCCCTTTACCAGCTGAGACGAGTCCACGTGGCTAATTAGGTTAAATTTGCAGCCCGAGTCGATGATTAGGGGAATTTCTCGGCCTCCCATTCGGCATTGTTTGAACTCCTCTTCATCTTAGCTTGAAACTTTAAAGCCGTAATCATCGTTTTTATACCCGTTACTGGTAGAGTAAAAGGGTATACTTGATTCGATGAAAAGTATGTAACAGGGAGAAGGAAGCGTTTCCGACCATATAAGGTATATATATATTCTTGATCAGGATCAATAACCGAGTCGATCTGGCCATGTCCGTCTGAACGTCGAGATCTCAGGAACTATAAAAGCTAGAAAGTTGAGATTCAGCATGCAAACTCCAGAGACATAGAAGCAGCGCAAGTTTGTCGATTCATGTTGCCACGACCACTCTAACGCCCACAAACCGCCTAAAACTGCCACGCCCACACTTTTGAAACATTCTTTAATTGTTTTTTCCTATTTCTATCAATATGCCAGATCTCGACTTAGCTTTCTCTCTTGTTTTATTTTTTAAATGGAGTTCCCAACAAATTTAATAAATTCAGTACAAAGAAACATAAATCTTATTTACCGACGGTATTATAAATAATTTGTCTTTTATTTATATATATATGATCGCTATATTAATATTAAAACTGATTTTCTTTACTGTCTTAAATTACAATAAAGAATACAAAATAGGTAAAAGCATATAAAGTGAATGTTATAGATGGGCAGAGATGTTTAGTTAAATGCTCAATAATAACCTTTTGTCTCTAAATAAGAGTATTCGTCAAAACAAAACGATTCCTTTCTGTAGTTGCCCATTAGTTCTATGTTGATTTATAAAAACTTTAATAAATTTGTCAATATTCTTTTTTCTTATATTTTTATTGTTCCGTGTAATCAACAATATTCTAAAGTCCTTTTCTATATTTTTCACCTACAGTAAAATCGGTCATGCCCTTTCCTGCAGTTCCACAAGTGCCGACTCCTACTCTGCCGCTTACATTATCCGGAGAGGCAAATATACTTCTTGCTTTTACTCCGTTCTTTTTTTGGTTTTTGTTATTAAAATTAAGCCATTTGTTTTTGTCTGATTCACGTTCCTCTTCCAAGTCCTTGAAGCGCTGTTGTTTTTTTTGTTTACGTTTTTTTAAATATTCTTTTTGATTGGGCCTGTGACGTCTGAAAAAATAGTGTAAGAAACTTATGATTTCCTGTTACGAAATATTATACTTGTTTGACGGAAAAACTTCGTTGCGAGTGGTGCGTTCTCGCAACTCGTTGACTTGGGTCGTAGAACGATTTTGATAAGCATCAAATATTACATTAACTTCTCCTGTACTGGATATATCTTCAATAGTTGCATCGTAGTACTGACGATCTTCCTTCCATTTTGCTTGGCACTTGTCTCCTTTTTTCCAAATCTTTGCAGCTGAAACTAATTTTTCTGCTTCTAACAAAGCAGCTTCGATTTCGTCGAAATAGTTAGAGGAAGCTCTTTTTGTTGAGGATGGCTCCACATAAGAAGATTTATGCTGTTCTTCAAGTTGAGTTTGTATCAGATCACGAGTAAGGGTAATAACTTCGCCAAGATCACTTCTAAGTTTTAATAGCTCTTCATTTTCTGGATCAGTTTGAAGAGCTGCCTCCACCTAAAAATGTTAATAAAATTAGTTACTTCATGTAAAAAAAATCAAAAATTACACCTTTAAGTATTACATTTTATAATACCCCAAGTTTTATAAAAGCACAATTAACTTCCCAATATTAGATTCAGAATAGGTATACATTCAGGCATGCTCCGGTAATCGAATTCGTAAGATTTTTACGATTTCGATTTGAAGTCGAAAAATTTGTGCTCCGGTTTTCGAAATCGTAAGAATTTTTTGATTTGTATAACGGGCACTTTTATCTGGCCAAAATGAAACGCAAATGCCTTTTTTATATCAAATCAGATCTTATTTACTATAGGAATAAAACAGTTAACTCAGTGGTCTATTGATGTTAATTCCACATCCCCACAAAATCATTCTGCCACCTAGTTATTTTATAAAAAATATATTTCTGACCCCACCTCAGATTTGACAAACAAAATGTTGCCTTCGGCAACAACAATTTACGATTTGGTAAATAGTCGATAAGTACGTCGCCAAAAGCTACCGCGAAGGTTGCCATACTGTTCGTGAAACGAAACAGGCAGGTGTAATTATTAAATATAAAAGAATTCATTAATTAATTAAAAAGAGGGCCAAAAGGGTTGTTTGTAATTAATGCTACATAATTTAAGTACCCAAATGGTCAAAGTGCTGTAAAAAAGTAATTGTGAACTTCGGAATTAAAACTGTAATAAAGGTGGCAAAATAAAACAGGTGTTTGCGCAGCAAAAAGTGATGAGAAACGAAACATTCCGATAGCAAAACGATAGCCAAAATTTTACGAAAACCAGAGCACCTAAAAACGAAATCGTAAGATTTGGCTCAAATCGAATTCGAAAAAAACTTACGATTACCGGAGCATGCCTGATTAATACCATAACTAGAAAATGCCCATTATCAAGCCAAAACTTGTTCAAGCTAAACGTTTAGAAGTAATAGTATTTATCCAAACTATGTCAATAAAGCGGGTATAGAATTCCGAAATACCTACATGACTGACCTAAATAATATGTATATGTCTAATTTATTCTGCAATATAAAGGATTCTTTTGATTTAAAAACTATTCTATTTTCATATACATATGTGAGTATATATACGGTCGGAAGATAAAAAACATCGATTGCATGTTGTTTATGTTGCATATTTTTAACTAGTATTGATCAATATTGGTTGTGGGTAATGTTAATAAAAATAAACATTTTTAAACTTTTTGTCTGCCTATCCTTTAGGTTTGCGTTACCATTCGATTGATGTATCACTTGTAATGAGCAGACAACCAGACCAAATTTGTATTTCTTTCTGCATATATATATGTATAGCAGTTACCTTGGCACATTTTCCTGGTGCGCTTCGTCTACTGCTGACCACATCATTTTACTGGACTAAACAACTTCTTTCTTATAAAGGACATGAACGAAACATGTACAAACACCCAAAACTTTAACCGCATCGATATAAATAGATACATAAAGACAAACATTATTAATGACAAAACCAATTTCATTAGGAATTAATCTCCCTGGTACCAATCGATAACGCCAAATAACGAAAACAACTGATTATTCTACACACTGTAAAACCTGTGATATACCCAAAAAATATCTCTCAAAAATCATAAGACTCCGT
This sequence comes from Drosophila teissieri, assembly GCF_016746235.2. Classification (NCBI taxonomy): domain Eukaryota; kingdom Metazoa; phylum Arthropoda; class Insecta; order Diptera; family Drosophilidae; genus Drosophila; species Drosophila teissieri. Next base: position 1,256,125 of record NW_025224987.1, read on the forward strand.
GTAGGACACACCAGACCGACCCGCGAGTATCGATTCTCCCAGCCAATGCCGTTACTGCAATATTGACACCATATTAATTCCCCACATCCTATACGATTGCATCGCCCTCCAAACACATAGATCAAGCAACCCGAATTTAAACCTTACAGAAATCTTAAAAATCCCCACACCTGAATATCTCCAAAAAAAAATAAGCAAAAACAAGATAGAACGCTATAGTCGGGTTCCCCGACTATCTGATACCCGTTACTCAGCTGGTGAAAGTGCGAAGAGAAATTACAACACTGACCGTTTTTGGCGGTTTGTGGGCGTGGCAAAAAGATTTTTGGTATATACATAGAGTTAAATTTACAAGACGAACAAAAATGTGAAAAAATTTCACATTTTTTAAAAGTATGGGCGTGGCAGTTCTTGGCGGTTTGTGGGCGTTAGGGTGGGCGTGGCAACAAGTTTTTCTGCAGATCGATAGAAATTTACAATACTAATAAGAAAATGCAAAAATATCAAAACATTTTTCAAAAGTGTGGGCGTGGCAGTTTTGGGCGTTAGAGTGGGCGTGGCAACATGAAGCGACAAACTTGCGCTGCGTCTATGTCTCTGGAGTCTGTATGCTTATTCTCAACTTTCTAGCTTTTATAGTTCCTGAGATCTCAACGTTCATACGGACGGACAGACAGACGGCCAGACGGACATGGTCAGATTGACTCGGCTATTAATCCTGATCAAGAATATATATACTTTATATACTCGGAAACGCTTCCTTCTGCCTGTTACATACTTTTCAACGAATCTAATATACCCTTTTACTTTACGAGTAACGGGTATAAAAATCCATCTACTGTAAACATTCTTTCGTAGTACAAATTGCAAATCTCCGTCATCACCGAATTGTTTATCTCTGTAAATATATTGTAAAAATTTATAAATATTGTTGTACATTCAATAGCACAACAAAACATTTATTTTTTAAAATAATTTCAAAAAGAAAGAAGTATAAATACCTATAATTTTACTCACTTGTTGCAATTGTAGTTTGTAATTTTGCAAATCGTCCGCCATTTAAATACTGTCAGATTCCACTATTTACATTTGGTGCATTCAAGAAATAATTTTATTTTTTGATAGGCTAAGAAAGCGGTAACAAGTCTATGAACTACTTCAAATTGATTTGGAATGTTTAATAAAATTACGTTTACATAATTCATAAAAATTATATGTATTTCTCACAGATCCGCATCAACAACCTATCAATTCCATAATATGGGAAATACCAAAATAAGGCCCGGTTTGAAGGCGATAGAAATCTTCACTTCGTAAAAAAAACTAAAAGTTTTAGATGGGTTGATGGACAAAATAAAAAAAATCCTAGATTAGGGCATTGGCATGGTGCTGTGTGAAAACAGAAAATTCACATTTGTCAGAGCTCTCAGCTGTACCGCAGATATGTGCTCTGTGGGAATATGCTATTGTGTTTAGCATAGCTAATTTTTCATTTTCAAAGAAATATAAGAGCATAATTGATCGATTTTATTGCACTTACTCGCAATATTGAGATTTGAAATCTGTTTTATGATTAAACAGTAAAACAATTGAAAATTGTACTCAGAACATCAAAATAAAATACTAAAATCTTCTAAAATACTAAAATTTTCTGTGGTACACTTATAATAATGTGATCGTTGCGGGACTCTTTTCTGGTTGGTGATGGTCGCCTCGCTAGGCCACTTCGGGACTGGCGGCGAGGAGATAGGTAGCTGTGGCTAAGGGAAGTGTCACCGTTCCACACTGCGGTGCTCAGTTTTTACAAACGTTTCGAGCCCCCGACAGGCTTACGCCACACAATCCTTAAAACAGTTTTCGGGTCCTTACTGCGATAATGCTACGCACATAAGATTTCGCTTGTTCGCTTGTTCAAGCACCAGGATCTGATCTCGGTTAGTGTTGTATTAAGGAGTTTTAACTTAGACGCGTTATTCGACGACTTCAGCTATCTGTTTGTCAATTCGGTGACTTGCTTTATCCAGAACGTTTCGACGTTTCACGGCCGGACAACAACCTGTTTTACTCGTAAAGTCGTAGAGTAAAAGGGTATACTAGATGTAGTATGTAACAGGCAGAAGGAAGCGTTTCCGACCATAGAAAGTGTATATATTCTTGATCAGGATCAATAGCCGAGTCGATCTGCCCATGTCCGTCTGTCTGTCCGTATGAACATAGAGATCTCAGGAACTATATAAGATGCAGACATGCAGACTCCAGAGACATACATACATATTTGCAGCGCAAGTTTGTTGACCCATTTTGCCACGCCCACTCTAACGCCCACAAACCGATAAAAATTGTCAGTGTTCTCCTTCGCACTTCCATTAGCTGAGTAACGGGTATCAGATAATCGGGTAACTATTTCTTTTTCGGCTTAAAAATTAGAGGACACGGGGACATGAGGATCCCACTACCATTTAATATGTATTTACTATCCCATATTTATAGAGAGCTGCCGTTTATCTATGCTATTGGATTTGGAGGTATGCGATCATCTGAACAACGATTTCTTTATTTAGATCTTGAGCGTGAATACCTCACAGCATACCTTCATAATAACAATGTGATTTCTTGACACGTGGATCCAGAACAGTAGCCATTGCTATAACTTAAAGAAATGAATATTGACAATTGAAGCATACCTGCTCTAATGCTTCCGTAAGCTTACCTATTTATATTAACATAAAGGTTCTAATTTATTATTATTAAGTGTAAACATATTTTTAGGATAGTGCTCAACGTAATGGTCATACTGGCTTCTCGAAAAGCCATTCACGAAAAATATGTGATTGTAGTGCTGGGATGTTTCCATTACGTGATCGGTTACGTACGTGTGGTATGTAAAAGGGTAAATCATCTTTGCCAATTGATGTAAGAAACCCTTCCTTCTTGAACGCATTTACAATAGGTTTTGACGATTCGCCTAGGGATTGAGTCTAATGTCAAAGCATTAGAAAATCGGTTATCGCATAGTTTCAGTTTTGCAAATATCAAGACAAACAAGCTAATTGGTAATTCACAGTCTTAAACTAAAGCACCAATAATACCCAACACTTTGAGCTCTTGCGAATCGCACTTCTGTAAGCGGTGAAGTCTTCCGCCTTTTATATTGGACTGGATAAAAAACGGGATTCAGGATGCGTCTGCAATAGGACTGCGCCAAAATCGTACTTGGCCGCGGTTGTGTGGATTTGTCTGTAAGTTGGTGTTGTACAATAAGATAAGAGCAGTCTATGGCTTTTCGGATGCTAATTATTGCGTCTCGCCCGAATTAATACTTTGAATCACCTTGTTGAGGCACTAATTGATTTGGGCCTAGGGAGAGCACTAAACAACATTTTGTAGCAGTCACTTTATTGTTATACCCGTTACTCGTAGAGTAAAAGGGTATACTAGATTCGTTGAAAAGTATGTAACAGAAGGAAGCGTTTACGACCATATAAAGTATATATATTCTTGATCAGGATCAGTAGCCGAGTCGATCTGGCCATGTCCGTCTGTCCGTCTGGCCGTCTGTCCGTCTGTCCGTATGAACGTCGAGATCTCAGGAACTACAAAAGCTAGAAAGTTGAGATTAAGCATACAGACTTCAGGGACATAGACGCAGCGCAAGTTTGTCGATTCATGTTGCCACGCCCACTCTAACGCCCACAAACCGCCCAAAACTTCCACGTCCACACTTTTGACAAATGTTTCGATATTTTTTCATTTTTGTATTAGTCTTGTAAATTTCTAACGATTTGCCAAAAATCTTTTTGCCACGCCCTCTCTAACGCCCACAAACCGCCCAAAGCTGCCACGCCCACACTTTTGAAAAATGTTTTGATATTTTTTCATTTTTGTATTAGTCTAGTAAATTTCTATCGATTTTGCCACGCCCTCTCTAACGCCCACAAACCGCCCAAAACTGCCACGTCCACACTTTTGACAAATGTTTCGATATTTTTTCATTTTTGTATTAGTCTTGTAAATTTCGATTTGCCAAAAAACTTTTTGCCACGCCCACTCTAACGCCCACAAAACCGCCAAAAACTGTATGTGCTAAAGACTCTCCTTCGCACTTCGAATAGTTGAGTAACGGGTATCAGATAGTCGGGGAACTCGACTATAGCGTTCTCTCTTGTTTTTAAATTTATTTTAGCAAAGCGAGCAGCTTTAAAAAACTTTGTTTTTTCTCCTTCGCCAGTGTTTCCTCAAGTGTCGTACAAGTGTTGCCCTATCCAATAACCGCAGATCATGGGTAACACTTTTACCAAAGGTTTTCAGGGTTACGCCTTTTTCGCCTAGTTGGCGGTTGAATTTAAATTACGACGGTAACATTTGGTGAACCACTTGCTGCGTCTGGTTAAACTTGGGGTAAATTCCTTAACCCAGCGATTCCAGAACTTGCCTGCGAATAACTGAGTTTGTTGCCAACGCAGCCTTAGATCGGTATTGCCATCTGCCATACGCTTATAGCCGTTCGTCGATCCCAGAAGTAAATGATTCGGGGTGATTGCTTCGTCGTCGGCTGAATCTAAAGAGACAAAGGTTAGTGGTCTGGAATTGATGATACTTTCGCTTCCATAAGGGCGGTTTGAAGAGTTTCGTCGTTGAAGTTGTTTGTTGGGCAGATTGTTTTCAAAACAGTTTTGACCGCTCGGACTAGTCGTTCCCATGAGGCTCCCATATGAGGTGCTGCAGGCGGGTTGAAGTGCCACTTAATTGCTTCGTATTTTATGGTGATTTCATCAAAGTCGATCTTTTGTAGTTCTTCTTTCACCATTTTCTCCGTGGCTTTAAAGTTTGTGCCATTGTCAGAAAAGATTTCTTTTAGAGTCCCGCGACGTGTCATAAAATTTCGCAGACACATAATGCATGAGTTTACATCGAGTTTGTGGGCTACTTTTATGTGTACGGCTCTCAGCGTCAGGCAGTTAAAGAGGACTCCCCACCGTTTTTCCTTGTGTCTGCCAACGTTGACCAGTATGGGACCGAAGTAGTCGACTCCCGTGTATGTAAAGGGCCTCTCGAAGCAGGCTAGTCGGGCGACTGGTAATGGAGCCATTTGAGGTAATTCGGGGCTGGCGGCGGCAATTTTGCACAGTTTACAGGCCTTTCGAACTGTTTTATACAGCACTCGTAGACGAGGTACGTAGAAGTCGCTTCGAATACGATTTATCATTGACTCATGCATCATGTGATGTGATTTTTCATGGTAATGTTTTGTAATTAAAAACGCGATTTGGGAGTTCTTTGACAGAACGATGGCGTTGTTAGGATTTATGTTATTGTTTCTTCCCTGAATGCGTAGTACGCCGTTTTCGTCCAGGTAAACGTTCAGGGCAATCAACGATCTTGACTTTTCAATGGCTGAATTATTTTTTAGAGCGGTTATTTCAGCTGAATACGCCCTGGATTGCGCTTGTTTATATAGCCACGATTGTGCTCTATTTATGATTTCGGGGTCTAACGTTTTGGTAGTTGATTTCCGAGACATTTGGCACGTACTCTTTAAATGTATAGCACGAATGTTGCCACAGCTCTGTATAGGCGTCTCCAACCAGAGAAGTATTCTACTGCAAAATCAAAACACTTTAGTTTGCTTACAACGAAGATATGCTTACGTAGTTCACACGGCTCGCTGTTATTAAGAATAATGTCTTGTAGTGACCATTCGCTTTCTGGCTTGACTAGGAACTGAGGGCCTTTTAACCAGCGATTAGCGTCAGGAGTTTTGATGAATTTGGTAGCTGAGTCCGCAACGTTTTGCTTTGTGGGAATCCATCGCCATTGGTTTCGACTCGTGTTATCGATTATCTCCCCAACTCTATGCATAACGAAGGCTTGATATTTCCGTGGGTCCATATCAAGCCACTGTAGAACGGTCTTAGAGTCCGTCCAGTATGTAGTTGAATTGATGTTGAGCCTTCTAACATTCATGGCTTTTTTTGGCGAGGCCCACTCCAATTACAGCGGCCAGGTATTGAGACTGGTTTTAGTGGGGCGACCTTACATTTGTCGGCTCCTCGCTTGATACGAAGATATGTGACTGCTGCGTAGGCGTACTAGCTCGCGTCTACAAACGTGTGTAGATCAATCTGGTCGGCATTCGGCAGCAAAGTGGAGTAGAAGCGAGGAAATTCCAATTCCGTAGCTTGAAGCAGGACCGTTTTCCATTGTTGCCATGACGTGAACAGGGCGTAGGGCAGTTCTTTGTCCCAGTCTATGCCTGCTCGCCATACTTCTTGCAGTAGCATTTTAAGGCCGATCGTGTATCAGGATAACAGGCCCAAGGGATCAAAAATCGACATTAATACTTGTAGGGCTTCTCGTTTTGTTGGTATGGATTCTCCATTTAGGACGTCTCTTTTAAGTCTCGCGAATCTAAAAGTATACTTAAAAACGTCGTTTGAGGGTTCCCAATACATACCAAGAACCTTCTCCGGGCCACCAAGTTCTTTGGGATGTTGTTCGGCTATTTGGCTTTCTCCAAAATGTTTGACGATGGCGGTAGAGTTCGAGATCCAATTTCTTATAGTGAATCCTCCCTCGGCATGAATGTCTCGGACTTCTGATGTTACTGCGATCGCCTCAGAGTCGTCGGTGTAGTCGTCCACATAATGAGCCTTTGTAATTGACTCGAAAGCTCGGGGACATTGATCCTTAAACTCCTGTGCGTTTTTGTCCCGCACATAGTGAGCAATACAGGGCGCGCAGCAAATTCCAAATGTCATTGCCCGGATGACGAATGTGCGGGGATGTTTTTTGCCCTTGTTAAGCCACCGAAATCGAATTGTCGACTATGTTGTCAATTTGGCCTTGAATTTTATCGAATAGCTCTTAATTGTTGTAAATTTTTTGTCGAAGACATTCGAGTCGTTTAAGTGCGTTTGAGTAGCTGTCTGGGAGAATTAAATTTTTGTCTCGCCAGAGCAGTCCAATTTGATAGCGACCATTTACTTTCTTGCATGTTTCCTCTACAATTCCCGTAGCCTTTTCGTCGTCTGTAGAGGAGAGCTCCCGCGGTGTGATAGGGTCTGCGTTGAAGCTTTCTCTTGTCGATGTCGTCCCAGTTGCAAACGCAGTGATGAAGGAAATAATTTTGGGTGGCATTACTTGTGCCCTGAATACTCCATCCTAGCATACATTTTGAGGCGATAGGCTCGTTGCGTCTTCCTTCACGAATTTTGCGGCTAACAGCAAAGGTCCAGTTGTGTGCGCCGATTAGAAGCATCGGTGCAGCATTCCAATACGATTGTAAGGACAATCCATGTAGGTGCTTGTATTTGCTGCCAAGTTTATGTGCGTCAACGGTTTGCTTAGGTAGGGCAAGGTGATTGATTGAGTGCACGTTGTTGAGCCACAGTTTTCTTCCACTCCCCATCTCCGATATTTGTACCTGGGCTTTAAAAAGACATTTTCTCCGTACGGGTGGTGTCTCCGGTCCACTGCAGACAAAGTGGTTCAGAGGAAACAGGAACCTTGAGGAGCTTCAGAATTCCTTCATCGATAAGTGTTACAGATGAGCCCTCGTCCAAAAACGCATACGTGTCGACCCTTGCTCCGTTTCCATATAGTGTTACCGGCAGGATTCGAAAGTATGATTCTTGATGGTGGGTACTGACGAGATCGGGCTTAGTGTAGCATATCTACCCTTCCATATATCAAAGAATGGGTATGTCTTAACGTTTGTACATAGTCACATTGTGCCAGACTAAATAAAGACATACAAATACCCAAAATGACCAACAACAATAATATAAGCATTCCAGCGCCCAAGAAATATGATCGAACGCTTATACATAAGCCGATCGCGGAGCCTGGGAATGCTGAGCATGCACTTTGCAGCTCAAGTGGTCAAGCCATACATAAACATATGCATGCCTTCTGCATACATATGTATATGTATAAATGCAATTCAGAAATATATAGAGATAAGCAATATATGTGCGGGTTAGCTGAACCCAAAATCAGCTCAGAAGATTCATTCAAATAAAGAACCATGAAGTGACCGGATCGCTCTCTCTCTCTCTTGACAAAGATATATTATATTAATTACATGGCGATAATATATTAATTACATGGCGACCGTGACTTAAAGAACCAAACTGTGAGTGAAATTTTGATTTCTGGCAGTGTATGCAGCGCACCACCCGGAAGGGGAAGACCTCCGCCACAGCCGTCTACATCATAAACGGCAAATTAATAATTTGTACAATCCGGAAGAGAACCCGGACCGAAGTGATTTAATGTGTAAAAAAAAATACCGTGTAAATGAATGGCGGATGAGCCAGAATTCGAAAAAGCGGAGCCAAAAAGGCAGAAAGATCCGCCAACATTAAAAGAAGCTTTAGAAAACCCAACAGACGGACCACGCCCACTCTCAATAGCTGAGTATCGGGCTCGACAGCAAAAGAAAATAATTAAAAAACATAAAAGAAGTGGCCGTCGGGTCAAGCTTCTCCAACAACGGCGGCTGGTCAAAGAAATGACCCAGCTCGCCAAAGATGAAGAGAACCGGCAACGCTACAAAGAGCGTTTGGAACAAATTGAAGAAAAACTTCGCACTGGTGCGAAGTAACGCAAACGGGCTGCAAATTTTGCCAATGCCCCAATTTGCCTAAACAAGGCAGCCGAAAAACGCTACAAAGAGCGCATCCAAGAAGACAAGTTTCCAAGTTTCGCAAGGTGCGAAATAACGCAAACGGGCTGCAAAATTTTGCCAATGCCCCAATTTGCCTTAGTTTTTAACTTCTAAATTCAAGCCGATGCGGGAAACCGCTGCTTGAAAAATACTAATCTCTGTTAGGCTTTTACTAACAAATGTGGTTGGATTTTTAATTTTTTTTTTAAAAATTTGTAATTAAATCTGTAAGCCAACCACATTAACTCACACACTAACTTTTTCACACTCAAAAAAAAAAGGTTTTGGTACAATGACAAGCGTAAAATAAAAAAAAAAAGAGAAAATTTTAATTTTATTTTCATTGATTTCGTAGAAGAAATAGAATATCTAATTTTTTTTTTTCTTTTAATGAAGGGTTCCATTGAATATATAATTTAAAATGGGATGGTTTAGCTCTAGCAAGGAGGCAAGTGACAACACTGCCAATGTAGTAAATGAGGTAAAAATAATCGATCATAGGGAAGATATTGAATCCTTGCGACTTTTACTACTAATTATAACAGTAGTTCTAGTTCTACAATTTTTGCTTACACTTTATGTTAAGCATAATAAAATTATAAAAAAAAGATATGTCAGCAGGGCCAACCATCTAGATCTGGTTTAAAAAAAAAAAGAAATGATCAAGAAGCTACAATCTAAGAATGGAATGGAGCGAAATAGCGAAACGCATTGACGACTTTCGCTATAGATTTGACAAATCTTACAAATGCATTAATAGAGATGCAGTAATTAAACCAGAGACCCTAAAAAGCCACACAGAAATTGTAGTAGGCGAATATAATAATATAGTTACTTTAGTAAATAACTATAAAAATAGATTCACACCTGAGCACTGCAACAAATGTCTAAGGGTAATAAAATCCCTTAATACAAGATTAAATAATATCAAAAACAGGAGACATATTGCAATTAACGTGCCAGAAAGCCTAGATCAATTGGTGGAATTCGATCCTGACCAGTTCAAAGGGCTAGATGAATCTATTCAAACAGGCGACGCTGAATCCGATAGTGACATTGAAACACTAGAGGAAAGCGATCAAATCGAATTTAAGCCTGAACCAATAACAATTTCCGAAATGGCTCAGACAGTAACAGAATTCATCAGGCTAGCCACATCTCTGATACCAGAGTTTGATGGTAGGCATGAAAATCTGCAAAGCTTCTTAGACGCTCTAGGTCTATTAGACAGCTTAAAGGGCGCTCATGAGACAACAGCCGTAAGCCTTATAAAAACAAAACTTAAAGGCCATGCTAGGAATCTCATCAGTAATGAGCAAACAATTAATGAAATTATTGCCCAACTGTCGACTGCAGTAAAAGGAGAATCGGTAGAAGTCATATCTGCCAAGCTCCTCAATCTGCAACAGAAAAACAAAACGGCCAACCAGTACACCCAAGAGGTGGAAAAACTGACGAAGGCCCTTGAAGGCGCCTATATCAGTGAAGGTATCAGCCAATCCATTGCAAATAAATACAGCACTACAGCAGCTGTAAAGGCCATGACACAAAATTGCTCCATCGATAAAGTTAAACTTATCATGCAAGCAGGCACATTCACAAACATGAATGAAGCCATCTCCAAATTTGTCAACTCTTGCACCGAGATAACAGGTCAAAGTAACACTGTTCTCCATTATCGACGAGGTGCAAATAACAATAATAGAGGAGGCCGAGGTTATAATCGTGACAGAAATAACTACCACAACAATTACAACCGAGGTAGCAGTTACAACAATAATAACTATAATTACCGTGGAGGAAGACGAGGTCAAAACCAAGGAAGAGGCCGAGTTAACTCCAATCAGAGCAATAACAACAACAATGTGAGGATGTTGCAAAATACGTCGGAAAACTCACAGAACCCTTTAGGAAACAATCAATAAATGCAAAAGTTCATACCATCAATTATAGTCTTAATACATTCGTAACCTTCTATAATCATTCAACTGAAAATAAACTAACATTCCTCATAGATACGGGTGCAGAAATCTCACTTTTAAAAGTAAATTCTGATAACTTCAAAATTCACGATGAAAAAATAATAAACATCGAAGGCATAGGCCAAGGCGTAATAAAATCTCATGGAACAACCTCAATAGAACTTCGATCAACAAAATATATTATTCCACATGAATTTCATTTGGTAGACTCAAATTTTTCAATACCATGTGATGGAATAATAGGAATTGACTTTATAAAAAAATTCAATTGCCAACTAGATTTCAAACCAAGGAAGACTGGCTTATAATTAGACCCCAAAATTTAAAATATCCAATATACGTTCCGATAACATATAGCGCAGGCAACAATACAGTCCTTCTGCCAGCCAGATCACAAGTTATTCGAAAAATAGACATTAATACCGTAAATGATTACATTTTCGTTCCTAATCAGGAAATACATAATGGAATTTATATTGCAAATACAATAGCAGCATCCAAACATGTATACATTCGACTTCTAAACACAACTAATTTCGACCAATTGGTCAAAGTAAACGAAATCCAATATGAAAACCTAAAAGATTACGACATTCATAACATCGATCCAGAAAATAGAAGCGAACAAGTACTTTCCAAACTAAAGAAAAATTTTCCAGAGCAATTTAAAAGCCAATTAACTGAATTATGCACAAAGTATAGTGATGTGTTCGGACTGGAAACCGAACCAATATCAACAAATAATTTTTATAAACAAACATTAAGACTTAAAGATGATGAACCCATTTATATAAAAAACTACAGAAGTCCGCATAGCCATATTGATGAAATTCAAAAACAAGTAGGAAAATTAATAAACGACAAAATCGTAGAACCGTCTGTATCCGAGTTCAACAGCCCACTCTTGTTAGTTCCGAAAAAATCATTACCGAATTCAGAACAAAAGAAATGGCGATTAGTAATTGACTATCGTCAAATCAATAAAAAACTTCTTTCTGATAAATTTCCACTCCCAAGAATTGATGACATTTTAGATCAACTTGGTCGAGCTAAATACTTTTCATGCCTTGACTTGATGTCAGGTTTTCATCAAATAGAACTTGAAGAAAACTCAAGAAACATAACATCATTTTCAACAAGCAATGGCTCATATCGCTTCACGCGATTACCATTTGGACTTAAAATAGCACCAAATTCATTCCAGAGAATGATGACCATATCATTCTCCGGTTTGGAACCTTCTCAGGCATTCCTTTATATGGATGACTTAATAGTGATAGGATGTTCCGAAAAACACATGATTAAAAACCTAACTGATGTTTTTAATGTATGCAGGAAATATAACCTAAAGTTGCATCCAGAAAAATGTTCATTTTTCATGCATGAAGTGACCTTCCTAGGCCACAAATGCACTGATAAAGGAGTTTTGCCAGATGACAAGAAATTTGACGTCATCAAAAATTATCCTGTCCCTCATGATGCGGAGAGCGCAAGACGATTTGTAGCATTCTGCAACTATTATCGTCGATTTATAAAAAACTTCGCCGACTATTCACGGCACATAACTAGATTATGTAAAAATAATGTCCCTTTTGAATGGTCAAACGAATGCCAAAACGCATTCGAATACCTTAAAGAAAAGCTTATGCACCCCACGTTATTACAATATCCTGATTTTCGCAAAGAATTTTGCATTATAACAGATGCTAGTAAACTAGCTTGCGGAGCGGTTCTAACTCAGAACCGTGAAGGGATTCAACTCCCAATAGCTTATGCATCTCGTTCATTTACAAAAGGGGAAAGCAACAAGAGTACAACGGAACAAGAACTCACGGCAATTCATTGGGCAATTACCCACTTTAGACCATACATTTATGGCAAACATTTCACTATTAAAACGGACCATAGACCATTAACGTATCTATTCTCTATGACTAATCCCAGTTCCAAATTAACTCGCATGCGGCTAGAGCTTGAAGAATACGACTTCACTGTAGAATACCTAAAGGGGAAAGATAATTTCGTAGCAGACGCACTTTCGCGTATAAATATAAAAGAATTAAAAGACATGCAACATAAAGTCCTGAAAGTCACTACCAGGCAACAAAGTAGACAGGATAAAAACTGTACAGTATCAAATAAGGAACTATTGCCTAGGCAAAGTATCCAAAATGTATCCAAGCCCAACGTACATGAAGTCATAACAAATGATGAAGTACGAAAAGTAGTGACCTTGCGAATAACTGAATCTATTTGTTTACTAAAACGAGGAAATAAAGTTATTGCAAGAATTGAAGTTGACGATTTATATACCAATGGAATTCTAGATTTAGATCAGTTCTTCCAAAGGCTTGAAACACAAGCCGGTATACTAAAGATCAGCCAACTCAAATTGGCACCGAGTGAAAAAATCTTTGAATCCATTTCAATAGATGCTTTCAAGCAGATGGGCAACAAGAAATTAAAATCATTGAGAGTAGCGCTACTCCAGCCGGTGACCATTATACAAAATGAAAAAGAGATACAATCAATACTGTCTACATTCCATGACGATCCAATCCAAGGAGGTCATACAGGCATTACAAGAACGCTAGCAAAAATTAAAAGACACTACTATTGGAAAAATATGACTCGTCATATAAAAGAGTACATACGTAGATGTCATAAATGCCAAATGTCGAAGACAACGACACACACAAAGACCCCAATGACTAAAACAGAAACCCCAGCAAATGCTTTCGATATAGTGATAGTGGACACCGTTGGTCCACTACCGAAATCAGAATATAACAATGAATACATCGTCACACTAATATGTGATTTAACGAAATATCTGGTAGCCATACCTGTTGCGAACAAGAGCGCAAATACAGTCGCAAAAGCTATATTCGAAAATTTTATACTAAAGTACGGTCCAATGAAGACGTTCATTTCGGACATGGGTACCGAGTATAAAAACAAAGTAATTTTAGACATGTGTAAATATATGAAGATTGAAAATCTCACATCCACAGCATATCGTCACCAGACTTTAGGGACAATAGAACGAAGTCATAGAACATTCAATGAATACATTCGTTCGTACATTTCTGCTGATAAAACGGATTGGGACGTTTGGATACAATATTTCACATATTGTTTCAACACAACACCATCAGTCATGCATGAGTACTGTCCATATGAACTAGTCTTTGGTAGATTACCAAGACAGTTCGCAGATTTTAATAAAATAAATAGAGTAGAACCACTTTATAATGTAGAAGATTACTCTAAGGAAATAAAATTTAGATTAGAAATAGCATACAACAGAGCTAGACTTATGTTAGAAAAAGCTAAGTCTTATAGGAAACAAAACTACGATAAGAAATCGTTAGATTTTGAATTAAAAGTAGGAGATAAAGTAAGTCTAAGAAACGAAGCGGGTCATAAGTTAGATCCAGCATATTTAGGTCCTTATACGGTAGAAACCATAGAAGATAGGGATAACATTATAATTAAAGATAACAAGAATAAGAAACAAAAAGTACATAAGGATAGGTTAAAAATATATAATCGATGAAACGTTTCATTAAAGAAAAGGTCTGATCAACCCCAAAAAAAAAAAAAATACATAAAAATACAAAAAAAAAATATATATTCTTCTAAGAAATTTAAACTTAAAACATAACGTAATTCAATTTAAAACTTTACTTGTCATTACACACAAATGCCTTTACCCTCGAGACAGAGCATTACTAATAATTAAGTATATAATAAGAAACAAATAAATTTCATTTCAATATATAATTAAAAAAAAAAAACACAATAAATTCACACTAAAACTAAATGACTACATGTATTACGTCATTTCTTTAAAAAGGGAGGTGTAGCATATCTACCCTTCCATATATCAAAGAATGGGTATGTCTTAACGTTTGTACATAGTCACATTGTGCCAGACTAAATAAAGACATACAAATACCCAAAATGACCAACAACAATAATATAAGCATTCCAGCGCCCAAGAAATATGATCGAACGCTTATATATAAGCCGATCGCGGAGCCTGGGAATGCTGAGCATGCACTTTGCAGCTCAAGTGGTCAAGCCATACATAAACATATGCATGCCTTCTGCATACATATGTATATGTATAAATGCAATTCAGAAATATATAGAGATAAGCAATATATGTGCGGGTTAGCTGAACCCAAAATCAGCTCAGAAGATTCATTCAAATAAAGAACCATGAAGTGACCGGATCGCTCTCTCTCTCTCTTGACAAAGATATATTATATTAATTACATGGCGATAATATATTAATTACATGGCGACCGTGACTTAAAGAACCAAACTGTGAGTGAAATTTTGATTTCTGGCAGTGTATGCAGCGCACCACCCGGAAGGGGAAGACCTCCGCCACAGCCGTCTACATCATAAACGGCAAATTAATAATTTGTACAATCCGGAAGAGAACCCGGACCGAAGTGATTTAATGTGTAAAAAAAAATACCGTGTAAATGAATGGCGGATGAGCCAGAATTCGAAAAAGCGGAGCCAAAAAGGCAGAAAGATCCGCCAACATTAAAAGAAGCTTTAGAAAACCCAACAGACGGACCACGCCCACTCACAATAGCTGAGTATCGGGCTCGACAGCAAAAGAAAATAATTAAAAAACATAAAAGAAGTGGCCGTCGGGTCAAGCTTCTCCAACAACGGCGGCTGGTCAAAGAAATGACCCAGCTCGCCAAAGATGAAGAGAACCGGCAACGCTACAAAGAGCGTTTGGAACAAATTGAAGAAAAACTTCGCACTGGTGCGAAGTAACGCAAACGGGCTGCAAATTTTGCCAATGCCCCAATTTGCCTAAACAAGGCAGCCGAAAAACGCTACAAAGAGCGCATCCAAGAAGACAAGTTTCCAAGTTTCGCAAGGTGCGAAATAACGCAAACGGGCTGCAAAATTTTGCCAATGCCCCAATTTGCCTTAGTTTTTAACTTCTAAATTCAAGCCGATGCGGGAAACCGCTGCTTGAAAAATACTAATCTCTGTTAGGCTTTTACTAACAAATGTGGTTGGATTTTTAATTTTTTTTTTAAAAATTTGTAATTAAATCTGTAAGCCAACCACATTAACTCACACACTAACTTTTTCACACTCAAAAAAAAAAAGGTTTTGGTACAATGACAAGCGTAAAATAAAAAAAAAAAGAGAAAATTTTAATTTTATTTTCATTGATTTCGTAGAAGAAATAGAATATCTAATTTTTTTTTTTCTTTTAATGAAGGGTTCCATTGAATATATAATTTAAAATGGGATGGTTTAGCTCTAGCAAGGAGGCAAGTGACAACACTGCCAATGTAGTAAATGAGGTAAAAATAATCGATCATAGGGAAGATATTGAATCCTTGCGACTTTTACTACTAATTATAACAGTAGTTCTAGTTCTACAATTTTTGCTTACACTTTATGTTAAGCATAATAAAATTATAAAAAAAAGATATGTCAGCAGGGCCAACCATCTAGATCTGGTTTAAAAAAAAAAAAGAAATGATCAAGAAGCTACAATCTAAGAATGGAATGGAGCGAAATAGCGAAACGCATTGACGACTTTCGCTATAGATTTGACAAATCTTACAAATGCATTAATAGAGATGCAGTAATTAAACCAGAGACCCTAAAAAGCCACACAGAAATTGTAGTAGGCGAATATAATAATATAGTTACTTTAGTAAATAACTATAAAAATAGATTCACACCTGAGCACTGCAACAAATGTCTAAGGGTAATAAAATCCCTTAATACAAGATTAAATAATATCAAAAACAGGAGACATATTGCAATTAACGTGCCAGAAAGCCTAGATCAATTGGTGGAATTCGATCCTGACCAGTTCAAAGGGCTAGATGAATCTATTCAAACAGGCGACGCTGAATCCGATAGTGACATTGAAACACTAGAGGAAAGCGATCAAATCGAATTTAAGCCTGAACCAATAACAATTTCCGAAATGGCTCAGACAGTAACAGAATTCATCAGGCTAGCCACATCTCTGATACCAGAGTTTGATGGTAGGCATGAAAATCTGCAAAGCTTCTTAGACGCTCTAGGTCTATTAGACAGCTTAAAGGGCGCTCATGAGACAACAGCCGTAAGCCTTATAAAAACAAAACTTAAAGGCCATGCTAGGAATCTCATCAGTAATGAGCAAACAATTAATGAAATTATTGCCCAACTGTCGACTGCAGTAAAAGGAGAATCGGTAGAAGTCATATCTGCCAAGCTCCTCAATCTGCAACAGAAAAACAAAACGGCCAACCAGTACACCCAAGAGGTGGAAAAACTGACGAAGGCCCTTGAAGGCGCCTATATCAGTGAAGGTATCAGCCAATCCATTGCAAATAAATACAGCACTACAGCAGCTGTAAAGGCCATGACACAAAATTGCTCCATCGATAAAGTTAAACTTATCATGCAAGCAGGCACATTCACAAACATGAATGAAGCCATCTCCAAATTTGTCAACTCTTGCACCGAGATAACAGGTCAAAGTAACACTGTTCTCCATTATCGACGAGGTGCAAATAACAATAATAGAGGAGGCCGAGGTTATAATCGTGACAGAAATAACTACCACAACAATTACAACCGAGGTAGCAGTTACAACAATAATAACTATAATTACCGTGGAGGAAGACGAGGTCAAAACCAAGGAAGAGGCCGAGTTAACTCCAATCAGAGCAATAACAACAACAATGTGAGGATGTTGCAAAATACGTCGGAAAACTCACAGAACCCTTTAGGAAACAATCAATAAATGCAAAAGTTCATACCATCAATTATAGTCTTAATACATTCGTAACCTTCTATAATCATTCAACTGAAAATAAACTAACATTCCTCATAGATACGGGTGCAGAAATCTCACTTTTAAAAGTAAATTCTGATAACTTCAAAATTCACGATGAAAAAATAATAAACATCGAAGGCATAGGCCAAGGCGTAATAAAATCTCATGGAACAACCTCAATAGAACTTCGATCAACAAAATATATTATTCCACATGAATTTCATTTGGTAGACTCAAATTTTTCAATACCATGTGATGGAATAATAGGAATTGACTTTATAAAAAAATTCAATTGCCAACTAGATTTCAAACCAAGGAAGACTGGCTTATAATTAGACCCCAAAATTTAAAATATCCAATATACGTTCCGATAACATATAGCGCAGGCAACAATACAGTCCTTCTGCCAGCCAGATCACAAGTTATTCGAAAAATAGACATTAATACCGTAAATGATTACATTTTCGTTCCTAATCAGGAAATACATAATGGAATTTATATTGCAAATACAATAGCAGCATCCAAACATGTATACATTCGACTTCTAAACACAACTAATTTCGACCAATTGGTCAAAGTAAACGAAATCCAATATGAAAACCTAAAAGATTACGACATTCATAACATCGATCCAGAAAATAGAAGCGAACAAGTACTTTCCAAACTAAAGAAAAATTTTCCAGAGCAATTTAAAAGCCAATTAACTGAATTATGCACAAAGTATAGTGATGTGTTCGGACTGGAAACCGAACCAATATCAACAAATAATTTTTATAAACAAACATTAAGACTTAAAGATGATGAACCCATTTATATAAAAAACTACAGAAGTCCGCATAGCCATATTGATGAAATTCAAAAACAAGTAGGAAAATTAATAAACGACAAAATCGTAGAACCGTCTGTATCCGAGTTCAACAGCCCACTCTTGTTAGTTCCGAAAAAATCATTACCGAATTCAGAACAAAAGAAATGGCGATTAGTAATTGACTATCGTCAAATCAATAAAAAACTTCTTTCTGATAAATTTCCACTCCCAAGAATTGATGACATTTTAGATCAACTTGGTCGAGCTAAATACTTTTCATGCCTTGACTTGATGTCAGGTTTTCATCAAATAGAACTTGAAGAAAACTCAAGAAACATAACATCATTTTCAACAAGCAATGGCTCATATCGCTTCACGCGATTACCATTTGGACTTAAAATAGCACCAAATTCATTCCAGAGAATGATGACCATATCATTCTCCGGTTTGGAACCTTCTCAGGCATTCCTTTATATGGATGACTTAATAGTGATAGGATGTTCCGAAAAACACATGATTAAAAACCTAACTGATGTTTTTAATGTATGCAGGAAATATAACCTAAAGTTGCATCCAGAAAAATGTTCATTTTTCATGCATGAAGTGACCTTCCTAGGCCACAAATGCACTGATAAAGGAGTTTTGCCAGATGACAAGAAATTTGACGTCATCAAAAATTATCCTGTCCCTCATGATGCGGAGAGCGCAAGACGATTTGTAGCATTCTGCAACTATTATCGTCGATTTATAAAAAACTTCGCCGACTATTCACGGCACATAACTAGATTATGTAAAAAGAATGTCCCTTTTGAATGGTCAAACGAATGCCAAAACGCATTCGAATACCTTAAAGAAAAGCTTATGCACCCCACGTTATTACAATATCCTGATTTTCGCAAAGAATTTTGCATTATAACAGATGCTAGTAAACTAGCTTGCGGAGCGGTTCTAACTCAGAACCGTGAAGGGATTCAACTCCCAATAGCTTATGCATCTCGTTCATTTACAAAAGGGGAAAGCAACAAGAGTACAACGGAACAAGAACTCACGGCAATTCATTGGGCAATTACCCACTTTAGACCATACATTTATGGCAAACATTTCACTATTAAAACGGACCATAGACCATTAACGTATCTATTCTCTATGACTAATCCCAGTTCCAAATTAACTCGCATGCGGCTAGAGCTTGAAGAATACGACTTCACTGTAGAATACCTAAAGGGGAAAGATAATTTCGTAGCAGACGCACTTTCGCGTATAAATATAAAAGAATTAAAAGACATGCAACATAAAGTCCTGAAAGTCACTACCAGGCAACAAAGTAGACAGGATAAAAACTGTACAGTATCAAATAAGGAACTATTGCCTAGGCAAAGTATCCAAAATGTATCCAAGCCCAACGTACATGAAGTCATAACAAATGATGAAGTACGAAAAGTAGTGACCTTGCGAATAACTGAATCTATTTGTTTACTAAAACGAGGAAATAAAGTTATTGCAAGAATTGAAGTTGACGATTTATATACCAATGGAATTCTAGATTTAGATCAGTTCTTCCAAAGGCTTGAAACGCAAGCCGGTATACTAAAGATCAGCCAACTCAAATTGGCACCGAGTGAAAAAATCTTTGAATCCATTTCAATAGATGCTTTCAAGCAGATGGGCAACAAGAAATTAAAATCATTGAGAGTAGCGCTACTCCAGCCGGTGACCATTATACAAAATGAAAAAGAGATACAATCAATACTGTCTACATTCCATGACGATCCAATTCAAGGAGGTCATACAGGCATTACAAGAACGCTAGCAAAAATTAAAAGACATTACTATTGGAAAAATATGACTCGTCATATAAAAGAGTACATACGTAGATGTCATAAATGCCAAATGTCGAAGACAACGACACACACAAAGACCCCAATGACTAAAACAGAAACCCCAGCAAATGCTTTCGATATAGTGATAGTGGACACCGTTGGTCCACTACCGAAATCAGAATATAACAATGAATACATCGTCACACTAATATGTGATTTAACGAAATATCTGGTAGCCATACCTGTTGCGAACAAGAGCGCAAATACAGTCGCAAAAGCTATATTCGAAAATTTTATACTAAAGTACGGTCCAATGAAGACGTTCATTTCGGACATGGGTACCGAGTATAAAAACAAAGTAATTTTAGACATGTGTAAATATATGAAGATTGAAAATCTCACATCCACAGCATATCGTCACCAGACTTTAGGGACAATAGAACGAAGTCATAGAACATTCAATGAATACATTCGTTCGTACATTTCTGCTGATAAAACGGATTGGGACGTTTGGATACAATATTTCACATATTGTTTCAACACAACACCATCAGTCATGCATGAGTACTGTCCATATGAACTAGTCTTTGGTAGATTACCAAGACAGTTCGCAGATTTTAATAAAATAAATAGAGTAGAACCACTTTATAATGTAGAAGATTACTCTAAGGAAATAAAATTTAGATTAGAAATAGCATACAACAGAGCTAGACTTATGTTAGAAAAAGCTAAGTCTTATAGGAAACAAAACTACGATAAGAAATCGTTAGATTTTGAATTAAAAGTAGGAGATAAAGTAAGTCTAAGAAACGAAGCGGGTCATAAGTTAGATCCAGCATATTTAGGTCCTTATACGGTAGAAACCATAGAAGATAGGGATAACATTATAATTAAAGATAACAAGAATAAGAAACAAAAAGTACATAAGGATAGGTTAAAAATATATAATCGATGAAACGTTTCATTAAAGAAAAGGTCTGATCAACCCCAAAAATAAAAAACAAAAAAAAAAATACATAAAAATACAAAAAAAAAATATATATTCTTCTAAGAAATTTAAACTTAAAACATAACGTAATTCAATTTAAAACTTTACTTGTCATTACACACAAATGCCTTTACCCTCGAGACAGAGCATTACTAATAATTAAGTATATAATAAGAAACAAATAAATTTCATTTCAATATATAATTAAAAAAAAAAAACACAATAAATTCACACTAAAACTAAATGACTACATGTATTACGTCATTTCTTTAAAAAGGGAGGTGTAGCATATCTACCCTTCCATATATCAAAGAATGGGTATGTCTTAACGTTTGTACATAGTCACATTGTGCCAGACTAAATAAAGACATACAAATACCCAAAATGACCAACAACAATAATATAAGCATTCCAGCGCCCAAGAAATATGATCGAACGCTTATACATAAGCCGATCGCGGAGCCTGGGAATGCTGAGCATGCACTTTGCAGCTCAAGTGGTCAAGCCATACATAAACATATGCATGCCTTCTGCATACATATGTATATGTATAAATGCAATTCAGAAATATATAGAGATAAGCAATATATGTGCGGGTTAGCTGAACCCAAAATCAGCTCAGAAGATTCATTCAAATAAAGAACCATGAAGTGACCGGATCGCTCTCTCTCTCTCTTGACAAAGATATATTATATTAATTACATGGCGATAATATATTAATTACATTAGGAGCTTCTCTGTGAAGGAGAGGGTGGTGTTTTGATTGACAGTTATCAACGCCGCAACCGCGTTTGCAGAAACATTTGCGACGGTGCATCTTTAGGCATCTGTAGAAGGCCTTGGCGTTGTTGATTATATGATGTCGCTCCGGAACTGGCAGACTTTTAAATTTCTCGCATTGGGCGGCGTGATGATCGGTGGAGTTGCACATGACGCATTAAGGATTCGCTTTTTTGCGTCTTCCTTCTGATTGTCTTCGGACTCACACATTTCTCCGGTTGATAAGTGCGTGTGGGTATTCACGCTCCATGAATTTTGTGCAGGTATGACTGTGGAGGCTGCTTCTGCTGAATTGTATATCCAGTCGCTGAATGATTTTACAACAGGGATGGAAGCACTGCGTGGATGCATGGCCCAGCTTATTTTATGATGAGTGGTCAACTTGTCAATAAGCTCGCGCAGAAGCTTTGGGTTGTCAAGATGTGCGTACAGGTTACAGGCCTCCATTGTGGCGCACGCGTTGCGTGCTGCCATCGCAAAGTCGATTAGGGACTCCAATCTATCTTTGTGTATACTTATTTTACGGATTTTGTCGATGAGCCGGTCGAGGATCTGTTCCGGTCGCCCAAAGAAGGTTTTTAGCGTCTTAATAACCTCCGGGACGAGTGCCGGCAGTAGTAGCTTATCACAAACCAATTCGTTGGCTTTCCCTTTGAGACACTTCTGGAGACGAAGCATGTTCTCAGCGTCTGAAAATCCGGCTACCGAGCAGCTGTTCTCGTACATGCTTATGAAGATTGGCCAGTCTGCTGGGTTGCCATTGAAAGTCGGCAGATCCGCTGGTAATATTTGCTTTGCTGATAGTTGGGATGCAGTTGGTCCAAATGATAGGATGTGCCTTTCCTGTGTCCCCTGCTGCTGTGCAAGTATTGCGTATTTCTGCTCGATATATTTCTTTTCCACTTGGCGTGTCTCTTCTAGCATCTCTATCAACAAGTTTTTTGAGCATGGAGTATATGATGTCTCAGTTGGCTTATTGGGATTGGATTCGATTTGTATTATGTCGCCATCTTTCGGTATTTGTCAGTTCGTTGCGATGTAAAGCGGCTTGCTGTGAGGTGGAAGGGGTATCGTCGACAAGTTTGCATAAGTCGCACGTCCATTGTGACTGCGCAATAGAGGCATCGACTCCAACGCAGGCGAAGTGGTACCATGCCTGTCATACGTCGCACTGCACCCAGTTTTGGACGCCGCTGGATAGTCGGCTCTTATTGCATGAACCGCAAAGAGTTAATCTCTCTCCATTTCCGCTATGAGGTCGGTTTCTTCGTCAAAGATAATTTCACAACTAATGGCGTCGGTCCCTGTCGTGATCTACTTCAACAGAGTTCTACACATACATAGCCTTCATACGTGTACGTGTGTATCTTGGCTTATAGGTATGCGTGTGTTCCGTGTGAATTTCACAAATGGTTGGCGTCACTTTTAATTCCGCCTAATATTAAGTACTAATAAAGTTTTTTAAAGAAATGTTGAGGCACTAATTGATTTGGGCCTAGGGAGAGCAATAAAGAACATTTTGTAGCAGTCACTTTATTTATATATAATTTATTTTAGCAAAGCGAGCAGCTTTAAAAAACTTTGTTTTTTCTCCTTCGCCAGTGTTTCCTCAAGTGTCGTACAAGTGTTGCTTTATCCAATAACCGCAGATCATGGGTAACACTTTTACCAAAGGTTTTCAGGGTTACTCCTTTTGTTGGCAGTTGAATTTAAATTACGGCGGTAACACACCTCTTAGAAAATCCGATACAGGCCTAGCAATGGATGCGTTCCCGGTTATGAATTTTTGGAAACAGGAAGTGAGTCCTGGGAATCGCTAAATTTTCTTTTTGTCACGTGGTTCCAAAAATTATTTTACAGCTTGCATTTTTTTTAAGACCTGGAGTGATAGTTTCATTGCAAATTACGTAGCCTGAAAACTGTACCTTGCTGTGTAGTATTTGACACTTAATCCATTTAATGCGCAAACTATTTCTACAGACCTGTTTCTATAAGACCTCCATTAACTTAGCAAGTCCTACTTTGCTTTTCGGAAAGTTGTCTCTGATAATCATTTCGATAAGCTTTCCGTAGTATGGCGATGAGTACTTAAAAGTCCTCGGTCGAATGATCTTCTCAGCAAGCCACTCTATAACTTGATTGTTAACTGTTCAATCCAACATTTGACCGGGACATCCTCGGATTAATTTAAATGGGACGAAATCAACATAACCTGAAAATGCACACATAATCCTTAAATCCCTTAAAACGGTTTCTGCTCATCGTCGATATTTCTAGGTTCGTTTTGGCCCATTAGCTTTCTGCCTTCTTTGGTTTTCTTTATTTCTACTATATAAATAGAAGTGTGCCGCCCAGTATACCAACTAAGTAAACTCCACCATGTGTAATTCGACATCGCCTTTTGCCTTTTTGCGTTTGGCATTAGAGTCTCATTTAATGAGATCGAGGTTGACGTTTTGCTACTATCATGTCTCAGGACACATTGATGTAACAGGTGCTGGAGAAGGAGTTGAAAGCAATGACATATGCCCACGGTTAAGATACTCTCTCATAAACTCTTGGTACATGTCATGTACACAATTAGTTGCAAGCTTGCGTTCCAAAGCGAGAAATCTGCGCTTTGTCGATTAAAAAGATAAGCCTAAGACACTTGGATCTTTCTTAAGTGGCAACTGTCACCTCAAAACGACCAGACGAAAGACTGTGTACGGTTTGCTCAATGTGCTCGCAAGCAATTTGTTGAGCTGTATAAACAGCCTTTGATCTCTCAGGAACATGTTCCAATTCCCAAAATCGGTTCACCAGAGAGTCGAGAGAACTTATATTTTCATTGCCAAAGACGCTGCATAACTGAGCGTTCTTCGATGCGCATTGAGTGAACTTTCCCGAAACAATCCATCCCAATACTGTTTTCTGAAGTGAAGAATGTTTAGAACCCAATTTTATTTCGCCTACGCTCAAAAGATCGAAAAAGGATTCTGCGCCAATCAGTAATTCCACTTTTGCTGGCTTGTGAAAACGAGTGTCTGCCAGTTCGATGTTTGCCGGAATTTTCCACAATTGAGTTCGTGATCGGGTTGAAAAGATGAAATTGATCTTAACACCCAAAAATGACGCTAGAATAAATTGACGTGTGGACTTTGTGCCTTTATACCAAATCGTTCTTCCCTACAGTAGTGATATTTAGATATGATTTTTGCCTGTGCAACCGCAAACGCTGTGCTAAGTGCTCTGCCATAAAATTGATTTGAGATCCTGAATCTAACAGCGCTCGTGCTAATTGAAACTGTCCAAATCTATCCCGTTCTTTAACGACAGCAGTAGCAAGAATAACTTGGTCAGTACTAGCACTTGAGGAACTGATCCCGACGAAAGTGGTTGCTGCTCTACCCCGTATATGTGAAGAAGTGTGTTTTGAGGCTTAGAGAAAACACGACACTTTGTTGCTTTGCACTTCTTTACTGGATTTAAACAATTTATGCACAACCGATTGTGTTTGGTAAAATCGAACCTTTGAATCACCGATACAGCCATGAAAGGTTGACAATATCGACATTTTGATTTCGGCATGCGGTCTGTCTGTGTGCAAATTAAAATTGTTGTTAAAAAATTATTTAAAAAAATATTTTATTTTTATATTTTAATAAATTTATTGGTGATAAACTTTTTCACTTAAACAATATTACAAGTCACTATTATCAAATTTTAGCTTCGATCGTTCTCGATCTGATCCCGAAACAGACTGACTCTTAGATTCTAAATCCTGAGCCAATCAACCTCGGCCAGAAGCTTTTCTTTGGAAACTTCTTGAACTTTCAATTATGTTTAGAATAAAAGCTTAATGCTGAAATTATTTCTCTGCATTGTGAAATTCAATTATGCTGACCGATGCAGTTTGATTGAAGCGCAATAAGTTGACCATGGTTTGGTCTCCAAGCGGAAGCTGTGTTTTTTTGGAGTTTGATTGTTTATCTTAGCGGGTAGCTAAGCTCTGGCAAAGGCAATGACAAAAACAAAGACAAAGGAAATGCCGCCTAGATTGAAATTTAAAATTTGTTTATAAACTGGGATAGAGTGCTATGTTTACGGGTTGGATAACTCTCCCCCTTCTAAAATGACGCGTCCCGCTTCATTACGAATTTCGTTTAAACGTTCATTTAATTCTGTTAAAAATACTTCCTCATTATTTGGTTTTTCTAGTTCTGGCCGTTTTTGTTTGGTTACAAATAAAAAATATCTGAATTTTACTATTAATGTAGTAATCACATACAAAATGAATAAAATTAATAATATAAAAGAAAGTGATATCTTGGTATTACTTATTTTAATGAAGGGATTTAAAATGTTTATATTATCTAGAGAGAGTTCCGAGTTATTGGACAATATGTAATCGGATATTTTATAATCTGTAAAATGGTTTGTGGTTATGTATTCAAAAATTTTACTTTCTAAATTGGTATATGAAATGTTGTTTATTGTGGTTGTTCCGTTAAATGTTATTAGAAATGACCCATTTAAGTGGGAGTTGTTAACAATATTGTAACCATTTATAAAAATGGCACCATCTTGGATGATATCTATTCCCTTATTATACCCGTTACTCGTAGAGTAAAAGGGTATACTAGATTCGTTGAAAAGTATGTAACAGGCAGAAGGAAGCGTTTCCGACCATATAAAGTATATATATTCTTGATCAGGATCAATAGCCGAGTCGATCTGGCCATGTCCGTCTGTCCGTCCGTCTGTCCGTCTGTCTGTCCGTATGAACGTCGAGATCTCAGGAACTAAAAAAGGTAGAAAGTTGAGATTAAGCATACTGACTCCTGAGCCATAGACGCAGCGCAAGTTTGTCGATTCATGTTGCCACGCCCACTCTAACACCCACAAACCGCCCAAAGCTGCTACGCCCACACTTTTGAAAAATGTTTCGATATTTTTTCATTTTTGTATTAGTCTTATAAATTTCTTACGATTTGCCAAACAAATTTTTGCCACGCCCACTCTAACGCCGACAAACCGCACAAATCTGCCACGCCCACACTTTTGAAAAACGTTTTGATATTTTTTCATTTTTGTATTAGTCTAGTAAATTTCTATCGATTTTGCCACGCCCTCTCTAACGCCCACAAACCGCCCAAAACTGCCACGTCCACACTTTTGACAAATGTTTCGATATTTTTTCATTTTTGTATTAGTCTTATAAATTTCTTACGATTTGCCAAACAAATTTTTGCCACGCCCACTCTAGCGCCCACAAACCGCCAAAAACTGTCAGTGCTGAAGATTCCTTCGCACTTTCACTAGCTGAGTAACGGGTATCAGATAGTCGGGGAACTCGACTATAGCGTTCTCTCTTGTTGTTTCCCTTATTTTCTTACAAGTGGATTTTTCTCCATTTAATAATTTGGTAAAACAGGTTTTTTCCTTACTTATAGTACAGTAATTTTTAAAAAGTTCGGTCTTAAATGTAGACATTTCATAATATGTATTGTCGCATTTTGCGACTTGATTGCTTATTACTAGTTTTCCATCACCTTTGGAAATTGCTCTAGCATAGTATATTTCGCATCTGTTATAAACTATAGGGTATTTTACATAAATTATTAAGAGTTCTTTATGTAATACGATTTTAAACACAGAGATATCCATTAGGTCTGCAATGATTACTGGTCTTAATTCGTGACTTAATATTTCTTTTATTTCTTCATGGTTTAAAATTTTAGTATTAAAGACATCAATTTTAGCTAATGTGATAGTATTGATTAAATTTTGCAGGTCAAATGTTAAAAGTTTTAGGCGATGTTTTCTTAATGGTAAATCTTGGTCCATAAATACATGTTTAAAATCATCAGAAAGAGATTCTATTTCTTTAAACAATTTGGAATTGATAATAAATTGTTTGTTATTATTTACTATTAAGTCATTGATTGTATTTTGAATTTTGACGAAGTCGTCATGATCCGGAGTTCCAGCTAACCACTTCCACACGGTGCCTAATTCATTAATTCCCCTTTTGGATCTAGATGATATTAACTGTGATAAAATTAGTTCGATAACTTCTAAGTCGTATGTGATTTCCCATTGTGATCTTTTGTTAGTGTCTCTTTTTATGTTTTCTGATTCAACATTGATTATTTCTTTATAAAAACTTAAATTGGTTACGTGGAATAAATCGCTATAGGATTCATAAGTAAGAACATCCTTTTTGTCTTTGAACAGGAAAAATTCGTGATTGGAGTAATCAATTATTTCTGAAGTGGCTATCATTACGAATGGTATTAGAAGTAACAAGAAATGCAATGTCTGTAAATTTAAAAGAAATATAATATTTGTTAAAACTTAATATTGTCTTTGTGAATAGTTCTGTTTCTACTATTGATTACTATTTTGTTAGGTAGGTTTTCCTTAACAATCTGTTTTTTATATCTTGTTTTTAGCTTATTTCTTTCCCCATGTTTCTTTTCATAAACAACCTGTCCTACATGATATTCTTTTTTTTTACGACCTTTATTATGTGTTTCTAACATTTTTTCCTGAGTGTTCTTTAGAATGTTTGGAATGTTTTTGTGTTCAATTTTATTATAGAGAATATCAAAAGGTTTTTGGTTTGTTGTAGAATGAATACTCTGATTAAATTCTTTTGCGGCTCTAATAATTATTTCAGAATAGTCAATGAGATTAAATTCTTCTTTTATGCAACGAGCTAATTCTGTTAATGTCGAATGTGCCCTTTCAATTTGTCCGTTCGAGGTACTGTGTCTGGGGTCTGCAAAATGTAGAGTTAAACCACATCTTTGTGCAAAGGATTTAAATTGAGCAGAGGTAAAGCTCGGTTCATTATCGGTCATAATTACTTTGGCGTGGGGAAATTGTTGAAGTAATTCCATTACATTATTCTCGATGTTTAGTTTATTTTGAATTTCTTTTACTACTAGGAATTTTGAATATGCGTCAATACAAGTTAAGAAAATAAGATTCTGCGCGTAATAAATATCGATGTGTAAATTTTCTCCCTCTTTAGTTGGGATAGGAGCTTCCCCAATAGGAATTTTAATTGGATGCCTGTTATATTTATTTTCGTTGCAAATTGTACAATTTTTTATATATTCCCTTAATTTGGTAAGTACATTTGGCCAATAATATAGTCTATTGATTTGTTTGTAGTTTTCGTCTAGTCCTCTATGAGCTCGACAATGTGTTTCTTCTATTATAATCGCCCTATCTTCATTTTTTTCCACATCTTGTAGAAATATTTTAGTAAAAAGAAATTTGTTAGTAAAGTTATTTTTTAAAGGTAATTGAATATGATAAAGATCTTCTAAAGTGCAATGAATTCCTACCGTTATGTTTGGTGGTAGATATTCCCTTAATATTGTTATTAAATTTTCTGGCGTATCATATTCGATTATATGTCGTGTCTTGTCAAAAACTTTCAATGACTCATGTATTGTATACCTTCCCGTTGTTAATAACAGTTGTTGTTGGAACTGATTTAACGGTTTACGGGTCTCTTGTATTACATTTTCAAAACTACTATCGGCAGAATGCTGTGTATTTTGATATGAGCTTGATTGTTCTATATCGCTGTCTGTAAGATTATTTAATTTTATTCGAGATAATGCGTCAGCGACGACATTTGTTGTTCCGGGCTTATATATTATTTTTGGGGTGAAACTTTCTATAAAAGAATACCATCTTTTCATTTCTATGTTCGGGTTTTTATCCGAGATTGTAAAGGATAAAGATTGATGGTCTGTTTGTATTTCTATACCGATTACTCCATATAAATAATTTCTGAGATTTTTAAGAGCCCAAACTATGGCTAACAATTCTTTTTTATTTGTGGCGTAAAGTTGTTCGGTTTTATTTAAAGTTTTGGATATGAAAGTAATTGGTTTATTATCCTGTGATAATACCGCTCCGATAGCTACATCTGATGCGTCTGTTGTCAAAGTGAATTTTTTGTTATAATCTGGTTAGACTAATTCCACTTGTGCTATTAGATTATCTTTTAGTTCGTTAAAAGCTTTTACAGCTGGATCATCTAACTGTATTGTAATTTTTGTAGACATTCTCCTAGAAATTTTACCATTATCTCCTCCTAAGTATTTGGTTAAGAGCTTGACAATTTTTGCATAGTTTCGGACAAATTTTCGGTAATATCCAGTGAGTCCTAGGAAACTTCGAAGTTCTCTAATGTTTTTTGAAATCGGATACTTCATAATTGTAGAAATTTTTTCAGGATCTGTTTTAATTACATTGTGAGAAACGATATAACCAAGAAATGCTGTTTCTAATTTAAAGAATTTCGATTTTTCAAGAGAAATTTTCATATTAGCTTGTTGTAAAATATTAATTATTTGAATTAAATCAGTATAATGTTGTTCAATTGTATTTGAAAAGAATATTATGTCATCCATATAAACATGACAAGTTTTTCCGACTTGTTCTCTTAATATATCGTCCATTGCTCTCTGAAATATTCTGGGGGCGTTTGTTAACCCAAATGGCATACGTAAGAATTCAAATTTCCCGTTATTAATAGAAAAGGCTGTTTTTTCAATATCTGACTCTTTCATTAAAATTTGGTGGAATCCTGATTCCAAATCAATTGTTGAGAAATATTTTGACTTTCCCAAGTTAGATAGTATTACAGACGGGTCTTGCATCGGGTATCTGTTCGGTATTGTTCTTTCGTTTAATTTTTTATAGTCGATAACTAGTCGGTGTTTTGACCCTTTTTGGGTACTACTAAGACTGGTGAATTATAGGGGCTTCTACTAGGTCTTATTATTTGTTCTTTTAACATTCTATCGATTTCATTATTAACGAAATCTGAGACTGACATAGCATAAGGATACTGTTTGCTATAAATTGCCCTGTCATTGACAGTGTTTATTTCTCCTCGAATATCGGTTCGAAAAGGGATTTGCATATTTATTTTAGAATGCTCCTTTTCAATTTTATTCATAATTTTATTTTCGAAATCTTTTAGTTGATTTGAATTTATTATTAGATTATGAATTTTTTCTTTGTCGGAAAATTCAACGACGGCTTCAGGATTTGTGGATCCCAAACTATTAGTTTTATTGTTGACGGATAATTCAACGTCGGAGTGATCAGGATTTTTTGATCCCAAGCTTTTTGATTGTAATTTGACGGAAATAACATCGTCGGCGTGTTCAGGATTTTTTAATCCAAAACTTTTCAATTGTAATTTGACGAAATTAACATCGTCGGCATGTTCAGGATTTTTTGATCCCAAACTTTTCAATTGTAAATTATGGAATTATCATCGTCGGCGTCCTCGAGATTATAAGATCTCCAGCTATAATTACTTCTTTCTGCAATAACTGATTCAGTTTTATATTCAATTTGATTGCTAAAGTATTTTTTTATAATATATTCTTTTAATGGAAGAGTATTATTTTCTCCAATTAAACACAAATCGTTTTTCTCTTCATTGTCATAACATTCTAGTTTTTCCTTTTTTCCATTATATTCCAGAATACCTTTTTCTACATCTATTTTAGCTCCAATTCTCCTTAATAGATTTTACCCGATTAATAAGTCGGGTTCTAAACCTTCTATTTCATAAAATATATGTTTCGCTTCAAATATTGTTAGTACATGGTAATATTTTATAATTGAGTATCCATGAACTGTTGATACCCTCTTGTAAATTGGTAATTCTTTTTTATTTGTATAAATTCCCTTTTTTATATAGCAAGAAGAGGCTCCTGTGTCAATTAATATTCTTAGTTGTTTTTTTGTATTTCTGTCTATTCTTGTTATATGAGGCATTCCTCTGTAGGACCTTGATTTAAAAAATGATCCTCATCAATGTTATTTATTCTCATACCTTTCTGGGCTGGTTGACTTACTGTCCCAGTTGCTTCCCTTTTTAATGGGATTTGAGGTTCAATTTTTTGTGCTTGGCTATGATTATGATTATGTCTTTGTGCAAAATTATTATAATTCTGTCTGTTATTATTATACCCCCTGTTGTAATTATTACTCGGACGATAGTAATTATTATTCGGACGGTTTTGATACTTTACCCGTTTTGCGGCCAATTATTATTCAGGTTGTTATTCCAATTATTATTCATTCTGTTATTATTATTATTAAAATTAATATTATTATTGTTGTTATTATTATTATTCTGTCTGGAATTAACTGTATTAAATCTTAAGTTGTTTCCCTGACCTTTATTTTCATTCCTTAATCCATAATACCTATTTGCGAATTGAGCTCGAAAGTTGTTAGACTCTAATTCTTGACACTTTGCCAAAGCATTTGGCAAGTCTGGTGGGTTTAGAGAAAATAGTGTTTCTGAGATTGAACCGTTCAATCCAGAAATAAAAATTCGAAGTGCGTTGCTCCTAATTGTTTTATTTGTTTCTTTGGTTATTTCGCTGTCTTTTCCATATGTCATTATGGTTTTATTTATCAGTAATGTCATTTTCTTGTTTACTTCGTTGTAGAATTCTGTGATGGTCATACGTTTCGAGAATATGGATTGGTCTTTTATCATTATTAATAAAATCCAATCTGGAAAGAATTGCTTGAAAGTTTAAAACTGTACCATGGTTAGTTAGAGCATCATGTGCTGCTCCCATGATTTTATTACGTAGAATTGTTAAAGCGATAAAATATTGTTCGCTTCGAATTTTGTATAGACTCATGGCAGTTTCTACCGCTTCTCTCCAGCCTACATATTGAGTTATTTCTCCTGTGAACTTTGGTAACACTTTAATAACCTCTAGGGTAGTTTCACATTTTATAGTCGGGTCGATTGTTTGGATTTTATTCCACTACATTTTTGCTAGCGATTATATGCCCTTCTATCCCTTCAATTTTTCTGGTCACTTCACTCAATTGTACACTTATTAATCTGTTAATTAATCTGTTAATAATCGTCAGATTGCTGGCGTTGGATATCCCGCCCGCAGAGAGGATTGGTGCTGAACCTCCGGTTGCCATTGTTAAATTTAAATCTTCAAAACTTTTTATTAAATTTTCCAGATTGTTTTCTTATATTAATGGTTTAAATAGATTTTAAAAATTTTTTTTACACTTTATAGTATTTTGTATATCCTGATCTTGTTTTATTAAATTGTTTTAAAGACTTAATATTATTTTATTCTGCTCACGATACTTTCCGTTGTATTCTTCCTTCAGTTTAGTTGTCCTGATTATTTTCTGTTGGGGTCTTCCTTCAAAAATTTTTGTATTCAGCTGTGGCGGGGGATGGTTCTCTGCTCTTCCTTCCTTCTTGGTGTTGATTTTTTATTATATTTTTTGAAAATTTTGGTTACAGTTTTTGGTTTGGTTTCACTTCTTTTTGTTGTTGAGTTCTGTTTTTGTTGAGTTCTGTTTAGTATCGTGTTCTTGTAATTTGTATTAAATATTCAGTCCACCTTTTTGTTTTTTAACTTCTTAATTGGATTATTGCATTAATTAATTTCCAATTAAGTTATTCCACGATCACTGTCACAGTAGTTAGATGTCGTTGGATTAATGAGGATGTTTTAATTTTTCCTCTAAAAATATGGGTTGTTGGTGGCGCGAGTTCCGTTTTATATTTAACTTATTATCGTTAATATTTAATTAGAACTTTTAAATGACACCGCCCCACGTTGGGCGCCAATTAAAATTGTTGTTAAAAAATTATTTAAAAAAATATTTTATTTTTATATTTTAATAAATTTATTGGTGATAAACTTTTTCACTTAAACAATATTACAAGTCACTATTATCAAATTTTATCTTCGATCGTTCTCGATCTGATCCCGAAACAGACTGACTCTTAGATTCTAAATCCTGATCCAATCAACCTCGGCCAGAAGCTTTTCTTTGGAAACTTCTTGAACTTTCAATTATGTTTAGAATAAAAGCTTGATGCTGAAATTATTTCTCTGCATTGTGAAATTCAATTATGCTGACCGATGCAGTTTGATTGAAGCGCAATAAGTTTACCATGGTTTGGTCTCCAAGCGGAAGCTGTGTTTTTTTGGAGTTTGATTGTTTATCTTAGCGGGTAGCTAAGCGCTGGCAAAGGCAATGACAAAAACAAAGACAAAGGAAATGCCGCCTAGATTGAAATTTAAAATTTGTTTATAAACTGGGATAGAGTGCTATGTTTACGGGTTGGATAACTTGCATGAGAAGGAGGATTTGAAATATCCCTTATTGGCAGCTGAGCAGCTAAATGTTGGTATCTTCGATTCAACTGAATCGCACAATTGGACCATGTCGGTAGCGTGTTATAATCTAGCTGTTCCTCAAATTGGGATTATGTAGCGTGATCTACCTTGGGCATTTGTAATGTAAATAAAAATTGCGTTTTTATGTCCTTTTCACTACCCAAAGACTATAATGATGCATAAAGGGCCGATATTTCGTCAATAAGAGACCTCAAGCCTGATGCAGAGGGTTTCGATACTTGCGGAAGGTCAAACAATTGAGAAATTGTGTCGAAAAAAATCAAGTATTATTGTCGTAATAATTTTTTTTTTCAGACTAGCCAATGCCTTCTCATAATTTAAATATGAGATTTGAAACCCTTTGACAGTTCCTAATGCATCGTCTGTTAGACATGTCAGCAAATGGTTGGATTTTTTGATATTTCTTAGAGACGGGTCGTTATGCACTAAGAACTCGAAAAGACTTATAAAATTTTTAATTTCCGAATGTGTTCCACTGAATTTAAGCAAATTAATTTTTGGTAAATAGGACGAATGACGAAAACCACTGTTATCCCCTTGACTAATTCTCGGACCGATATAAAGCTTTTGTGTCTATGCACATATCCTCAACAGACGCTCTTAAATCATTAACTGGATGTCTGAGTGAGTATACATTAATTTTGGCCAATATGTTTCGAGAAGTTGCATTCGGTATTCCAGTTGAAAACTATCAAACGAAATAGTTTTTTCCTAAAATTAAGTTTTCATACGTCCAATGTCGCTCATAACCGATATTAATTTAGAATTAAGCTTTGCCGAGACTTCCTTTTCTTTTTACATTTTGTTACGTCGGCGTATTAGTGCCCGTGTCCTGATTAAGGACTTAGGCCGAGGGAGGGACATCCGATGTTCAGGCACCATGTTGCCAGCGCACTATGGGGAATTTGACCTGTTTTTTTGGCATAAATGTATTCTTTAAAGTGTTTCAAATTTAGAAATTTTTTTTTTAACATATTAAGAATTGATCAAAGATTTATAATCTGTAACGCAAACTAACAGTCCACTGTTAAAATTAACAAACATAAAGCACGTGCCATCGGAGAGCTTATTTTTTTAGTGCTTACTAAAATTAATATTTCTTGAACCACAAGGCCTAAACTCGTCAAATTTGAAATGAATACTCATTCTTGAGGTGTGTACTATGTGTTTTTACTAATATGTTGCTTATTTCGTGCGTGTAAACTTAACAATTTGTATATTTAGCAAGTGATGTTCTCGTCCAACTTTCAAAATAAAATTTCAACTTTGAATAGAGTTTAAAAAAATTGTTGAAGTTTGTTTAGTAAGTGTGTTAGTCCATGTTGTAGAGTGATTAATTCCCTATTTAGAACATATAGGTTTCATTTGCGAATTTTTGCGACTTTTCGCGAAAATTAAATTATTAGGTAGCAACCTCTCAATTTTGAATGCGGCCCTCCTAGTAGCGTGGCGCACGCATTGTTTGGCATATCGACGACAGTCTTCTTGAAATTAATCAAGGTTACTTATGGCATGTTTTATAACAATTTTTTGCATAAATGAAAAATAAAAATAAATGAAATAAAAAGCTTTATAATACCCGGCCTGGACGGAAGGCAAGGCCCGTTAAAAATCATATGAAAACAAGAGAGAACGCTATAGTCGAGTTCCCCGACTATCTGATACCCGTTACTCAGATGGTGAAAGTGCGCAGGACACACAACACTCACAGTTTTTGCGGTTTGTGGGCGTTAAAGTGGGCGTGGCTAACAGTTTTTTAGCAAATCGATAGAATTTTACAAGACTAATAGCTTTTGTAGTTCCTGAGATCTCGACGTTCATACGGACGGACGGACGGACAGACGGACATGGCCAGATCGACTCGGCTATTGATCCTGATCAAGAATATATATACTTTATATGGTCGGAAACGCTTCCTTCTGCCTGTTACATACTTTTCAACGAATCTAGTATACCCTTTTACTCCACGAGTAACGGGTATAACTACCACTGAAACGGCTCTGGCCTTATGACGAATAAAAATGAAAAATAAAAATGACTTATTTTTCAACGTTGAAATAGATACTGAAGAATATATTGGGTAGAAAAAAAATCCTAAAGATAGGGGGCGGGGGGCTGATGTGGGCGGTTGTTCGGAGGCGGCGACACGCCCACTTTGCCAAATTGATTGTAAAGGTGTGTATAATAGACAAAAAAATTATCATCGTATCTTAAATAGTTTACGAGATATTAATTTTTGCCAAAAAAACAGGTCGAATTCCCCATAGTGCAGCGTAAGCTCGTTTATTTTGGGTCGTGGGATCTTGGTAAGCCCCTCACCTCTCCAACATAATGAGAATAAATATTAGGAGTGCCTGTAAAAGCTCGTCAGCCAGCAGTCCTCACTGCCCCACAATCTGTAGCTTGATCGTAAAACGATCGGGCAATGTTTCTGTCACATTCCCTCCCCTTCATGCGTGGATCGTCGCGGGCCGCGCAGTACGATCCCCTTTGCCAAGGCTGTGTCCGTCAAACGTTTTGACCTCGTTTTTGACCTACTCCACTTCTCGCGTCAGCACCCCTTTTGAAAAACTTTACCTACTCATTTTGTTGTAGTTAAAATAATAGCAGAATTTTATTGATTATTAAATTGAAGGCTAGTGCCATGTGAAATAGAGAAAAATAAAAGGCTGGCATACAAAGATTATGATAAGTTGACTTTAATTGTTTTCAGCGAGGTATATCGAATTCATCACCGGACAACAGTGCGCACGTCAACAAAAATTGTTGGCCATTCACGACTACAAACGTCGCTGTGAGGGCCATTGTCTTTACATATCTGTCGTCATGCGTCACATGGAGTTGCCTTAAACGGCTACCCCACGCATTGGTTCCCGAAAGAAAGGGCAGACTAATCCGTGGTAGTAGAACACGTTTTATTCTGGAAGAATTCAATGTTTCACAATTGCAACTAACTTAACTTATTAGCTCACCGCAGTGTGTCCTCCAACTCTTACACGACAATGAAAAGCTAAATTTTCCCGGCAATTTACAATGGCGAAAAACAATGTGCCCAGACACATATGGGCTTACAAATCCTTCCACATTCGGACTTCTCAAAAATACTAACTAGCCTATCGATAACAACATTCGATCCGCGACATCCCCGACCCCGTGAAGAACCGCTTCTCTCAAATCCAAAACTGCAAGTTTAGAGACGGGTCGCATCATTGTCCTAGATAGGCCGTTGTCGTTCACGCGCACCTTAGCGCGTCTGACGACTCCATCAGCTTCGCTGTAGATCTCCTCCACGATGCCCTTGCGCCACTCTCGTCGGGCCAAGGCAGGATCGCAGACGAAGACCATATCACTCTGGTGGATGGGCTCCGTTCGGCGGCACCACTTCTCGCGGCGCACAAGCGTAGGCAGGTACTCCATGACCCACCTCCTCCAGAAACGGTCTCGTAGCAGGCGAGCAATCCTCCACTGCTTCCTCGTAGAACCCTCCTTGGGCAGCTCCGCATCCAATCCAGGCGTATCCTGGGTATGACGCAGTACTCTCTTGACGTACTGCACCATGCGCTCCCAAACTCCGCCCTCAGACGGGTTCGCTGGACAATTAAAAACGCGCTCAAACCGTAGGACCCAGGCTGTGGTCCTCACCAGGCGACTGAAGCTCGAGAATCTCTGAAACGGAATAACAAAATCGTCTGCCGCAACTAATGCAAACTCACAGGGCATCTCTTCTTCATCAGGGGCATCTGGAACACGCTCAGTTCCTTCCTCAGGCCCCGGCCAGCTGGCTGCTGGCTGCCTCAAAAATGCAGGTCCTCTTAGCCACCTTGATTCCTGGCTAAGGTCGACTCCTTTCTGCGACCGCGTCGCATCGTCAGCCGCATTGTCGGCTGTAGGCACCCATCTCCATTGGGAAACCTTCGACGACTCCAAAATCTCCGCCACTCGGTTGCCAACAAACTGCTTATACCGGCGGTGGGTGCTGCCGATCCATCTCAGCACCGTCTTAGAGTCCGTCCATAACACCAGGTCCGTGATGACCACACGTGATGACCACACGGACATCGGAACTGTCTCACGGCGTCCATCTCTTTGCGCCAAATCGCAAAGGCTTTGCTTAACTCCTCCGGTAGTGGTTCGTCCCACTGGATCTTCTGCCTCCAAATCTCTCGCAGCAGCAGCTTCGCTGTAACCATGAGGCAGCACAGGAATTCCAGGGGATCAAACGTTGACATCACCAGGCTCAAATATTCCCTCTTCGTAGGGACTCGATCTCCACTCAGGACGCTGCTTGGCACTCGATGATACTCCACGTTGAATCTGAAGTCATCTGTTGCTACTTGCCAACGCAATCCGAGGATTTCTCTTCAGCCTCACCCCATCCGACGCTCTTGACTCGACCAGGTCCTAAAGCCGTCTCCACGGTGGGTGAGCTGGATGAAAACTGGCTTAATTCGAATCCAGCATCCTTGTGTAGCTCCTTCACTCGGGTAGATACGCTGATAGCCTCGCTCTCTGTAGCGAAACTGTCCACATAGTCATCGACATAATGGTAGTCGGTGATGGCCTTGACCGCTCTCGGATCCGAATCCCGATACTTCAGGGCATTCATAGTCTTCACGTAATGCGCAGCGCTCGGCGAACAGGCTGCTCCAAACGTCATTACGTGCATCTCATAGACATCCGGGTCTCTCTCGTCGTCGCCATCTCTCCAGAGGAATCGTTGGGAACATCTATCCTCGGGTCGGATCAGCACTTGGTGGAACATCTCCTTGATGTCACCGCAGACTCCGACGGCTCCCTCTCTGAAATGAAAGAGCACAGCTGGCGAAGGCTTATAGTGCTGAGGCCCTTTGTCCAGCTCCGAGTTTAGCGAGGTTCCTCCAACTTTGGCTGCAGCATCAAACACAAGCCGTACCTTGCCGGGCTTGTTTGGGTTTTCGACACCAAAATGTGGCAAATACCATAGGCGATCGCTCCTTACCGCGACCTCCTCTGGCTGCAGCCTCCTCGCGTATCCTTTAGACACGTAATCCTTTATAATCCGATCGTGTTCCTGCGCCAACGGCTTGTTGCGCTTCATCTTCTTCTCGACGTTGACCAGCCTCCTGTACGCCATCTCACAGCTCGGTGGCAGCACAACGTGGTCGTCCTTCCAGAGTAACCCCGTCTGGTAGCGACGCCCCACTTTCACCGTGGTGTCTTCGAGTATCCTTTGGGCCCGAACATCGTCGCTGGCTGCGACCGGCGGCGCGGGCTTCACTCCAAAGTTCTCCATGTCGAAGTAGTCCTCCACCATCTTTTCCATCGCGTCATCCACTGACACGGCAAGTAGGCAGGACCTCGGTGACGGCGTGGTCGGTTGCCCACTTACAGGCCCAAACACAACCCAGCCCAGCTCGGTTGCGGCCGCATATGATCCCTCTCGAGCGAACCGCCTCGTCCTAAGTGGCAACCCCAGATGTCCGTGATCCAGGCCGATGAGCAGCTTCGGCACCACGTTGCTGTAAGGCTTCATCGGCAGACGCGCATCCCTGTGCACGCCCTGGACATCTCGTCGCCTATGTCTGCATCGGCAAACTCAAACTCGAAACGGCATAAACGTTTTTCAATACATGGCGAGTGGGCTTTCCAACTCCACTTATCTTCAGACTCACCACGTTGGTAGGCTCTCTGGTTGCCTTACCTCCAAACCATTGGATATTTAGCTGCCGACGCTCTCCTTGCACTCCAAGATCCCTTCGTAGCTCGTCATCGATCATCGTGACGGAGGATCCCTCATCTAGGAGCGCATACGTATCCACCTTTCGCCCCGCTCCGTACAGCGTAAACGGCAGTATACGGAACAGTAGACGGCCTCCTTCGGCGTCAACGCAGCTCAAATTCCTCTGCATGGGTGCTCCCGCTTCATGCGGAGCTCCTCTCTCCAGGCTGTTGCTGGGAACGGCTGGCTGCCGGTTCCTCTCCTGGTCCCTGTGACCATCTCGTAGCGAAGGCCTCCTGGCCGGGCTGCGTCTGGAAACTGCTGGCTGCTGGTTCCCTTCGTGGCGTCTGAAGCCACCTCGCTGCAGCGGGCTTCGCTCCTCGTCCGCACCATGTAGCAGACGGTGATGCTCCCTTCGGCATCCATTAATCTGGCACTCACCTTGCGTATAGCAGGATCTAGCCGTGTGCCCGCTTCGCAGGCAATTGAAGCAGAGCCGATGCCTCTTCACATTGCTCCACCTTTCCTGTGGCGAAGCTCCAATAAATTCTCTGCAGTTCAATATTCCATGCTGTCCTCCACAGATGGGACAACCTCCATGCCGATCATCCTGTTGATCGCATTCATTATGGTCGACGCTTGCATGTAGAAGTCGACGCCTCGGCTCCTTTCCCTCGACGTCCAAAACCGTGCACACCACGTTTGCGTACTCCTGTAGCCACGCGCTGAAGTGGACTACAGTGGGAAAGGGCGCAATCGTTGCAGCATGCCT
Organism: Drosophila teissieri; assembly: GCF_016746235.2. Lineage (NCBI taxonomy): Eukaryota > Metazoa > Arthropoda > Insecta > Diptera > Drosophilidae > Drosophila > Drosophila teissieri. The sequence continues at coordinate 1,296,700 of NW_025224987.1, forward strand.
GGCCCAGTCCACTCGCTTGCTCGATGGCAGATTGGCCACAAGCTCCTCCATTAGGGTTGGGTTCCCCAGGTGCTGCTCCGCCTTCGCTGACTGCAAGAAGGCCGCGAGGTTACTCACTCGGGTTGCGAAGGGAATGATCTTCGCCAAATTGTGCTCCGAAATTGGCTGCACCTCTCGCACGTTGTTGAGCTGGCTGCCTATAAGCTGCTCCGGTCGGCCGAACCTAAAGCGCAGCTGCTCCATCACGGCGCTGACATTCCCTGGATGAATCAATAGCGCCTTCACTGCCTCGCGCGCTTCATCCTTAGCGCCTTCAACAACCTCTGGTTGTTATCCAGGTCCGTGCAGTTGTACGCTCGGGTCGTCTCCACGAACGCACAGCTGAAGATCGGCCACTCCTCGGGCTGCCCTCCAAATATAGGCAAGTCCGGAAGCTTCCTTGGCCCATATGCTCCCTGGATTCCACTCGGCGTCGTCGCGGCGTAGGATCCGACAAGTGGCGATGCTGTGGCCGCATTGTGGATGCTCACCCCGGTAGCACGAGTCCATGCGCTGGCTGCGCAGTGCCTGTTGCACACAGTGGCTCCAAAAAATAGTTGCTAGTCGTTAGCAATGGCGGTCCACTCGAAGACGGCGGCAGCGTGCAGGCCGCACCGCTCGCACCGTCACCGTTGTATGGCACCGACCCGACCCCGTTATGTAAGGCCTCTCCGTTAGATGTGGGTATTGGCTGGCCGCTCCAAAATGGCGGCCGCCCCGACGCTCCACTGTTGGCGCCAACTGCGCTTGGGCCAACTGCGATTGGCGCGCAATTGGCGGTGCTCACACTTTCCAGGGATCTAGCCTTCTCCAGCTCCCTCTCCAACGCTGCGATCCTCTCCATGAGTTCCAACGCAAGGGGCTGGTTCACCTCCGGTACTGAACTCGCAGCTGTGACAGCAGTACTTCTAGGTTGGGAAGCTACTGTAGTCACCGTAGTGGCCGGGCAAGGAATCGACGCCGCCGTGATGTTCACCCGCGTCCGAGTTCCTGCTCCACTACTGGCTGGCTTCTGACTTACTGTTGTTATAGGGGTGGCTTCCCCTCCGTTCAGCCGGGCACTCTTCCTGGGGGAATGCTGCATCTTCCCCAGCTCCTAGGACTGCGAATAAAAGGCTGTCGTCGTGCGTCACATGGAGTTGCCTTAAACGGCTACCCCATGCATTGGTTCCCGAAAGAAAGGGCTAGGGACTAATCCGTGACTAATTCAATGTTTCACAATTGCAACTAACTTAACTTATTAGCTCACCGCAGTGTGTCCTCCAACTCTTACACGACAATGAAAAGCTAAATTTTCCCGGCAATTTACAATGGCGAAAAACAATGTGCCCAGACACATATGGGCTTACAAATCCTTCCACATTCGGACTTCTCAAAAATACTAACAAGCCTATCGATAACAATATTCGATCCGCGACAATATCAAAAACAAGGCGGATACTCGCCGCTGCCCTAACTTTTTGTAAATTCTTACTAGCTTTAATAGTACTACCAACATTAATATGACAGAGATGAACTCCAGGGTATGCTGCACTCTCCTCTTTGTAATCGAGGACTTCCACTGTGTTTATCACATTGGCGGTGTTGTCGGAGGCTTTGGACTCCTTGCCGCCCATCTTGAGACTTCTATAGGATTGTATTCTTCAAGCGTGTTCCTTGTATTGGTCCTGGATCTTCCCAGACTATGCCATGTTATCCTGGGGGTCGATGGACTTCTCGCTCCTCTTGGCATTTTCCTTTGCCCGTAGTTATTAGCGTTTTAAGGCAGTCCTCACTTGAATCGCGAGAATAAAGTCCCGAAGTAAAAGGACTTTCGTGACCCGGGTATTGACTCACGGGTATTAACCCGGGTATTGATCCACGGGTATTGACCCACGGGTATTGACTATTTTATCGGTGGGCCACGGTCCTTTTATACCGGCTTAGAGCTTTTCTGAGCTATCGGTCTTCTATGCCAAGTGTTTCCATTTAGGAGTCATATTTCTAAATTTTCCCTATTTAGGGAGTCAATACCCCCTCCGTTAACTGTGCCCGTTACTGGAGTAGGTTATTTTTTCTGCAACCTATTGCGGCCGCTGAACTGGTCATCGGGCACTCGTTTATTGTCGACTTACATTTATAATATATATATATATAAGGGTTAACTGTGCAGAAGAACCACCGAAATGTACAAAATATGTGGTTTGTATGTGCATGTACCGTTAATGGTTAAAAGCAATGCCGAAAACTTCACAAAATTGGAATTTTATTTTAGTAATAAACTGTCCGAAATATTTAAGTGGATCCCGTACGCGTTAAAGATGCCCACAAACACCGCCGAAAAATTCCAAAAATGTCATACAATTTTCTAAGGCCGATTTTTTTTTGTAATTTTATTGCTATTCCTCTCGGAAACTTAGGGCTTCTACGAGAGCCTTCCATCTAACCCTGTTTTGGCCAGAATACTCCACATATGATTCTCAGACATTTGTTGCTGAAATTCTGCAGCTTCTGCGTTATTCTCTTCGTTGCGAGCCATGTCCACTCCTCCACTGTTGGATATGATGGTGCCAAGGCATGGGAAGCTGGTGACGAACTCGATTGGGTTCCCATGTATGTTGATGTTTCGTTGGTTGGAGTGGTTGAAACGCATAGCTTTTGTTTTTGCTACGTTTATCTCGAGTCCGACGCTGGTGGCTATCCTGACGAGGATATCACTTTTCCTCTGTATGTCGCCGAGTCTGTGATAGATATGACAGATGTCGTCTGCATAGTCCAAGTCCTCAAGGTGTCTGGTGAGGCTCCACGTAATTCCGCGCTTGGACGAGCATACTTCGCTCATTAACTCGTCGACCACGATGTTGAAGAGTAGACGTGATAGTGGACATCCTTGCCGAATTCCGGTGTTCGTCTGGAAAAGTGCACTTGTTTTCCCGTTGTGTAGTACCGCCAGGTTGGCATCGTCACGCACCTTTCCTGATCGACTGTCTGCCCGTATGGCACTCCGCGCACTTTCTCATTGACTGTCTGTCTCTTCCTGAATCTGCTACGACCGTCTGGTCGCACGCCCGTGTCCAAACTGAGCGACTCGCGCCCGTACTCTGCGCTTGCATGTATGACCTACGCGTGTTCAACTGACTGACTCTCCCGAGCTGCGCCTGCGCCGCCCTTTTATAGGCCGCGGGGATGCCGCTATTTCGTTGTTTGCGCACGGCTCGCTCGGGTACAAGTTCCAACTCATGTCCCGTTAGTTCACGGTGCGTCCTCTTTGTGCTCGTCCAAAGTCCACACCGTTACCGTTCGACCTTTGTGCCCTTGGCTGGCTCGAGTCCAAGGTCCAGCGCGGTACCGTTAGTTCACGGTCTCTCCGCTTTGCCTGGGTCCAAGGTCCATTATTTCCATTATTATTTGACCTGACCGCCCTTGACTCCACTTGCATTCCAGCCGTCTGCTCCGTTGCTATGCCGATCTCCTGCACCCGGATTTGTGCGGAGTTTTAAGACTTCTCACATCTCCCCCTTTCTTCGGATGTTTTTTAAAAGGATGTTGTTTCCGGCGGTCCTTCGCTTTGGTGTCTCCTAGCATAGGCAGCTTCCTCGTTCTCCTCTCGACCCTGCGCCCTTCGTTCTGTCTTTTAGCAACACGACGTGGCATCTTGATCCTCAATCTGTGTCGTTGTGTCCTCATTTCTCTCGTTGACCTGCGCCTCCTGTATTCAAACTTCCTGCCTTCTCATCACCTTCCGTCTCTGGCAACTCCACCGATACTCACCACGATCGAGTTATCGATATTGGCGACCGGCGCTGCCACTTCCTGTTCTCATCGATATTTTCCGGTCGTGCCGATTGCGCGATCGAGCTATCGATATTGGCGGCCGGCGTTGCCACTTCACGTTCCTATCGATATTCCGATGTCGTGCCGATTGCTGTCAATAGTGTGACTGCGTGTTGAAAATCAATTTAAAAACAAATATTTTTGTTCCCTATCGATCTCACTATCGATTGACCAATAGCGCCCCCATCCCGATTTTCTTCACACGTGGATTCTGGTGTTGCAGCTCAATGGAGTTAAGTTTGCGTTTTTTTCTGTATAAGTCGCCATATTTACTCATCCTCTCTTTTGTTTTTAGCTCCACCCACTCGATGAATGCTCCTTCATGCTCCGGGGTTGCTGGCCCTGGACCCGAGCCCCTTCGTGCTTCGGGGCTGCTGACCCTGAACCACAAGGCCCTGCCCTCCTCATTTTTCCGCCTGCGGCAGCCTCGCGTCGAATTGCCGGCCCGCGTGCCTGGCCCCGCGTCGAATTGCTGGCCCGCATGGCAGCTCTTGGCTCTCCGCTCTTGGCTGCCTTTTTTTTAAATGTGAGCTATGTTGTGTCCATCGCCCTCCCCTGTCCCAATAAACATGTTGATTCTCTCTATTTTAAATCGTTTATTGGGGTACGTACACCCTTATCTCGCCGCCGCGACGCACCTTTAGGCGGAACCGCTGGCCGCCCAGCATGAATAATTTGGCCCAGCGGTTTTTATGCCGTCTGCCCGTCTGCCCGCCTGGGTCTCGGCCTCCTCGACCACCCGGGGTGGCCACTGCGCGCGTTCCAGCTCCCTCCACGGCTTCTCGTTCAGCGACTCCTGCTTGCGGAGGCAGGGTCGCTGCGGCGGCTGGCGAGCCTCGGGTCACGATTCCTGCCGCGAAAGCTTCGGTGGTGGGCCACACCCACGGACCCTTCTCCGGGTTCTCTGTCGGGCTTTCGTCCTCCGTCCGGACGCGTATGCGCGAGTCGCGCTCTCGCTGTTCGACCGGCCTCCAACCGACCGCGCCCACCTGCTCCCACACGCGGGCCTCTGGCGTGTCCTCCGCCACCGCTGGTGCGGGCCACGTCCACGTCACCGTCTGCTGGTGCCACCGGCATCGTACGTACTAAACAAAAACCTCCGCTCCATCTCCTGTCCTTGACATGCTCACCGGGACTGCCAGTCAAAGTATTTCATCGGTGAGCAGGATGTGATGCTGAATCGCTCTCCCTCTACTTGTGCGCTGAGCTGTTGCATGGCGCTCCTTCTTTGACTCTTTAGTCGCCTCTTACGACAAGCCGAGCGAACTGTGGTAGAATTCTTACCCCGCCACCACACGGGAGTACTCCTCATCCGCCATTTCTGTTGGCCAACTCGTCCTTGCGGACACGCTTCATCATGCGGACTATGATTTCGTGAGCCCCTTTCCATACGTCCTTGTTCGCCAACATAGCGGCAATCAGGCCTCTTGGGCTGAGAGGTGCACCAGCGAGCGACTCCAGTTGGACCTTCTCCACAGCAAACCTGGAGCAGTGCAGGTGGATGTGCTCTGCTGTTTCCACCGCGTTTATGCAAAAGAGGCATTGCGCTGTATCCACATGGTGGAACCTAAACAGGTACCCTCGGAAACAACCATGGTCCGTTAGGAACTGGGTCATGTGGTAGTCCACCACTTTGTGCTCACACTCTGCCCATTCCGTTAGGTCAGGGATAAGCTTGTACGTCCATCGCCCACGTTGCGACTCTTGCCACCTAGTCTGCCAGACTCCACGAATCCACTAGAGAATCTCCGTTTGGTTAACACCTTCTCGCGCTAGATATTGGCCCTTTATCTCCAGGTCAATGATGCCTGAAAGAGCATGCGTTATCCGAAACGGTTGAAAAGCCTCTGATTAGTCTCAGTGCCATTGTCCGTGATACTGCCAGCGCACTAGCCAAGTAGGTTACTTTGCTTGTAACACAGCTCCAGATAGGGGCAGCGTAAAGCAGCGTTGCCTTAGTAACCGCCGCAAGCAGGGTCCTTGCCGGCAGTCTGGGTCCTCCCACGTTGGGCATAATTCTTGCCAGGGCTGCAGCTGTCATTGCCGCTTTTCTGCTGGCATACGCTGCGTGGTCCTTAAAGGAGAGTCTACGGTCTATTAGGACTCCCAAGTACTTCAACGTACCTGCTGAAGTGATTATTTCTCCCTTCACTTCGACCTGCATGCTTTCAATTCTCTTTCTGCTGCTCAACAGAACTAATTCCGTCTTAAGTGCCGCAATTTCTAGGCCGACTATCTCAAGCCAATCGGTGATCGCCCTGATCGCCACATTACTGATGTCCTGGAGCTCCGGTATTGTCTTTGCCACCGCTGTTACCGCAACGTCGTCGGCGAAGCAGTGTAGCTCCATGCCTCTGGGCTTGCTAATCCTCAGGATACCAACATACATGTAAGATGGTGAAGCAGAAAGGCAGCAGAAAAGCAGCAGAAAAGCAGCAGAAAGGCAGCAGAAAAGCAGCAGAATACCAGCAGAATACCAGCAGAAAAGCAGCAGAATACCAGCAGAAAAAACAGCAGAATACTAGCAGAAAAAACAGCAGAATATCAGCAGAGGATTAAGCACTTTAACATTAACATTACAGCAGCAGCAGTAGAGTACATGACGCGCTATGACATTGGGGGAAGAAAAGGGTGGCAACGCGGAAGCAAGAGGACGAGAGATATCAGGAGAGGGAGGATTTAGGAGCGACAGGGAAGTGACGCCGAAGCAGAAAAAGTTAAGAAAGCGGAAAACGCCGAACAATCTTGTTACATTTCCAACAATATATTAATACTTATACGTTATAATAATAAATCGAATTGAGCATAATAACACAGCTCACATTTGGGGGCTCGTCCTAGTCTGGAAAGTGCAAGTGATCACGCTGTCGCGAGGTACCGAGGTCTTAAAAGGAACAAGAAGCGGGAAAGAATAACGGATGAGTGAGTGAGAAGACAATAAAGCAAGAATTTTCTAGAATTCCACTTGCGAAAGGAAGTCAGCCGTACTATACAAGGCCAGTGGCTGCTGCAGTGAAAAATCGTAAAATGACGGATTTGGATAACGACAATCAGAAGCTCGAAGAAGCAAGTGGAGCGCCCTCCAATGCAGGAGTTGGGGCTTCTGAAAATATCTCTATCGCCGAAAACACATGGACGCTGAAGTATCTTGTCGAGCTCCTCGCCGGAAAAAGGGGACTCGACGATAAAAACAATACTAGTTGCTCAGTTACGGCGGAAAGCTTTGCAAAAAACATGCCTGAGTTTGACGGTGAAAATATACCAGTCAAGCATTGGATTAACAATTTTGAGCTTAATGCTGAAGCTTACGGTTTAAAAATTAAGCAGATGTATACCCAATACTTGATAATATGACGAACACTGGGAAATTGTTTTTGGATTCGACTTACGCACATCAATACACCGAGATGCTTATATTGCTAGAGACTGAGTTTAGTCGTCAGTACGTATGCAGCGCAGATGTTCATTAGCAGCTCCTTGATCGAAAAAAGCGAAAGCAGGAATCATTTCACTAGTATCTTTTGCAGATGAGAAAGATTGCAGCACTTGGCAACATAGATGCACGGTCGGTAATACGCTATATAGTGTATAAATACACTCTCTATAGGTGCAAATATTTTAGAGAGCTGCAGGAGCAGTATGAGGTTTTTGAACGCGTAGCCGAAAAGGGAAATAAGCCGTTCCAGTCAAGCGATGGTAATTGGACACCAAACCAGAAGAAGCAGCACGAGTTCAACGATAGAAAGAATCATTGCTTTAACTGTGGATCCGTCATTTGCGTAAGGAAAGCAAGGCTGCCACGAAATGCTATAGTTGCAACAGAGAGGGACACATGTCTAAGAATTATCCTGGATCAGCTGCTACGCAAAAGTGTCGATGCTGATCAAAAACTATAAGGCAGCGGATTCGGTTGTAGAGGTCCCGAGCTGCGCCTGCGCCGCCCTTTTATAGGCCGCGGGGATCCCGCTTTTTCGTTTTTTGCGCACGGCTCACTCGGGTACAAGGTCCAACTCATGTCCCGTTAGTTCACGGTGCGTCCTCTTTGTGCTCGTCCAAAGTCCACATCGGATGTTTTTTAAAAGGATGTTGTTTCCGGCGGTCCTTCGCTTTGATGTCTCCTAGCATAGGCAGCTTCCTCGTTCTCCTGTCGACCCTGCGCCCTTCGTTCTGTCTTTTAGCAACACGACGTGGCATCTTGATCCTCAACCTGTGTCGTTGTGTCCTCGTTTCTCTCGTTGACCTGCGCCTCCTGTATTCAAATTTCCCGCCTTCTCATCACCTTCCGTCTCTGGCAACTCCACCGATACTCACCACGATCGAGTTATCGATATTGGCGACCGGCGCTGCCACTTCCTGTTCTCATCGATATTTTCCCGTCGTGCCGATTGCGCGATCGAGCTATCGATATTGGCGGCCGGCGTTGCCACTTCACGTTCCTATCGATATTCCGATGTCGTGCCGATTGCTGTCAATAGTGTGACTGCGTGTTGAAAATCAATCTAAAAACAAATATTTTTGTTCCCTATCGATCTCACTATCGATTGACCAATATTATCGTAGCGCCCCCATCCCGATTTTCTTCACACGTGGATTCTGGTGTTGCAGCTCAATGGAGTTAAGTTTGCGTTTTTTTCTGTATAAGTCGCCATATTTACTCATCCTCTCTTTTGTTTTTAGCTCCACCCACTCGATGAATGCTCCTTCATGCTCCGGGGTTGCTGGCCCTGGACCCGAGCCCCTTCGTGCTTCGGGGCTGCTGACCCTGAACCACAAGGCCCTGCCCTCCTCGTTTTTGCGCCTGCGGCAGCCTCGCGTCGAATTGCCGGCCCGCGTGCCTGGCCCCGCGTCGAATTGCTGGCCCGCATGGCAGCTCTTGGCTCTCCGCTCTTGGCTGCCTTTTTTTTAAATGTGAGCTATGTTGTGTCCATCGCCCTCCCCTGTCCCAATAAACATGTTGATTCTCTCTATTTTAAATCGTTTATTGGGGTACGTACACCCTTATCTCGCCGCCGCGACGCACCTTTAGGCGGAACCGCTGGCCGCCCAGCATGAATAATTTGGCCCAGCGGTTTTTATGCCGTCTGCCCGTCTGCCCGCCTGGGTCTCGGCCTCCTCGACCACCCGGGGTGGCCACTGCGCGCGTTCCAGCTCCCTCCACGGCTTCTCGTTCAGCGACTCCTGCTTGCGGAGGCAGGGTCGCTGCGGCGGCTGGCGAGCCTCGGGTCACGATTCCTGCCGCGAAAGCTTCGGTGGTGGGCCACACCCACGGACCCTTCTCCGGGTTCTCCGTCGGGCTTTCGTCCTCCGTCCGGACGCGTATGCGCGAGTCGCGCTCTCGCTGTTCGACCGGCCTCCAACCGACCGCGCCCACCTGCTCCCACACGCGGGCCTCTGGCGTGTCCTCCGCCACCGCTGGTGCGGGCCACGTCCACGTCACCGTCTGCTGGTGCCACCGGCACCAGCATCTGCGCGACGTGCGCCTGGTCCACGATGCAGGACTGCTGCAGCACGCACCGGGGCCCCTTCTCGTCCTGGGTTTTTTTTTGTTTTGTTTTGTATTATATATACGTCAGGAAAATGAAATCTTCTAAAGATACCATCTACTGACCCTAGATGGTATGCACGATTCATAACCCTCCAAGTAGAGTTATGCCTACGTACTAAACAAAAACCTCCGCTCCATCTCCTGTCCTTGACATGCTCACCGGGACTGGCAGTCAAAGTATTTCATCGGTGAGCAGGATGTGATGCTGAATCGCTCTCCCTCTACTTGTGCGCTGAGCTGTTGCATGGCGCTCCTTCTTTGACTCTTTAGTCGCCTCTTACGACAAGCCGAGCGAACTGTGGTAGAATTCTTACCCCGCCACCACACGGGAGTACTCCTCATCCGCCATTTCTGTTGGCCATCTCGTCCTTGCGGACACGCTTCATCATGCGGACTATGATTTCGTGAGCCCCTTTCCATACGTCCTTGTTCGCCAACATAGCGGCAATCAGGCCTCTTGGGCTGAGAGGTGCACCAGCGAGCGACTCCAGTTGGACCTTCTCCACAGCAAACCTGGAGCAGTGCAGGAGGATGTGCTCTGCTGTTTCCACCGCGTTTATGCAAAAGAGGCATTGCGCTGTATCCACATGGTGGAACCTAAACAGGTACCCTCGGAAACAACCATGGTCCGTTAGGAACTGGGTCATGTGGTAGTCCACCACTTTGTGCTCACACTCTGCCCATTCCGTTAGGTCAGGGATAAGCTTGTACGTCCATCGCCCACGTTGCGACTCTTGCCACCTAGTCTGCCAGACTCCACGAATCCACTAGAGAATCTCCGTTTGGTTAACACCTTCTCGCGCTAGATATTGGCCCTTTATCTCCAGGTCAATGATGCCTGAAAGAGCATGCGTTATCCGAAACGGTTGAAAAGCCTCTGATTAGTCTCAGTGCCATTGTCCGTGATACTGCCAGCGCACTAGCCAAGTAGGTTACTTTGCTTGTAACACAGCTCCAGATAGGGGCAGCGTAAAGCAGCGTTGCCTTAGTAACCGCCGCAAGCAGGGTCCTTGCCGGCAGTCTGGGTCCTCCCACGTTGGGCATAATTCTTGCCAGGGCTGCAGCTGTCATTGCCGCTTTTCTGCTGGCATACGCTGCGTGGTCCTTAAAGGAGAGTCTACGGTCTATTAGGACTCCCAAGTACTTCAACGTACCTGCTGAAGTGATTATTTCTCCCTTCACTTCGACCTGCATGCTTTCAATTCTCTTTCTGCTGCTCAACAGAACTAATTCCGTCTTAAGTGCCGCAATTTCTAGGCCGACTATCTCAAGCCAATCGGTGATCGCCCTGATCGCCACATTACTGATGTCCTGGAGCTCCGGTATTGTCTTTGCCACCGCTGTTACCGCAACGTCGTCGGCGAAGCAGTGTAGCTCCATGCCTCTGGGCTTGCTAATCCTCAGGATACCAACATACATGTAAGATGGTGAAGCAGCGGAGCGTCAGCAGAAAGGCAGCAGAAAAGCAGCAGAAAAGCAGCAGAAAGGCAGCAGAATACCAGCAGAATACCAGCAGAAAAGCAGCAGAATACCAGCAGAAAAAACAGCAGAATACTAGCAGAAAAAACAGCAGAATATCAGCAGAGGATTAAGCACTTTAACATTAACATTACAGCAGCAGCAGTAGAGTACATGACGCGCTATGACATTGGGGGAAGAAAAGGGTGGCAACGCGGAAGCAAGAGGACGAGAGATATCAGGAGAGGGAGGATTTAGGAGCGACAGGGAAGTGACGCCGAAGCAGAAAAAGTTAAGAAAGCGGAAAACGCCGAACAATCTTGTTACATTTCCAACAATATATTAATACTTATACGTTATAATAATAAATCGAATTGAGCATAATAACTCAGCTCACATTTGGGGGCTCGTCCTAGTCTGGAAAGTGCAAGTGATCACGCTGTCGCGAGGTACCGAGGTCTTAAAAGGAACAAGAAGCGGGAAAGAATAACGGATGAGTGAGTGAGAAGACAATAAAGCAAGAATTTTCTAGAATTCCACTTGCGAAAGGAAGTCAGCCGTACTATACAAGGCCAGTGGCTGCTGCAGTGAAAAATCGTAAAATGACGGATTTGGATAACGACAATCAGAAGCTCGAAGAAGCAAGTGGAGCGCCCTCCAATGCAGGAGTTGGGGCTTCTGAAAATATCTCTATCGCCGAAAACACAAGGACGCTGAAGTATCTTGTCGAGCTCCTCGCCGGAAAAAGGGGACTCGACGATAAAAACAATACTAGTTGCTCAGTTACGGCGGAAAGCTTTGCAAAAAACATGCCTGAGTTTGACGGTGAAAATATACCAGTCAAGCATTGGATTAACAATTTTGAGCTTAATGCTGAAGCTTACGGTTTAAAAATTAAGCAGATGTATACCCAAGCTCTTGATAATATGACGAACACTGGGAAATTGTTTTTGGATTCGACTTACGCACATCAATACACCGAGATGCTTATATTGCTAGAGACTGAGTTTAGTCGTCAGTACGTATGCAGCGCAGATGTTCATTAGCAGCTCCGTGATCGAAAAAAGCGAAAGCAGGAATCATTTCACTAGTATCTTTTGCAGATGAGAAAGATTGCAGCACTTGGCAACATAGATGCACGGTCGGTAATACGCTATATAGTGTATAAATACACTCTCTATAGGTGCAAATATTTTAGAGAGCTGCAGGAGCAGTATGAGGTTTTTGAACGCGTAGCCGAAAAGGGAAATAAGCCGTTCCAGTCAAGCGATGGTAATTGGACACCAAACCAGAAGAAGCAGCACGAGTTCAACGATAGAAAGAATCATTGCTTTAACTGTGGATCCGTCATTTGCGTAAGGAAAGCAAGGCTGCCACGAAATGCTATAGTTGCAACAGAGAGGGACACATGTCTAAGAATTATCCTGGATCAGCTGCTACGCAAAAGTGTCGATGCTGATCAAAAACTATAAGGCAGCGGATTCGGTTGTAGAGGTCCCGAGCTGCGCCTGCGCCGCCCTTTTATAGGCCGCGGGGATCCCGCTTTTTCGTTTTTTGCGCACGGCTCACTCGGGTACAAGGTCCAACTCATGTCCCGTTAGTTCACGGTGCGTCCTCTTTGTGCTCGTCCAAAGTCCACATCGGATGTTTTTTAAAAGGATGTTGTTTCCGGCGGTCCTTCGCTTTGATGTCTCCTAGCATAGGCAGCTTCCTCGTTCTCCTCTCGACCCTGCGCCCTTCGTTCTGTCTTTTAGCAACACGACGTGGCATCTTGATCCTCAACCTGTGTCGTTGTGTCCTCATTTCTCTCGTTGACCTGCGCCTCCTGTATTCAAATTTCCCGCCTTCTCATCACCTTCCGTCTCTGGCAACTCCACCGATACTCACCACGATCGAGTTATCGATATTGGCGACCGGCGCTGCCACTTCCTGTTCTCATCGATATTTTCCCGTCGTGCCGATTGCGCGATCGAGCTATCGATATTGGCGGCCGGCGTTGCCACTTCACGTTCCTATCGATATTCCGATGTCGTGCCGATTGCTGTCAATAGTGTGACTGCGTGTTGAAAATCAATCTAAAAACAAATATTTTTGTTCCCTATCGATCTCACTATCGATTGACCAATATTATCGTAGCGCCCCCATCCCGATTTTCTTCACACGTGGATTCTGGTGTTGCAGCTCAATGGAGTTAAGTTTGCGTTTTTTTCTGTATAAGTCGCCATATTTACTCATCCTCTCTTTTGTTTTTAGCTCCACCCACTCGATGAATGCTCCTTCATGCTCCGGGGTTGCTGGCCCTGGACCCGAGCCCTTCGTGCTTCGGGCTGCTGACCCTGAACCACAAGGCCCTGCCCTCCTCGTTTTGCGCCTGCGGCAGCCTCGCGTCGAATTGCCGGCCCGCGTGCCTGGCCCGCGTCGAATTGCTGGCCCGCATGGCAGCTCTTGCTCTCCGCTCTTGGCTGCCTTTTTTTTAATGTGAGCTATGTTGTGTCCATCGCCTCCCTGTCCAATAAACATGTTGATTCTCTCTATTTTAAATCGTTTATTGGGTACGTACACCTTATCTCGCCGCCGCGACGCACCTTTAGGCGGAACCGCTGGCCGCCAGCATGAATAATTTGGCCCAGCGGTTTTTATGCCGTCTGCCCGTCTGCCCGCCTGGGTCTCGCCTCCTCGACCACCCGGGTGGCCACTGCGCGCGTTCCAGCTCCCTCCACGGCTTCTCGTTCAGCGACTCCTGCTTGCGGAGGCAGGGTCGCTGCGGCGGCTGGCGAGCCTCGGGTCACGATTCCTGCCGCGAAAGCTTCGGTGGTGGGCCACACCCACGGACCCTTCTCCGGGTTCTCCGTCGGGCTCTCGTCCTCCGTCCGGACGCGTATGCGCGAGTCGCGCGCTCTGCCTTCCTCGTTGATGACAGTTGTTTCTTGGAATTTTATTTCGCATTCTGCATTGTCTGTTCTCGTTTCATCGGCTTCATCTTCCAATTCCCCAAAGCGTTCCAGGTCCTTTAGATTTATTGTTGTAGTGGCACTTATAATTTTTAGCTTTGCTGCTCGAGTTATATTTCCGGACACTGTTGGGTCATGCAGCCGCCTAAACTGTGCAGTAGACTATCTCATACTCTTAATATTGTAAGCCGAAATAGTCAGCAGTAGCAGTTGCGATGCCCATAGTGCAAACCGCTGTTCTCGCACGCATTTATCTGTACGGCGCTCATTCCTTGTTCTCTTTGTTAACTACCTATGTTAAGCTTGGGCGCTGCATTTCGGCTGTCTGTCCCGCCAATTGTCACTTCTTCGTTTTTCGGCAAAGACTCAACTTGTGTTTCGATATAGCTCTTTGTCGGTCCTAGCTGCCGTAAACAATTCGCAAAATAAACAGTATCGGAAAACAAACAAACTTTCTTCGGCTATTTATTATTCGCAACAGCTATTGAAAAAGCTCAATAGCTAAACATTGGTGACCCTGACGTGATAGTGTTAATATGCATGCATTAATTAATGCACTTATCCCGTTTATAAATAAATATAAATACATTAAATCGCAATCGGTTGGACAAGTGAGTGGTGTTTCGGTGATAGTGGCTTTGTTTAAGCGAGCTAGCATTACATATATACATACATACATTGCTACATATATCGTTACGTACATTGACTCCGCTTGCATTTTCGGCATTTATTTTGTGCTCATCTTCCCGCTGAACCGAATTAAAAGCGAAATGTTCCTATGCCCGCTGAAAGTGACAAAAACAGGGTGACCTTTTTAAAGCGCAAAGCCAATGCGCTGTTCAGCAGGTTGCAGAGGCTACAAACGTCGCTGTCTAATGAGACGCTGAGCGGATACGACGAACCCACTCTTACGGTGAGGCTGGAGCAAATTAATGAGCTGCAAAGTGCCTTCAATGTTCTGCATACAGAACTGGAGGAATTGGATTTCGACGAAATTGGCAGTGAAATGAGCGAGAGTTTCGATGAATTTATCGTTGAATTCAAGGCTAGTGGAAATAGCCAAACGCAATGTGCATTTCGCGCCGCACTCAACGCTTGCGGAAGGTGTTGTGCCCCACCAGTGTAGTGGTCATCAGACGCGGCCGAGGCCGATGCCGAGGCCGATGCCGTTGCCGCCTATGCAGCTGTCAACGTTTGGCGGAGGCTACGCAAACTGGGCGGATTTTTAGTCCGTGTTCACGAGCATAATCGACAGCCATCCTGACCTCTCCAACATTGAGAAATTTCAACATCTGCGGTCATGTTTGAGGGATTCAGCGCTGGAAACTATCCGATCATTGGAGATCTCAAACGGCAATTACGAAGCGGCTTTAGAGTTGCTTCAAAAAAGGTTTGATAATCGGCGTCTCGTTTTTCAGGCGCACATCACCGAGATTCTGGGCTTAAAGGTAGTACGGAATGGTTCAGTGGCATCGCTTCGGGAATTGTCGGACAAGTTTAAAGCTCACATTCGTGCGTTGAAGGATTTGGGCACCACTGAGCAAATCGCTGGCTGTATCATAGTGCAAGTGCTGCTGCAAAAGCTGGATGCGGCGAGCCAAGCTAAGTGGGAGGAGCGCTTGGATGATCCGGTCTTTGTCAACCTTGTTCCGTCGTGGGAATCGATGGCTGCATTCCTGGAGCAGCGATGTAGGACTTTGGAGGCCGTGGATTGCGCCATGGCAATCTATACGCCAGGCGTTCAGGTGGGCAGAAATCGTTCGACGCTAGTTGCTACCACCCAAAATTCTCTTGGTTGCATGCTTTGCCATAGTGCAGAGCATGCCATATATTATTGCCCGCAATTTAGAGACAGCGCCCGTAGATCGTCTGCGCGAGGCAAAGAGACTAGCACTTTACCTAAATTGCCTAAAGGCAGGTCATCAGCTACGGCAATGCAGCTCGAGCCGCTGCCGCACCTGTGGAATCAGGCATCATACGCTACACCATCTAGATGGTCCGCCTTCCTCGCAGCCACATGTTCCGGTGTCTTCAAGCTCCCACACTGAGCCTTCTGCCCCGCTTTCGACTTCTTCTACTCTAATTGCTCAGGATCTCGGTAGTGACCTTGTGCTGCTAGCCACTGCAACCGTTCTAGTGCAGAATCGGTCGGGACTGTTCGTTCCCTGCAGGGCCTTGTAAGATTCTGGCTCTCAACTGCACTTGGTCACCTCTCGGTTTGCAAATCAACTGCAACTTAAGAGGTCGAGGTCGTCCGGCTCCGTCACTGGAATCGGGGACTCCAATTTCGCGACTGATGGATTCTCGGTAGGAATTGCGATGCGGTCTGTCCCTTCGGATTTCTCAACGAGCATAACAGCAGTTATCGCTCCCAATATCACGGATCGCCAGCCAAGTTTTAATGTGCACATTGGGGACTGGAAGATTCCAGAAAACCTGCAGCTTGCCGACCCGGAATTTCATAAAGCTCAGCGTGTTGACCTGTTAATAGGAGCTAGCCTGTTTTATGAGCTGCTGTGCGTAGGTCAGATAAAGTTGTTGCCAGGACTGCCATTGCTTCAAAAAACTCGTCTGGGCTGGGTTGTGTCTGGAGGCTGCGCGCGCCCTTGTGGTAGCGCCCTTATTGCTTCACGCGTTCCTTCTTCAGCCAGCAAGGAAAACAGCATTGATGGTGAACTTGATTCACTTCTGCAGCGCTTTTGGGAGGTAGAAAATTGTCCCGGCCCAATAGTTCAAGCCACTAAGGAGGAGCTAGATTGCGAGGCCTACTTTGTTAAAAATTACACCCGATTGCCAGCTGGCGATTACTCGGTACGGTTGCCGCTAAAACTCCATTTGGATTCTTTAGGAGATTCCTATCCTCAGGCTTTGCGGAGATTCTTGTCGCTGGAGAGGAAGCTTACAAAGCACCCCGGCTTGAGGGTTAAATATGCGGCGTTCATGAAGGAATATCGTGATATGGGACATATGTCGCCTGTGCCTGCATCTGAGGTCAGCTCGTGCCGATATTTTTTACCACATCACTGCGTCATGAAGGAGGATAGCACTACCACCAAGCTTCGCGTTTTCTTTGACGGATCAGCTGCCACTTCCACTGGTTACTCGCTTAACGATGTGTTAATGGCTGGCCCGGTCATCCAGCCAAAGCTATTTCACATCCTAATTCGATTTCGCTCACACCCAGTTGCTGTTACAGGAGACATATGTAAAATGTACCGATGTGTAAGAGTCTCGCAAGAAGATAGCTATTTGCAGTGCATTGTATGGAGGGACTCCCCAATAGATGACCTTCAAGTGTACAAACTCGACACAGTTAGTTACGGCACCAGACCAGCCTCCTTCTTGTCCGTAAGGGCTATGCAGCAGTTGTCAATCGATGCGCAGGCATCTTTTCCCATTGGATCAGAAATCCTTCGGCGCGATTTTTACGTAGATGATCTTATCTCCGGCTCCGGCACGGTAAAGGATGCTATCAGCATAATGCAGCAGACGGCTGGCATTCTTGCGAAGGGCAAGCTCAAGCTAAGGAAATGGTGCTCTAACATTCCGCTTGTGCTGGAGGGTGTGCCCGCCGAGGACAAGGAGTCGTTCATGAAGTTTGAAGATGGTAGCGATTTCACCAAAACTTTAGGTCTCGCTTGGGATCCCGCCTCCGACCAGCTATTGTTTTCGTTCTCTGCCTTTCAGTCGCCATTGAGACCCTGCAGGCGCTCTGTTTTGTCTGCGATTGCTAAATTTTACGATCCTCTCGGCCTGGTCGGTCGTGTAATCACAAGGTGTAAAATCATTTTGCAGCAGCTCTGCAAGGAAAAGCTGTCCTGGGATGAAAGCCTCCCGGAAACTCATAACACGAAATGGCTTGATATATGTCGCAGTGTTGAAATAATAAGTCATGTTAGTTTCCCTCGGTTCGTGTTTAGCGCAGAGTCTGGTCTTGAGGTGCATGGTTTTTGTGATGCAAGCATTGATGCCCATGGAGCCTGCGTTTATGTGGTTTCTAAAGGGAATCAAAGTTTTAGCCATTTGCTTTGTTCGAAGTCGCGCATAGCTCCGTTGAAGACCATAACAGTACTATAGCTGGAGCTTTGTGGTGCGGATCTTCTGGCTAAAATCATGAGGGAAATAGTTGGCTTGAAAGTATTTAAAGGACGCTACTATTGTTGGTGCGACTCGACGGTGGCACTTTCCTGGATCCGAGATGAGCCCGCCAGGTTCAACATATTTGTGGCAAATAGGGTTGCTGCCATTCAGGAGCTGACAGATGTCACGGCTTGGCGTTATGTTCCAACAGCGTTAAATCCGGCTGACATCTTATCCAGAGGATCCCTCCCGTCTGAGCTTAGCGAATCGTCACTCTGGGCGCATGAACCCGCCTATCTTACGGAGCCTGAAAGAGATTGGCCAACAGCTGTTTGTCCTGCCAAACCAGTGCTTGAGCTTCGTCGAAGTGTGTTCATCGTAAAGTCGCCGTACGTGGATGTAATTGCTAGCTCCAAATTTGCAAATTCGTACCCCTCACTGCAACGAGTGATTGCATACATTTACAAATTTTGTAATGGAATTCGTCATCCTGGGCTCACCGTCGCACACATTCAAGAGGGTACTCAGATGATGCTGCGGTTGGTGCAGCGCGCGCAGTTATGGGAGGACATGCAGTCCCTAAAAACGCTGGGAAGAGTTTCCTCGTCTAGTCCCATATCCTCGCTTTCGCCGTTCCTGGATCAGATTGGACTTCTTAGAGTAAGCGGTCGCCTCCGGAATTCGTCATTGGACTTTGATGGCCGCCACCCGAAAATCCTTCCAAGGTCCCATCCGGTGACTCTGGCAATTATTTCGCATTACCATGAAAGCAATCTTCATGCCGGACCTCGAGCTCTTCTGGGTGCAATTCGATCCCAATATTGGCCTATTGGGGGGAGGAAGACGGTTACCAAGGCCGTGAACAGATGCGTTAGATGTTTTCGGATGAAGGCGCGGCTGAAAGAGCACATAATGGCGGACCTTCCCAAGGAGCGCTTGGAAGGATCTCACGCTTTTGAGGTTGCTGGCATAGACTTCTGTGGACCCTTCTTTCACAAGTCGGATACTCGCAACAATCCCGCGGTTAAATGCTACGTCTGCGTATTTATATGCTTTGCAACCAAGGCAGTGCACCTGCAGCTGATCAAGGATCTCTCGACAGTTGCGTTTCTGTGCGGACTCAAGAGGTTTATATGCACCCGGCGGAAGCCGAAGCAAATTTGGTCAGACAACGCCACCAACTTTGTCGGCGCCAAGAATGAACTTCTGGAACTTCAAAGGTTATTTCTCAGCAGCGAGCATCAAGGCTCCGTTCAGAATTTTTGCCTTTCGGAGACGATTGACTGGCGGTTCATCCCTCCACGGTCGCCCCATTTCGGTGGACTTTGGGAAGCGGCGGTGAAAACGGCCAAACATCATTTCTACCGCGCTGTGGGTACGGCGGTTCTGACCTTCGACGAGCTGAGGACGCTGGTGTGCCACATCTCGGCAGTTATTAACTCCAGACCTTTAGTTCCCATTTCAGAGAACCGATCTGGACGACCTCACTCCGGCGCATTTTCTCAATGGTGGTCCGCCTTCGTCGTTTGACGAGCCAGATATAACGGTCCTAAACTATAATCGGCTTGACTCTTGGCAGCGCATCTCCTTTCTTTAGCAAATCTTTTGGTCGCGATGGAAGGAAGAGTACTTGACGTTGCTCCAGCAGCGCTCCAAGTGGCGCACCCCAAAGCCTGTCGTAGCCGTGGACAACGTCGTTCTTGTTAAGGACGAGAATCTACCCCCAATGAGATGGCCTTTGGCGAGAGTCATGCAGTTGATTCCTGGCAGAGACGGCGTCGCTCGAGTTGCAGAATTGAGGACCGCGTCTGGAGTAATAAGGCGGGCAGTGAACCAGCTGTGTCTGCTTCCCCTTGAGGACTCTGTTGAAAGCCAAGCTTCCAACGGGGGGAGGATGTTGGGTCATGCAGCCGCCAAAACTGTGCAGTAGACTATCTCATACTCTTAATATTGTAAGCCGAAATAGTCAGCGGTAGCAGTTGCGATGCCCATAGTGCAATCCGCTGTTCTCGCACGCATTTATCTGTACGGCGCTCATTCCTTGTTCTCTTTGTTATCTACCTACGTTAAGCTTGGGCGCTGCATTTCGGCTGTCTGTCCCGCCAATTGTCACTTCTTCGTTTTTCGGCAAAGACTCAACTTGTGTTTCGATATAGCTCTTTGTCGGCCCTAGCTGCCGTAAACAATTCGCAAAATAAACAGTATCGGAAAACAAACAAACTTTCTTCGGCTATTTATTATTCGCAACAGCTATTGAAAAAGCTCAATAGCTAAACAGACACAATCCACCCAAATTTGGTTTTTTGTCCCAAGATTCCGTTGACGGTTTTTATTTTCTCCATCATAATCAGGGGAAATAGATCCACACCTATCACCATGTCAAATCTGCTTGGCTCGTTGAATCGTGGATCTGCTAGCCTGTAGCCCTTCCACTCTTTGTTGATATCAATATCAAACTTTTTGCTGGGAAGGGCTCTATGGAGTGTTAGTAAAACCAATGCTTCCGCTGATGCTTTGAAGCTGCTTGGAGTTTTTGGTTTAATCGTCAGGTGGACACTATTTTTTGATAATTAAGTAGTCTGGGAGATACCTTCGACCTCTATAGTACTCCTTACTCTGGGAATCCTTAATATTTTGCTGCTTCCTCTGAAATCAGCGTCTTCTGGGATCCACCGTCAATAAGCGCCCTCAACCTCCAGCTTTGTTTTTCGCTAAAACAACAGCTGTAGCCAATAGTGTGTCTTGGCCTTGCTTAGGGCTATTGCTGTTGATACTGCGTTTTGTGTCTTCATTAAGAAGGCTGTTGTGTCTTTTGGAGCATCGATTGCATGTAATTTCCTTTCTGCAGTCGATAGCATTATGCTTTCCAAAGCATGTAAAGCACATGCTGTTCTTTTGAACGAATTCTTTTCTTTTTTCGATTGATTGTGCTCTGAATGTGAGACACTTTATCATATCGTGGCCATCCTTAGAGCAAAAGGCACACGATCTAACTTGCACATTTCTTGTAGCAAGCTGAGCGGTATTTTTGGTAATGAGTTGTATTGTTGCTCAATAAACTTCAGTACATCCAGTACATCACCCACATAGTACCAAGCGCACCCTGTGTTTTTCTGCGAACAGCAACAACACCCAGCAGGGCGATCGCGTTACCAGACTTTTCGGTTTTCTACGAATAACAACACAACACCGTAGACGCCACTCCCCGATGGCGACAGGTGGCAGCTCCACCACTGGGATAAGCCGCATCTGGCCAATCACCAGATCGGTCGAAAAACTTACAACGATTACCGAAACTAATACGAGAAATTTAAGCATAAACGGCTCCCCAAATTCGATGACGACCATAGGCATTTCAAAACGGACACGAATTGGACAATGGAACGTTAGAACTCTAAGAGAACTATCTAGGTTAGCACAGTTCGTGGCCGAGATGGAGAAACTCCACATTGCAATAGCTGGAATCAGCGAGATGAGGTGGACTGGCAGTGGGGAAACAACAACATCAGATAGCAATCTAGTCCTACACAGTGGCAACAGTGACGGCAGCAGATATGGAGTGGGAATTTTCGTGTCCAAGCGCATAAAGAAGGCACTGGTTTCCTGGGAACCCATTTCTGATAGAATCATGACCGCCAGGTTCAGATGTAGAGCTAGATACATAAACATCACTCAATGCTATGCCCCGACGGAAGACGCAAACGACGACACCAAGGACGTCTTCCATACTGCCCTTACAGCAACCCTCAACAAGTTACGGCAAGGTGACATTAACATCCTCATGGGTGACGTCAATGCAAAAATTGGCCCCAACAACACCGGCCTAAGATCTGTCATGGGCCAGCATGGAGCTGGGACTCGCAACGATAACGGAGAGAGATTAGTGGAACTCTGCCAGCTATTCCAACTGGTCATCGGTGGCACAATATTTTCACACAAAGATATCCACAAATACTCCTGGACATCTCCAAGTGGTAATACGCGCAACCAGATCGACCACATATGCATTAGCAGGAAATGGAGACACTCGCTACTGGACGTACGGAACAAAAGGGGAGCAGCCATAGACAGTGATCATGAGTTTGTCATTGGAGAACTTTCAATAAAGCTCAACCGCAACCACTGAAGGAACACTGGCAACAGTCAACACCGGCGAGCGCCCCCCCTGAACGTGCACCTCCTTAGCGACTCTACTCTGAAGACTAGAATGACGTCCACGCTGCGAGAACAGCTGATCCCCCTAGAAGACCACCCATGGGAGTACACCTGCATACACCTCCACGGCGGAGGAAATACTTGGCCTGCAACAACGCAGAAGAACGGACTGGATATCTGAAGAGACCTGGGACATGATTAGAAGGAGGAACCACCTCAAGCCTCTGGCGGACCAGCTCATGCAGTACCGTGGGGAGTATCGCGGACTATGCAGAGCGGTGAAAAGGTCGGCCAGAAAGGACAAAAGAGCACAGCTGGATAGACTTGCGGCAGACGCAGAACGAGCAGCCGGCGAGAACAACATGCGCTCGCTATACCAGCAGATCTCACGGATCACAGGAACCCATCACAGACAGAACAAACCAGTCAGAGATCTAGAAGGTAACCTCTTATCCAATGATGACGCACAAATCCGAAGATGGGGCCAACACTTCATGGGAATCAGCCACACCACATCACCAAACGTGGCCATAGACTACAGGAGTGTTGTGCCGCCAAGTGGGAGTAGCAGGATACCCTCTGCACCCCCGAATGTAAGAGAAATCGTGATTGCAATAAAGAAGCTGAAGCACAACAGGGCAGCTGGCGAAGACAACATACCAGCCGAATTGCTTCAAGTTGACACCCAACTGATGGCTGAAACATTGCATCCACACTTCTCACGCATATGGGAAGGCGAGACGGTGCCAGACTCCTGGAAAAGTGGAATCATTGTGAAGCTTCCCAAAAAAGGCGACCTTAGTGACTGCAACAACTGGAGAGGGATAACACTGCTCAACACCAGCTACAAGATCTTAGCTACACTTCTGAAAGAACGCCTCCAGGAAAAAATTTAGCCAACAATACGAGACGAACAGGCAGGCTTCAGACCACACAGGAGTTGCGTAGACCAGGCAAATACACTACGCATAATAACCGAGCAAGCTGTGGAATGGAGAGCCCCGCTTTACCTCCTGTTCATCGACTTCAAGAAGGCATTCGACTCAGTTGAAAGAGCAGCAATATGGCGAGCACTTGCAAGAAAAGGAGTACCTGCAAACCTCATCGCCATCATCAAATCGATGTATGACGATGCCAACCTGGCGGTACTGCACAATGGAAAAACTAGTGCACCTTTCCAAACGAACACCGGAATTCGGCAAGGATGCCCGCTGTCACCACTCCTCTTCAACATCGTAGTCGACGAGTTAATGAGCGAAGTATGCTCTTCCAAGCGCGGAATTTCGTGGAACCTCACCAGACACCTTGATGACATCTATCTCATATCGCACAGACTCGGCGACATACAGAGGAAAAGTGACGACCTCGTCAGGATAGCCAGCAGCGTAGGGCTCAAGATAAACATAGCGAAAACAAAAGCTATGCGCTTCAACCACTCCAGCCAAGGAAACATCAACATAAATGGGAACCCAATCGAGTTCATTACCAGTTTCCCATACCTTGGCACCATCATATCCAACAGTGAAGGAGTGGATGATGATGTCTCCAGTCGTCTTGGCAAAGCCCGCTCAGCATTTGGGAGACTATACCGCATATGGAGAGACCGAAAAATCAGCCGACGAACAAAGCTCAGGATCTACAATGCGTGTGTGAAATCCATACTGCTATACGGAAGTGAGACATGGCTCGCCACGAAGAAAATAACGCAGAAGCTACAGGCTTCAGCAACAAATGCCTGAGAGTCATATGTGGGGTATTCTGGCCAAACAGAATAGCCAACACAGAACTGTAGCGCGTTACAGACGAGTCCCCGATTCACATACAAATAAGGAAAAAAAAATGGATGTGGATAGGGCACGCTCTCAGAACAAAACCGAGTAGCATTGTGAGGATGGCACTAGACTGGAACCCCCAAGGAAGCAGGCGAGTAGGAAGGCTAAGAGCAACCTGGAGAAGAACCGCTCACCAAGAACTAGCCCAAATAAACACCACATGGGAAAGTGCAAAACAGACAGCTCAAAATAGAGTTAGATGGAAAGCTTTCGTAGGAGCCCTAAGTTCCCGAAAGGAATAGAAAGAATTAAAAAAAAAAAAAAAAAACATCTTGTAAGGACTGTATAGCTCTTGCCTTTTTTACATGCTGTTCATACAGCTGCAAGGCTTCTGGCAAAAATTTCCGCAGCAGAATTCCTCCTACAATTACGTCAGCAGAGCTTCCTATTTTTCCTTTTTGCTTTATGATGAATATGCTCTCGGTCGCAGTATCCAAAAACTTCCCTAAATTTTTCTCATCATGGGGCAGCAAGCACTCCAGTTCCATTAATTTGTTGAAGTGTTGGGAGAATATTTTTCTGCTTTTCTCATAGCGTTTGCAGATAAGCTCCCACGCTGCTGCATAGCTAGCCGCTGATCCCGTTATCAAATGGCTAAGTGGTGCTTCCTCTGACTAGTGCGGCAACATCAGATTGCAGAATGTCTGCCTCATCTTGATCAAAGGCAGTTCTGTCATACTTGTTTTCAAGCAGTTTCAGTGTGTCCGTCACGTTGGACCAATCACTTTTCATCATTGCCAGCTGCTTGACTAGTTCAATCTCACTTGAACTATCCAGGGTTTCGTAGATTAGGCTTATCTGTTGCCTCACCCTGTCCGCTCTTCTGTCCACCAGTTGAACCAGATTATCAACTGGACTGGAGCTCCGAGCTGATGCGGTATCAGATAATTTTGATCCACTTGGTATATTTATCTCTTCAAGTGTTTCTACCTTTAATTGCGACTCCTTATAGGCCTTGACAGCATCCATAGTTTTAATAAATATTTTATCATTAAAATATTGATGATCGCTTGTTCTGTATCCAAGCAATAGTAATTTGCGAATCACTCCATGCATGCGTTGTAATCTTGTTGCTCCATTTACTTTGCTAGTAAATGCGCAGCACATAATTCCAACTTTGGAATTGTTTTCCTGTTTTTTATAGGATTTACTTTGCTTTTTGCTGCTAGCAAAGTAACTCTGCCGCCTACTTTTGTATACACAGCTGCTGCATATGCTTTCTCTGATGCATCGCAGAATCTATTGGAGCATCCAGTCCAGCGTGAAATGCCAATTTCTTCTAAATATGATAGACCTTTAGCATATTCCATCCACCAGTTTGCTAATTTGGATTCCAATTCAACGTCCCAAGTCATCGGTAACTTCCACAGTTCCTGAATGAAACATTTGCCTTGAATCGTTACAGGTGCCAACCATCCTAGTGGGTCGAAAATTCTGGACAACTGTGATAACACTAACCGCTTTGTTATGCGTGTTAGCATTGGGTTTTCTGCCGAAAACGTAAATGTATCCTTCTTCGGATCCCATTGAAGTCCTAAGGTTTTGATCGATTCATTCTCCTCAATGCAGATTTTCTCCGTAGCACCGTCGTCCTAAATGTCGGCTAAAATACGTTCGTCATCTGCAACCCATTTTCGCAGATGCATGCCGGCCTTCTCCATCCCTTGTCTCAATTTCCTTTAAAGTTCATAGCACTCGTTGACTGTGTCGCCACCAGTTATGAGGTCATCCATATAAAAGTCGTCTCTTATTGTTTCTGCTAAGACGCTATCCTCTTGGCAATTTTGGATGATCTCTCCATAGGATATATTGGTATTCTTTGTTTTTTTTTCAGCAACCTTTATTTGGCGATACATTTTTTCAATGTCAGCTACCATTACATATTGCCACTTGCGCCATTTAATTGGAATATCGTATATATCCTTTTGAATCGCAGGACCAGCTATAATAACGTCATTTAGGCTTAGTCCATTTGTCGTCTTTGCGGATGCGTCAAAAACTACTCGTAGCTTCGTAGTTAAGCTTCCAGGCCTGATGATTGCTTGATGGGGTAAATAGTATTTACCTTGACCCGTTGTCTTTACAGATTCCATATGTCCCATCTTATGGTATTCTTTCATGAATTCGTTGTATGCAGCCCAGTTCTTTGGGTTTCTTTGAAACTTCTTTTCCATTTGCATAAGCCTTGCCATTGCCTGTTTGCGAGAGTCCCCCAGCTTTGCCTCTTAGTGGAATGGAATTGAAACCACAAATCTGCCTTCCTCGTTGATGACAGTTGTTTCTTGGAATTTTCATTCGCATTCTGCATTGTCTGTAATCGTCTCATCGGCTTCATCTTCCAATTCCCAAAAGCGATCCAGGTCCTTTAAATTTATTGTGGTAGTGGCACTTATAATTTTTTGGTTTGCTGCTCGAGTTATATTTCCGGACACAATCCACCCAAATTTGGTTTTTTGTCCCAAGACTCCATTCACGGTTTTTATTTTCTCAATCATAATCAGGGGAAATAGATCCACACCTATCACCATGTCAAATCTGCTTGGCTCGTTGAATCGTGGATCTGCTAGCCTGTAGCGCTTCCACTCTTTGTTGATATCAATATCAAACTTTTTGCTGGGAAGGGCTCTATGGAGTGTTGGTAAAACCAATGCTTCGGCTGATGCTTTGAAGCTGCTTGGAGTTTTTGGTTTGATCGTCGGGTGGACACTATTTGTTGATAATTGAGTAGTCTGGAAGATACCTTCGACCTCTATAGTACTCCTTACTCTGGGAATCCTTAATATTTGTGCTGCTTCCTCTGAAATCAGCGTCTTCTGGAATCCACCGTCAATAAGCGCCCTCAACCTCCAGCTTTGTTTTTCACTAAAACAACAGCTGTAGCCAATAGTGTGTCTTGGCCTTGCTGTTGATACTGCGTTTTGTGTCCTTATGAAGAAGGCTGTTGTGTCTTTTGGAGCATCGATTGCATGTAATTTCCTTTCTGCAGTCGATAGCATTATGCTTTCCAAAGCATCTAAAGCACATGCTGTTCTTTTGAACGAATTGCAGATAAGATCCATATTGCGTTTGCAGATAAGCTCCCACGCTGCTGCATAGCTAGCCGCTGATCCCGTTATTAAATGGCTAAGTGGTGCTTCCTCTGACTAGTGCGGCAACATCAGATTGCAGAATGTCTGCCTCATCTTGATCAAAGGCAGTTCTGTCATACTTGTTTTCAAGCAGTTTCAGTGTGTCCGCCACGTTGGACCAATCACTTTTCATCATTGCCAGCTGCTTGACTAGTTCAATCTCACTTGAACTATCCAGGGTTTCGTAGATTAGGCTTATCTGTTGCCTCACCCTGTCCGCTCTTCTGTCCACCAGTTGAACCAGATTATCAACTGGACTGGAGCTCCGATCTGATGCGGTATCAGATAATTTTGATCCACTTGGTATATTTATCTCTTCATGTGTTTCTACCTTTAATAGCGATTCCTTGTAGGCCTTGACAGCATCCATAGTTTTAATAAATATCTTATCATTAAAATATTGATGATCGCCAACTCCCAATTTTACCAGCGCATTGTTGTTAGTAGTAAATCGGTCTACCAATGCTTTTATTGCTGGTTGTCTTGATGTCTTGTCCTTGATGGCTTGCAGTATTTTGTTCTGCAGCTCTCCTTGGTCTTGCACCAATTTCACAGATCTTTCCGACAACATCTTGGGAAAACAATCACTGTGACTTGTGCTTTCTGCTTGTATTCTTTGGCGTGGTCTGTTGGAGGATTTTTTGATTGGTCGCCAAGGAAAAGCAAGAACACAATGTTTCACCTTATACTTTCACCTAGTACTTTAAGGCGTGGTCTTTTATTCTGTGTTTCTTACCACTGGTGGGTGAAACAACAGAATCACTCGAATAACCTTGCTTTTTTTACTTTGAAGCGCTGGTTTTTTTGTTCTTCTGTGTTTCTTACCACTGGTGGGGGAAAACAACAGAATTTCTCAAAGTACCAAAATGTTCACACTATAAACTAATGCGTACACTTAATGAGTTCTATTCGGGTGTTTGAATCTAACTGACTCGCTACTGCGAGGGCATCGCCTTTTATTCATTCTTACATAGGTTCTTATTATCTTATTATATAATGCAGCGCTTGTTAGACGCTGCAGTCTGCGTTGGTCAATGCAGCTGAGATTTATCTTAAATCTATGTTTGTGGCCTATGACCGCGCTAATCACCTCCCGCGTGATCATATCTCTTGAGACTTCGGCAATAGATCACTGCAATCGTAATTATCTGTAGTTGCCAATTATGCTGTCCCGTGCTATGTTTATTGCAGCCCATAAATAGACCATATTTATAGTTTGTCTACTTATCATGTCTAAACACATGTTTAGACAGCCGGATTTAACGCTGTTGGAACATAACGCCAAGCCGTGACATCTGTCAGCTCCTGAATGGCAGCAACCCTATTTGCCACAAATATGTTGAACCTGGCGGGCTCATCTCGGATCCAGGAAAGTGTTACCGTCGAGTCGCACCAACAATAGTAGCGTCCTTTAAATACTTTCAAGCCAACTATTTCCCTCATGATTTTAGCCAGAAGATCCGCACCACAAAGCTCCAGCTTTGGTACTGTTATGGTCTTCAACCGAGCTATGCGCGACTTCGAACAAAGCAAATGGTTAAAACATTGATTCCCTTTAGAAACCACATAAACGCAGGCTCCATGGGCATCAATGCTTGCATCACAAAAACCATGCACCTCAAGACCAGACTCTGCGCTAAACACGAACCGAGGGAAACTAACATGACTTATTATTTCAACACTGCGACATATATCAAGCCATTTCGTGTTATGAGTTTCCGGGAGGCTTTCATCCCAGGACAGCTTTTCCTTGCAGAGCTGCTGCAAAATGATTTTACACCTTGTGATTACACGACCGACCAGGCCGAGAGGATCGTAAAATTTAGCAATCGCAGACAAAACAGAGCGCCTGCAGGGTCTCAATGGCGACTGAAAGGCAGAGAACGAAAACAATAGATGTTCGGAGGCGGGATCCCAAGCGAGACCTAAAGTTTTGGTTAAACCGCTACCATCTTCAAACTTCATGAACGACTCCTTGTCCTCGGCGGGCACACCCTCCAGCACAAGCGGAATGTTAGAGCACCATTTCCTTAGCTTGAGCTTGCCCTTCGCAAGAATGCCAGCCGTCTGCTGCATTATGCTGATAGCATCCTTTACCGTGCCGGAGCCGGAGATAAGATCATCTACGTAAAAATCGCGCCGAAGGATTTCTGATCCAATGGGAAAAGATGCCTGCGCATCGATTGACAACTGCTGCATAGCCCTTACGGACAAGAAGGAGGCTGGTCTGGTGCCGTAAGTAACTGTGTCGAGTTTGTACACTTGAAGGTCATCTATTGGGGAGTCCCTCCATACAATGCACTGCAAATAGCTATCTTCTTGCGAGACTCTTACACATCGGTACATTTTACATATGTCTCCTGTAACAGCAACTGGGTGTGAGCGAAATCGAATTAGGATGTGAAATAGCTTTGGCTGGATGACCGGGCCAGCCATTAACACATCGTTAAGCGAGTAACCAGTGGAAGTGGCAGCTGATCCGTCAAAGAAAACGCGAAGCTTGGTGGTAGTGCTATCCTCCTTCATGACGCAGTGATGTGGTAAAAAATATCGGCACGAGCTGACCTCAGATGCAGGCACAGGCGACATATGTCCCATATCACGATATTCCTTCATGAACGCCGCATATTTAACCCTCAAGCCGGGGTGCTTTGTAAGCTTCCTCTCCAGCGACAAGAATCTCCGCAAAGCCTGAGGATAGGAATCTCCTAAAGAATCCAAATGGAGTTTTAGCGGCAACCGTACCGAGTAATCGCCAGCTGGCAATCGGGTGTAATTTTTAACAAAGTAGGCCTCGCAATCTAGCTCCTCCTTAGTGGCTTGAACTATTGGGCCGGGACAATTTTCTACCTCCCAAAAGCGC
This sequence comes from Drosophila teissieri, assembly GCF_016746235.2. Classification (NCBI taxonomy): domain Eukaryota; kingdom Metazoa; phylum Arthropoda; class Insecta; order Diptera; family Drosophilidae; genus Drosophila; species Drosophila teissieri. The sequence goes on from NW_025224987.1 coordinate 1,326,564, forward strand.
TGCAGAAGTGAATCAAGTTCACCATCAATGCTGTTTTCCTTGCTGGCTGAAGAAGGAACGCGTGAAGCAATAAGGGCGCTACCACAAGGGCGCGCGCAGCCTCCAGACACAACCCAGCCCAGACGAGTTTTTTGAAGCAATGGCAGTCCTGGCAACAACTTTATCTGACCTACGCACAGCAGCTCATAAAACAGGCTAGCTCCTATTAACAGGTCAACACGCTGAGCTTTATGAAATTCCGGGTCGGCAAGCTGCAGGTTTTCTGGAATCTTCCAGTCCCCAATGTGCACATTAAAACTTGGCTGGCGATCCGTGATATTGGGAGCGATAACTGCTGTTATGCTCGTTGAGAAATCCGAAGGACAGACCGCATCGCAATTCCTACCGAGAATCCATCAGTCGCGAAATTGGAGTCCCCGATTCCAGTGACGGAGCCGGACGACCTCGACCTCTTAAGTTG